>NC_137154.1:85037420-85565252 GCF_951394435.1 Stenella coeruleoalba | reverse complement strand
CGCGGAAAATCTCCCTGGCTATGCTAGGAGGAACCATTACCAGGGAGAGCTAATGCATTCTCCTTTCTCTTATAGAAAGGCAGTGGCACTGGGGACAATGGTGGTGACAATAGGCACCAACTATTGGAAGTCTTTTATTTCCCATTGCCTAAATGGGATGTACTAATGTACCCAGAGATTCTCATTTGTCCCAGTTGAGGGGGTCTAGATGCTTATAACACAGCAAAACAGCAAGATCTTGCATTTGGAAAAAAAAGTCCTCTACAGACTCAGATTCTGAGACTATATAAAATGTCTAGGGTCATAGGCTACAGTGGTGGGTGCTAGCTGGAACTTGCTTCCCGGGAAGTAGACTGGACTGACCACTCTGCAGTTCAAACAAGCAAAGATCTGTTTAATACTGCGCAGCTCTGAGGAACCATCCTCTTCTGTCACCATGAGATCATGAAAATCATTCCCAGACACTAACTTGGAAAGAAGCAGGGGGGGAAGATAAAATTTGAGAGTTTAAAATTTTTCTTAAAAGGGCTACCGTGCCAGTTGGTTCCTATGAGAAAGAGTGGATGAATTATAGGAAAATAGAGTAGTCACATTTGCTTTGCACATCTGTATGTGAAAAGTGAGTATTTTTTGCCATCTCACTGTATTTGAGGGGTTTTCCCGGGATTTTTGAAAATCTGTGTGGAGAAAATTTTTGTAACATGGAGTAATATACATAACCCTCCAAGCTAAAATTAAAAATCCTGTGTCAGGGCCATGATCCAGGGATAGGATCTGAAGATGCAGATAGAGGATGGTCAACATAAGGTAGGAAACAGGGATTAATAAAAGTTCTTACTAGAGCCTGTTTCTGGTCTGCAAAGTTTTGAAAAATAGAGTCAACTTTTTGGAAAGGCAAGCCCAATACTATCACCATCAATTCAAGACTGGGACATATTTGGAGAGGTACTTTTGGAAAAAGAGATTGGATTTCAACAACTAATCGGAGAGAATATCCAGCTAGCATTAAATTAATTAAGTCAACATAGGGATAATCAAGGAGTGAGCAAGTAGATTCATTGTCAGTCTTGTGAGACATAGCTAAATGAACACTCATCCATCTCTTGAGTCAAACAGCTGAGGTTAAAGAATATTACCTCCTAGGAGTAAAGAAGACCATGGTTGGAGACTGGGTTGTGGCACCCATGCCTTTCAATAGTAGGTCCACGGCATGCAGGACACAGAACTTCCTATATTTATAAGAAGGGGGTAAGGTGTGAGAGCACTGCTGGACCCGGAGATGGCAGGGGGCAGGATGTATAGATTCCTGTGGATGATAACTTTGAGCCTGGGGACAAAGTTCTGGGGTCTAAGACTGCAGTGGTGAATGTCAGCACAAAAAATAGATAGAGCAATAGCACCTCAGACTAGAAAGCAGTCCCAATCAGCTGGTTTTCAGCAGTGTTCGGGTAGAATCCATAGGAATTTGTATGAATCAGAGGCTCCCATTTCCCCCCCACTCCCACAAAATCATGTCAACCCTATCCTTTCCCCATACATCTGGTTATATTAGAGAAGCACGAGCAGAAAGAGAGGAAATCTGAGAGACTAAGCATATGACCTAAAGAGCCTGAGCATCTGCTTAAAAGTATTGCTGAATTATTGTACTGGACTCAGTTTGTTGAGTTATTCTAATATGTATACACTTCCCACTTCTCACATGCAGTTGGTTTGTGAGGAAGATCAGATGATTAATGGAATTTACAAAAAATTCCTTTGAGCACCTGGGGGTAATAGAATGAATAATTTTGTAATCCTGCTATTTTAAAAATTAAGTTAATAAGGAAATAGTGTCCAAAAAGCCAATTAACAAGAAAACTCTTTTATTGATAGAAAAGCAGAACAAAATTTCCACAAATTCTGATATCTGTTTTATTCTGTCTGTTGGATATACTCAAGTTCCAAAATCAGTTTTTTCTGTTGCTGGTCTTGTTATCATCATTATTGTTGCTTGCTAACCTCTCTATAGAAAAAAAAAAAAAAAACAGTGAAATCACATGACCCTGCCTCATGCAGGTAGGACCATCTTGATAAGACATTGTCCCCAATTAAAGCTAATTAAATTCTTATTCTAAACTAAGCATTCTTACATGGCACCAGTTGTATTATTAGGTTGGTGACATTAATAAATATTGACTTCAAAACATTGAAGCTGTTTCTCAAATGTTATCGAATAAATCAAAACCAAATCAGAACAAGATTTATGTTCAGTTCAATGATTAAATACACCCTCAATAAGTAGGTCAATTTATTCTAATGTAAACTAAAACACATATGAGCCACAAACACTAGTTCCAAAAACGGGTGGCTCAGATAAGTGGCTTTTCAGATTTATACCCAAAGTCCAGATTCACATGGGAATGGACCTGAGGAACCTGACCAGGTTAAGTTTCTGGTTCTAATTTAACCTATAACTTCCACATAATATTGGCTAGCAATTGCTCAACTGTCACCCACATAAAAGTAGTTAAAGCGTGTCTACACAATGGAAAATGGAGTTTTAACCATTATCTAATTAATTCAATTGATATAGATAGAAACAGTGGAAAAAGTCAGATGCCAAAGGTTTTTTAAAAGCTAATTTATCCATATTTTCCAAAAACTACTTATCAAACTAAAGAGATTTACCTTTAGCTATGTAGATATAAGTTGTATCTCCACACCACATATAGGTTGAAAATTGAAAATCGAGCCACAATTCAGGTTTGTGGTCTAGATGGCCCTAAATCTCTTCTAGGTATTTTTGCTTTCCATTTGGATATTCAGACCACATAGATATGGTCATAAATTCATTATCTTGCTACATCTGAGTCACTAACAAGGAAAGGAAGCTTATCTAATTACCAATTCCCGCGAGTCAAACAGGACTCTCCCCTTTCATTAAATAAAGAGAAAGTCATCAGATTTAACTTCAGAGAAATAGGTGCATGCATATACCCGACTTCTCAGTATCCTCTCTGGATAAGAGGGTGGAACAACTATTTGGTTTCCATCTCATTCTTGTAATGACAGAAAAGAGAATACAAAAAGTCCATTGTAAATTTGTACAAAATGTATGCATATATAAATACATATCTATGGGTGTATATAAATTCTAAAGAAGATTTTATCCATCTACATCTTTAAGATTCAGAGTCCCATACAGTTGACATAATGGTATTCTCTCTCCAATTTTCTAACCTTTAAAAACAATAAGAATCAAGCATGCCACCTTATGAATACTGAATAGCAAGTGCAGAAGTTGAGCTGTAGCTATAGGGATTTGAAGCAATTAGTTTGACGGGACATCAGTGAATAAAATCCTTAAAATAAATTTGTCTATTTCCAGATTGCTTTTTGTTTCATATAGAATGAAATCCAAAATGCCCTGTTGGTAGCATCCCAAACTCCTTAGACTGTCAACTGAGCTCTATAAGAAGCAATGCTTTAAACAGGATCTCTTCAAATTGCTTGGATATGTGCTTATTGCAATAATTTGGTGTGGGGACTGGCATTACTAGAATTTCATGTAATTCCTTAACTCATAAAAAATCTCAAGTGACACCACCAGATTATAGAGTTCTGAGAATATTAACTCAGCATGAAATTTGACTCACAGATCATATCATCTTTACATAGAGCACTATTAAAAATATTAAGCCATAGTCAATTAATGGAGAAAGGCATACATATTTAAAGGGGCACATTAAGAACATATTATGGATGTGTACCCATGTTTAGAGGTATCAAGATCTTTTTAAACAATATATATAATGTTTTTATTTCTCCTGTTTCCTCTATTCCTTTGGGGAAAAATTATACAGGACGATTTCATAATTACCCCCTAGGCTGCTCCTTGAAAGGGGATTATTATTGCATTCCTTGAATGCACTATGATTCATAAGGCAAAATGTATGAGTAGCTTCAGCACCAAGGAAATGGAGTCATCATCCAGCACTGCTCACAACAGAACATCTTATTGCTTTAATAAAATGGGAAATTATTCACTGTAAAAAGTGCACCTAATAAGGGGGACAAAGTAATATCCACGCACTTAGTGGAGCTCATTGGAAATGAGGAAGCTCCCTTCTGAATCCCTAATTCTATTCAAATTTCAAGTCCAAAATTCATTCTGTAATAAGGTATTAAAGAGCTATAGCTAGATGAGGGTGAGCTACAAAAATTAATGGACTTTCTTCTTTACAGTGCCTTAGTCATTCTGATGTACAATGTAGAGCTCTGATGTACTAAAGGATTCCCTAGTGGCCTGAGGGAGTTAATGCACTCTTTTACCTATTACTAGGAAGTGACTAAGGCACTGGAGAGAATCTGGTTCATTGTTTAATATATTACACTCAAAGATTACACCTAATCTTCCTAATATTACAACACGGCATGCTAAAATGATGATCCTCTGTGCTTTAGAAAAGGTCTTGAGTGGATATCTAATGGTGATTAAAATTTACCTTACTAAATTGTTTTTATAAAAGATGTAGATTGAGTTTGGGCAATTTAATAGATGACCTAAAACCTCAGAGGTACTATTTTCTCTGGATAAGAGCACATATGCCTGGAACCAAGACAGAGAATCTAGAGCTACTAGTTACTTGGGAGAGGGATGCACTTAGGGGCAATTTTGCCTTACATCCTGCAGGTTAGTAAGGTCTCTTTTGGTTGAGCTTTCTGTAGAACATTCTCATTCATACATTTTCCAAATCTGTTCCCAAGAAAGGATGCCTGCATATAGTTTAAGATTATAATATGCTTCTGGCCTCTTCTATCATCAACCCAAGGAAACAAGTGGTAAATAACCATAGGTGGACTCCATTTCTAACATAGATGGCCTTATCTGGCATTAGGAGAGAGAACAAAGATATTGATCTTTTTCTCTCACTTTCTTTTTTCTTACTCTTTCTTCATACATTCAATGAAGTTAGGTAAGCCACACTGAGAAAGAGAAAGAGAGCACTCCTTTAGCTGCATCTCAGTTACAGGCACAGATATCTAACTAAACAAGCTGCAAACATTTTTATCCTACAAGCAGTTACTGGATTTAACTTCTTTTAAAATTTGCATGTCCTGTCGTCCAAATTGCCCAACATCCCCACCAGTCTCACCCCCAAACACGTACAGTACAAGCAAGCACACACACACAACTGCCTCCAGGTGGTAATTGCATGCAGGGAGGACTACAGGCACTGTTTAAATATTAACCATGTTTTAATAGATGGCATTCCTGCACATCCATTATTTGTTTGTTTTCTGTTGTGGTTGTTCTGTTATTCACAAAAGAAATAAGAAAACATATGTATCATATTTTTATAACAATCTACTACAGAGTAAGGTACAAAAGAACACTTCTGGAAACAGCAGAAGCCAGGCCTGCACCACTGAATTCCTCATCCAGTGGTAATAATTATATCAACAGCTGGGAATTAAGAACAAGAATATACAGTTTGGAGGACGTAGCACACAATTATAGTTTGCTTCTGTATTTGGTACCAATATAATAAATATATAACAAAGGTGCACTTGTTCTAAAAATTAAACTGAAACATTCTTGTTGGTTAGATACTGCACTTTCAGTACTGCACATCACCTAATTTATTTTATTTTATTTTATTACAAAAGAAGGTAACTTATGCAATGTTTAATAAGAAGAAAACCAAGAGTACACGCAAACCCGATTGTAGAAAAAGAGGAAAGAAACCAACAAAAAGCTAGAACACTTTCCAAAACATCCACTCCTCGACTTGCACCACCAAAGAATGTACCCAGTTCTGAGACAATTTCAGCACCAGACCTGTCTGGACAGCTCCCGGATCCTCTGTGAATCCTGAAAATGCCACAAGTCAAAGGTGTACAGATGGGGGAGCAGGGCAAGGACTAAAGCAGTAGATTCTTTCTTTTTCTTTCTTTCTTTCTTTCTTTCTTTCTTTCTTTCTTTCTTTCTTTCTTTCTTTCATTTTTCTTAAAACTCATTTATAGACGTTTAATGAACTTTTATGCTCGGCCAGCGAGGGACATTTCTAAAAGTAAATTAAAATGCCTGGTCCTGGAAAAGAGAATGGTTAACTAAAGGTGAGAAGAGGGCTGACTGGAGAGCGGTACCTGTCATAAACGTTTTTCTGGGACAGTCTCTGGCCTCCTGAGGTCCTGGTGCTTAATGTTTACGTTTTCTTTATAATATACTATTGCCTGAGTCCGGCTGAACGTGGGAATGGGGAAGGGAGGGAAGCTGAAGGAAAAGTGGGGGTGAAGGGGAAGAAAGGTAACTGAACCTTAACTTGACAGCTATGTACAACATACCAGGCCCCCTCCACTCCCTTTGTTCAGGGAGTCAACGCCTTTTACATGTTTGGTAGCTTGTGCGGTCTCTCCTCCGTATTGTGGGGGCGCAGGGTGGAAAGGGAAGACGTGTCCTTCACTGACAATGAGAACTTATGTGATTTGTCATGCGCTTGGATCGTGTTATTAATATTATAATAATTACTATAAATAATAATAATAAAGTATTATTATCAGCGTTATTTCTTCTTCCGAGACTTTCCTCGCCCAATATTTACAAATACCGCACAGTGCCTCGGCGGAGGAGAAAAAGAGTAGGGGGAAGACAAATAAGGAAAGAAGGAAGAGGAAAGGGAGGCCACAGGAAAGTGGAAGAGGAAGGCCGGAGAAAAAAGAGCAAGGACGGCAAAGATGCTGGAAACGAGGAAGGGAAGAGGAGAGGGACTAGACAATCAGGACAGTACCACCGTTTGCAAAAGGCCCTCGCCAGCTGGGTCCAAACAGGAGGAGGCTGTGTGCGCTCCTTGCGGACTGGGGGCCGGTGGTGGAGGCGGAGGAGCACAGGGACTCTGGCACGGGAGGCCAGGGGAAGAAGAGGCGTTGGATGAGGCGCAGAAGGCAGCGTCCCCTCCCTGCTTCTCCAGCCGGCTTTCTTTTGCTTGGTTTGGGGCCTGGCCGCCCTCGGGTTGGGGAAGCCCCCTGCCGCCGCGGTTGCCGCTGCAGTGATCCCGCTCATATTCCTCCTGAGCCCTCTGCATCTTCCGTTTCTTCATCCTACGCTTGTGGATGTGGAAGGTGGAGAGGGACAGCACGATGAGGCAGAAGATGAGGGTGACCAAGACAATCAGCACCAGCGTGGAGGAGAACGAATGGAAGAGCTGCTGTCCCACCTGCGTGATGCACGTGCCGCCGCCGCCTCCTGCGCCCGGGCCACGGGCGCTCGCGTTGCCCGTGCCGCTGGCGTTGGGGGAAGCAAAGGTCCGGTTGAGGAGACACGGCGGCAGCGCCAGCCTCAGCTCCTTGGGCTCCCTTGCACTCATCGGCGCTGGGCTGGGAGGGGCCAGGCACACCAGACTTCCTCTTCTGGGCACACGGTTCCCACCAGCCAAGAAGAGGACGGAGCCCGCGCCACCCAAAATTACTCCCTCGTGTGGGAGGGGATGCGCTAGCGAGCGAAGGACTGAGGGAGCAACTGCGGGCAAGCAAGCCGGCCAAGGAGCGAGCGGTGCCCAGGAGATCCTCTCCGGCCCCGCCTCGAACGCGTGTTCGCGCGCCCTTTTCCTTTGCCAAGGCACCAGGCTGCAAAGAGAACAGGCTTAGTTAGGATCCCAGCTGCTGCCCGGGGGAGCGCTGAGAACCGGAACGATCACCGCCACTGCAAAGCGGCCCTCTGAGCACACTGCCTCAGCTGGGCGCCGCCCGTCTTCTCCGCAGCCCGCGGACCCCAGCCCGCCCGCCCGCCCCTGGCCACGCACCAAAGCCTCCAGTTCCGCGTTCGCGCCACTTTGCTGGGAAGAGGGTCTGCGCCGACACCGCGGAGATGCCGATTACTCAGCAGATAAAGCAGCCACCCTGAGCACTCCACAACTTTCTAATCGCAACACACACTCAGCCACGTCGGAACGCGGTCCCTGCTTCCCAGAGCGCCGACTGTCCTCTTTCCGGAGCCCTCTCAATGGATGTCTTCGCCTGGATCCTACCTTTCCCAGCACCCACCCCGGGCCGCCGAGCCGGCCCCGGGTACGCAATCTTCCCTTCCCTTCCCTCCCCCTCCAGACTCTCGCTCCCTGGACGTTGGCAGATCCCTTAGGTCCCAATCCCATGGGGGTAACCCTGGAGCCACATCCCATTCCGCCTCTGTCCGCGGCTGAGGCTGACACGCAGGATCGCGCTCCATCCTTTCTCCATCCTTCTTCCCTGGTACCTCCCCAACCCCCCCGCCCCCCCCTCCACAACACACACAACCAAAAAAAAAAAAAAAAAGCTGAAGCACCTTTCTTTCTCAGCTAAAGCACATCCTTGCAAACGCCCCCTTCTCCACATCTCTCTGTGCCCCCCACTTGACAGTATCCTGCTTCTTTCTAAGGGTGCTGGAAATGAAAGGGGGAGGGTTCCCGCCTGCAAAGTTTGGGGAACAGACCTTCTCTCGGGCCTTCCCAGTCCCAGCCCGAGGGCCCTGAGGCTCTTCCCGGGGAACAGAGCCAGGGAGATCCGTAGCGCGCAGCCGAGCCCCCTTGCCGCTCTCAAGCGGCAGCTGCAAACTGTTGCACTGCGGAGCAGTGAGGCGGCGTGCAAGCCCGGGCCGGGGCAGGGGCGGGGGCCGGAGCTACGGCCAGGGGTGCCTGCGCAGGCCGCCGGGGCTGTCCTACCCGCTCGCGCCCGGCCAGCCGGCCTCCTGGAGCCTTAGACGCACCGTGTCCCTTACCTGGGGCCGCCAGCTGGCTGCAAGGAGGGAGCCCCGCCGCGCGGCTGCAGTGAACGGCTGCAGAAGGCGCGGAGTGAAGGGGCCAGAGACCAAGCCGCGCTGTCGCCGCCGCCGCCGCTTCGGGGAGCTCAGCTCGCAGCCTATTGCCAGAGAGGCCGGTGACGTCAGGCAGCCACCGCCAGGGCTCCGAGCCACCCCTCAGGCCCCCACCCCACCCTCATACCCCCAGCACCTCGTCCTGGCAGAGCCAGCCTCTGCCACACACGTTCCCGGTTCCCTGTTGTTCCCCTACTCAGGGGCTGAGCAATAACCCCCATCTCCACCCTGTGAGCAACCCACCTTCCGCACTCCTCTGCTTAGGAAGGGCTGAAGCTTCAGTTCTCTGGCTGCCCGATTCCTCACCCTCCACCCTTTCCCACGTGGTCCCAAGCACACATTTTTACACTCTAGAGATCCATCTCCCCTCAGGGCACACAATAGATTTTCTCCCTCTGCTGAGGGGGATCTTCCCCTTCTCCAATCCTGTTTACGCTGGCCTGGCTCTGAACAGAAACAGTGCATGAGAAGGGCATTTCTGAACACAAATGTGGCCGAACCTGAAATACAAATCTGAACATGTATTTAACATCAAACAATCTAAACGAACCGTTTTCCTCTCCAGTAAGATCAGAGTCTCCAAATTACCTTTCACTCCACCCGACTCAGGATCCTCCTCTCTTCCCTCACACACTCATCTCCAGGCCCAAGACCCACTCCGTGTATTAAATACTCCTATTTTGACAATCTAGCCACTCATGAGCACACAAAGCTCACAAAAGGCTTATAAGGCAGGAAGACGAAAATCACTCAGAGGAGTGCAGAAATGAAACCCTATGAAAATTCCAGGCATTGTGCCTCTTACAAAGTACCCCTTCATGGCCCTAATACTTGTTAAAGTGTTTGGTGCTTTTCTGTAGTATTAAAAATAGCCTTTCTGCACAATGGATAGGACTTCCTGAAAGAGTCTCATCAGCCTGCCTAAATCTGGGCAGAGACTAATCAACTATTGGTTTAGAACCCTTGGGAGAATATGAAAAGTGCATTTAATTACAGTAGCCAACTTCAAAATAAAGTATTCTCATATGTCTACTGTAGAAAACAGCAGTCTCAAAGATATTGTATGGTCTTTGAAGGCATTCAGGTGTCTTAATAAATGTACATTTCCTTCTTCCCTTACTGTTTTGTTTTCTTCCCATCTTTGAGTCCAACACAGTGCCTGTGTAGTACTCACTTGCTAAATTCAGTGCTGCAGTATACGTGGCTGCTTTTTCCTGCTATGCCTCAGAATTGAGAGAGAAAAACAATGGCTGATGCTCACCTATCTGCTTGCATTTGCAAGCAGAGGGTTTTGTAAGAAAGACAGTTTGACTCGCGAGGTAACGGTTATCTGTAATCTGGGGGTCCCTTCTTCTGAGCCTGTGTTGCTATCTAGTCCTACTCCAACTTCTCCTTTTCCTCTCCTTGCCCATGACTTATATACAGAGAAAGAAATACATCATTTCTCCCCCAAATTCTTTCATTTGTTTGAACAAAAGTCATCAACTTTTTCTTCATAATTGTTTCAATTAAAAAAAGTATCTCTACTTAAGCTAATAGTATAGCTTAAGCATTAATAGTATAGCTTAATAGCAGTACATGCTGAATAATACATGGTTTCTTGAGAGCACGGATTGATGCCTTTGGCTGCCAGAGTCACACAATTAATGACAGCCAATGACCCCAATGCTGGTTTAACTTTCTTGCCTGGAATGAGGACACCTAATGCCCTGTAAAAGACACCTGCCACATTTGGACATTCTGAATTCGATGGGCTCAAGGGCTAGAAGGATGAGCCTTGTTTTCACTGTGATCACTACATGAGACTTCACTATTGATGCTTGACATGCAATACCCCATTTTTCACACTTTCTTTGTTCCTGAAAAGTTGAGTCTAATCTACATTTTGTAAAGCAAATTCAATTTTGAATACCCCAAAAAGAGTTTGGGCTATTTAAAGAGGCTCTTTAGAAAAGCCGTCTTTAAAGCAAAGAATTTTTTCATAATTAGAATTAACTCTCACTGGTCTGTTTTCCAAACTTGAAAAAATTAGTTGTCAGGTTCTCCCAGTGAGAAACATACACGCCTTCACAATATGTTATAATGAGATTACAATACGTATATAATGGGATTCCTTTCGCACACCAAGCTTCTAGGGCATGTGATTAGGCTGTCATTGTTCTTATTCTTTTGTTATAAATTATAATCATCTGTTATAGCACAAGTGCTAAAAGTGTTTGCACCATTTTACACAATCTATGAAAAGACAAGGTGATGTCTTGGAGAATTTACAATCTGCAGCAGATGAATGTGATCCACAAGACAATTGTATTTAACTGGAAATGATTTAGGTAGATTAAAGACATCAATTTTCAGGTCAAAAGCCCAGTACACTTTTTTTCCTTTCTCCTTCAAGAAGAATAGTCTGTAGGTTTATAATATGTTCTTACCCAGAGAATGAATGTGCTAAGCAGATAGACGTGGATATCATTGGGTAGTATGATTCAAGCCCCAAGAATACCAGTGGCAGCAAATATGCACACCTCTTGGTCTACAGGAATTGATCCCACTGAGTTGCTATATGATTTTGGCACATCTGGCACAATGACAAGACTTCTTCCAGACAACTTGTTGCCACTGTTTTTGCCACGAAACTCCTCAGGTCACACTTGCAGAGTGGAGGACCAAGAAGCCTATGGGACTCCCATAATCTCCTCTTGTGATGGGAAAGCCCCTCTGAACTCAGGCACATTCCATATATTCAGCAATATTTGCCCTCAAGTTTGATGTGGATCTCCAACTAGCTTAGACAGAAGTGCCACATGGGCACCTGGTACCTCAAACCAAACAAGCACTGAATCAATAATAATTACAACAGCAATAATAAGTGCTATTATTATTTGCAAAATGCCTCCTATGTACCAAGCTTACTAAACTCTCCTTGTAACATCATTAAACCTCAAAGTAACCCTGCAAGGTTATTTTTTGCCAGAATACAAAATTACTTATTTATTCATTCACTTATTTGCTCAACAAAAATCTTTGAGTACCTGCCATATGTCAAGTGAGGAAGCTAAAGCTCAGAGTAGCTAAAGACCATGCCCAAGTCACCTAATAGTATAGTGCTGGGATCAAACCCAAGCAAACTGATTCCAAAGTTAGTATTCTTTTCATGACTAGTGGTTTCTCTCTCACACACACACCCACACCCATATCTCTATTTCTACCTCTGATACAATTTTATCTCTATCTCTATCTACTGCTGATTGGAGGAATGTAAGAAAGTAAAACTAGAGAAAAGCAGAGCTGTTTAGTTGAAGCAGAGGAGGGGTGCTGAGAAGCCTTGTCACCAGGATCCTCCCCTCTCCCCAGAAGCAGTCCACAAGATGCTCCACATAATTCCTTGGACTGAGCAGAGTCCAGTTTGGAAACCCTTGTACTGCGCTAGGTCACCTAAGCAGGTTATTCTAGAACACGGTGCAGCATGATACATGCCAGGCTCCTTTCAGATTTACAGGGGCTTTTCCAGAGGCTGTTCAGGTGATCTTAACATTTTGCCTAATCACATATCTCGACTACTCTGGCTCCCTGAATACCTACAGAGATATGCTCTGTATGTTGTCATATTGCTGTTAAATCAACTACTGGTCCAGCCAGCAACTAATTAATAAACAAGGTGCTGAATGAAGCTCTTGACCTTATTCAAATTATCTAGTTTTTTTCCTGATTCATTCTTCTCATCTGTAAAATGAGAATAGTATCTTCATTACAGTGTTTATTTTAAGTACTGAGTATATACTAATCATTCAGTAAATGGTAGCTCTTTACACTGTAAAGCTATTACTAAGATTAATATTTTAACCATGACAATAGAAGCATTATACTGTTTGGGACATCAAAATTCAGGAAAATTTTTATAAGTCTGAGTATTTTTATGGGAGGATAACTATAAGGGTGAAGGGACTGAAAACAATAATAGATAATGAGCAACTCAAGGAACTAGGATTATGAATCCTAGAGATGGGAAGACATGGAGGATGCATCATAGAAACTTCAAATGTTTAGAGAATCATCAACAGAAGATGAATTTATCCTTCTCTAGGTACTCAAGAGAGAACTGAAACATAGTGGAATAGATATATGGTAGGAAGTATATTTCAATTCACTATTTCATAATTGAAAAGATGTTTTTCTATATGTAACAGGTTATAAACTAAACCAGCCATCTTCAGACTGGGGGACTCATATCCCTGGGAGTACACTAAGATTTTTCCAGGGGTATATGAGTATGTATAGTTTTAAAGGAATAATTTCCCAAATCCTCAACCTCTATGTGTACTTTTCCCCAAAATGTATCTATCTGAGGTTAAAACTTACCCTTTTTCACCTTTCCTTGTATTTCTCCTACTTTACAAAGGAAAAACCTATGTTCAAAAATCCTCAGTCTTACTATCATGCATTATTCAGGGTGTAGAAACCTTTAGGGAACCAACAAAGGAATACCTTGAGGGTGTATAACTCCTGAGGTAGTGACAGCAAAGCAAAAAGATCATCTGTAAGAACTATTGATGGGACAGTGCCTTATTTCATCCAGGTGACAGACTAATTTTAAGGCTCTATGTCTATTTATACATCGATTTATCTTAGAACTAGAATTTGGAAGTGAAATGGTTGTCACAGGGATACAAGTAGTTCAGTTTATTTAAATTGAAAAATGAATACAGATTTTTTCTCACAGAAAGTAAGCCTGATTTGTCTATTTGGATTGACAATTTGCACTTGCCTGATAGTATGGAAGACATATTATACAAACTGAATGAACTAAATCTATCAATCTGGATGTTTTGACAAAATATATTTAAAGTACATATGTGATATGGAATATGCCAGAAATTACATTCTTTGCAACTGTTAACTTATGATTAAAAAGTTTTAGATGTCAAATTAAAATGTGCAAAGGGGTCTATGATTCTCCAAAATTATTTTAGGGAGTATTCAGGCAAACAAAACAAAACAAGTTTGAAGATTTCTATTCCAAAGTGTCCACTCCCTTGACACTGTCTAGAAGGGCTCAAGCATAAACTAGATGCATCAAGGGTGTCATAAAGTAGATGTCTTCCTAGAGTAGGAGTTTAAACCAGGTGGCTTCTCTAATTTTAGGAAGGTTTGGGAGCCCACACACCTTTATATACCCATCAGGGCATTTCTAATTTCAAGCTGCATAAGTATATGCTTCATTCTTTATACTTCATAATAAAAGCATTCTCCATTCAAGTCTCAGACCCATTTATATCTGAATATTTGCACAGAAAGTCAAGGTTCCTCTTGCTACATTATCCTTGACTGGGAAACATTCATTCAATGAATATTCACTGTGTGCCTAACATGTGCCTCAAATTGTTCTAGGTGCTTAGTACATCAGTGACCACAAGAACGCCTCTGTAATCAGGAACTTGCATTCTAGTTACATACACGATCACATTCTGGTTTTCTAGGCAAAGGTAAAGAATGTTTAATATTCCTCTTTTTTTCTAATATTTTTAAATGAAATATCATGTGTGTCAAAGAACAGAAGAATGTAAACTAGGTAGACTGATGGATGTAAAGCTAAGAAGTTGATGGGTTAGGACCAGCAAATGTCAAATAATTCTTAAAATCTTTGTGACCAGCAGCTCCTAGAAAATGAGAGTTTTGGTTCATGATCAGAAACCCACTGGCATATGCTTCTTTCAAGTGCTGCAGGCTGTGAATCTGCCTTTCATGAGAAAGATAAACAAAATATTTCCACCATGAACAAAAAGATATGCCTAAACTAGAGTTTCTCGATCTTGGCAGTATTGGCATTTGGGGTCAGATAATTCTTTGCTGTGAGAGGTTGTCTTAGGCATTATGGACTGTTGGGGTAGGAGATTAAGGATTAAGTTCCCTGATTATTCAATCAAAAACTAATCTAAGTACTGCTGTGAAGAAATTTTTGTAGATGTAATTAAACTCCCACAGAGTTGACCTTAAAATATAGAGATTACTCAGATAAGCCTGATTTGGTTAAGTAAACCCTTTAAAAGTAAAGAGTTTTCTTGGGCTGGTAGCAGAAGAGGAAGTCATAGATTCAAAGCAAAAGGGGGATTCAACATGCTGTTGTTGACTTAGAAGATGGCAGGGGACATGAACAAACTAGTGTGGATGTCCTTTAGGATCTGAGAATGTCTGACATCCAGCAAGGAAATTGGGACATCAGTCTTACAACTGCAAGGAACTGAATTCTGCCAACAACTTGAATGATCTTTGAAATGGACTCTTCCACAGAGATTGCATGTAAGAGCCCAGCTTGGTCAACACCTTGATTTCAGCCCTGTGAGACTCTAAGTAGAGAACCTGCTTGAATACCCCTCCCAGTCCCCTCGGACTTCTAACCAATGGAGCAGTGAGACAATACATGAGTGCTATTTTAAGCTGTTGTGTTACACAGCAATAGGAAACTACTACATATGTTTAACAGTGTTCCAGGTCTCTTCCCACTAGATGGCCTCAGTACCACTCTCCAGTTGTGACAATCAAAAATATCTCTAGACATTGTCAAATGTCATGGGGGTGAGGGTGCAAAATCACCCTGGTCGAGAACCACTGGCCTAGACATACAACTTCTCTCTGCACAGTTAAGAACCAATGATTCAAAGGAAGAGATGGGCATCTTGAACCCTACCCATATTTTATGACAATTTCAATTATTGTTTTCTCTGAGTTACTGAATTTGACCAAGACAGAATCTGATGTAGAGTGAGGAATGCTGTAGTAAATCAATCTGTAACAAATTTAAAAAATATTAGGTCCCAGGGATCAATCAAGAGTGTTTGGAGGAGAATAAATAGTGCCAACAAAAATTGTTACCGTTCATGTTAAATGAAGGTTCATGCAAAGAAAGGGGAAGTGATCTTACTTGATTTGAGTATAGCTTTGGATTTTGTTTTCTATAACACAAAAGCTCACAGTAAGAGAGAAACACTTAGCTCAGGTCACAGAGCTGTTGGTGGTCACACAATGTTCGATGATCTGGAAGATTCTGATGGAACAAATGATAATAAATGACTTATTCCACATTGTGGGTGACCATCTCAATTCCTCCTGTTTCTCTCTTCCTTATGAAGCAAACATTACTGTATTTATTTCGAGAATCAAGAAAGAAAGCCAAATGGCCCCATGGTTTTCAAACTTTATCTCCTGTACATTTTTTTTCGTTGTCTATATGTCCTGTTATGCTTGAAAAAGCAAACAAATGAAGCAATGTGAATATGGCTTTAAAGCATTTGTCAACCCTAAAGTATGACTAACTAGGAAAGAAACACATGAGACAGCTTAGATTTCTTCCTGTACTCTAAGTTACCTTTCCTCTACATCAGTTGCTGTCAACTATGTTTTTATTACTGTAACAGACCATATGGGGAATAGACAAAAGCAATAATGAAGTAGTAGAAGGGGCATGTTGAAGAGGCACACGACGTAATCAAATGAATCTGTTTTTTTGTTTGTTTCACTGGGTCTTTAGATATTGTCCAGAAATATCTTCCTTGCAACTGAATGAAAATTTGGTAGATATCATGACTTTTTGAATCAGTTTTAGTTAAAAGACACTCTTACATCCTTTTAAATCAGAACACAATGTCAATTCAGTAATTAGACTATCTAATCTAAAATACTTACAAAAATTCAAAAACTGATTAATCATACATTTTCTCTTTCCTCACAGCTTGGGCTTATTTTAAAATGAAAGCCTAGAACCATAAAAAGTAGTATTTGGCTTCTTGTCTATTTCTCTGGCTTATATGTCTCCTCTTTTTCCTCACTTCCCATCTTTAGATTGCTAGATAGTTTCTTTTATCTCTGGAGTCAAAACAAAGGAGAGGGAAAATGGTAAAGGGATAGGAAAATTTTACTTAGACTGGTTCTGTCCCAATATGCCTTTACAATCCTGGGTCCCGATAGATGTCCAGGTTGACTCAAGATGGAGAACCTCCTCCTTGACCTGTTGACATTCAGCCCTTTGTTCAGTTGTCACCAGTGACTATTTCTTCACTCCCAGGAATCTTTTCAGGTTTTTGCAGCTTAATCCTAAAGGAAAACTCTAGGAAAGAGTGTTCAACACCCATCCAAGAATTCTCCCACCTGAGGAGAAAGGGAGCTGGATATTTATACACCAAGTGCTTCTTATTTGCTGCAGGCCATCCTTTTCCAAGCTTCAAGTAACTATCCCAGTAACATGTTAGCATCAACTATAGGAATCCTTCCCAGTACATTAAAGCTGATGTCATGGGTGAATGTATCCATTTCAAAATCCTCTGTATCCAGTCTTATAGTCCTCCCTGCTGGGCTGGTACCCTCAGAGTCCACTTTCAGGTATGTTCTCCTGATTCTGCTGGGACACAAGAGCCAAGCCTTATAGCTCTTTTGAGATGATTCCTTTTTTCCTGGAGCAGGGAATGTATTTTCCCAGGAGTTCAATCTGAGTTTTTATCCTAGTTATTGTCCTGGAATCTGTGAGTGGGGTAGAGGTAAACCTTGAAGATTAGTATCATCTCATGAAGAGTCTGCCTCTTATAATTTCTCTGCAATGAAAAAATCTGTTATCTTATAACAATGGGGAGTGAACAATTTCTGTAGGCCCAGGGGTTCAGGAAAATCTGCAGATTCAAAGTTTTCAAGTACATCTCCCCATCTCAGTTCTCAGAGCCACACTCCTTCCCTATCAAGGCCCCAATTTTTGCATAAGAGACTTGTCAGGGCTGAGAATTAAGTTTTTGAAATTCTACCTCTTCCACTCAGGTCTGCACCCAATTTTCAGCTGGATCTGCCCTCCGGCTACAGGAAATATTGTCTCTTTTAATGCTGTATTAGTCGTCTTCTGGGATTCACACTGAGAATAATTTGATGGTTGTTGAATTGAGTTTGTCACTTTTTTTCCCTTCAGTGCCACTGTGACAACAATAACCAATTCCACAGTCCTCATAATTACCATTGCCACTATATCTAAAAATGTGAGATACTGTATAAGCTTATACTCCATTCCAATTCACCACAGATGAGAATATTTATAATTGTGATGCTCAGCATGCCAAGGATTATCATCACCTCTCTTATCACCCCCAGTAATGGGGCCCTTTTTGTGATTTGGTTGACAAGTTCCAGAATCCTTTCATAGTGGTGTTCTTCCTTGGACCTCCTCTAGTGCCAATTGTCTTAGTTTGAGTTCCTCCAGAAGCAGACCCTGAGGCAAGGATTTGAATGCAAGTAGTTTATATGAGAGTTGCAGAGAACACCAGCAGGATAATGAGGGAAGAGGAGACAACCAGTGAAGAGCACAACACAAAGCCAGCTGCCACTAGAGTTTCATTCATGTCCACAGGGACATTTTGGGAGTAGTGTCAAACACATGCCTCAGAATTAGCCCAGCTTAGAAACAAGGGAACTGTGGTATTTGTAATGTACAAATACACCTCAGTCTCACACTTCAAGTCAATCTTGTTCTAAGATGCTCCAAGGAGGAATTAATGCCCCAACACTTCTGGTCTACTTCACCCCCAGGCAGAGTAGCCCTCTCCATTTCTAGAAAAATCCTTAGGACTGGAGTTACTATGAGCAAATTGAAATGGAAGGGCCTAAGGGATATGTGTGAAGCACCGGTGGCATCTGCTACAAGCTCCTCCGTGTGGCCTAATCAACTCCATCAGAAAGGTTCATGTACCTTTGCCAGATGAGGTCCAGACACACAGATTACTGAGATCTGAGCAACTCACCCCTGGTTCTACCACCAAAGCAGTCTGTCAGACTTTTCTCTTCTAGATTTCCTGCCTGAAAATCAGACCCAAGTCAACGGAGCCCCACCTTCCCACCAACTTCTACAGTAACATATACATCTAGCTCCCCAAAGGGCCACATAGAAGGACACCCCCATTTGTCTGAGGCAAAGGATGGGAGGAGTAAAGACATTTAACACAGCAACAGCCAACTCCTAGGAAATCTTTTCACCCATCTTCCCACCTTTCCCTATTATGACCCTTTTTTACATCTTTGATATGTTTAAGGAACCAAGGATCATGAAGGTGGTTATTGAATATTCCTATTATAAATTATCACACATAAATATGAACGTGAGTCTTACATTCTCTTTGGTATTTGGTATCTTCTAACTCCACCCCTCAGTAGACATGGAGAGAATTCTAGTCTAATACTCCCTTACAGTAGCAGTTGAGATTATAGCCTCAACCAACACTTCTCTCAGAACAGTCTTTGGAGCTAACAGAGCATGTGGAAATTTTTCAAAATGATTTCACAAAAGATGGCAATGAGGGAGGGAGGGGATCATGGAGGACACTAATATTTACCATATACTGGGCATTTTACATGTATTTCCTTTTCATCTTTACAACAGCTCTGCAACCTAGGTTTGGTTATTCCCACTTGTGTGGTGGAATTGGGCTTAAGTCATATCCAGAGCACATATACTGTTAGTAATTGGCTAGGCCCAGACTAAAATGCTTGATTTGTCTGGATCCAAAGCACACAATCATTCCATTATACCAGGGAGACAGATCACTAACTCTAAATGCTACCAGCAACCACGGATAAGAAATAAATGTATGAGTTTTATATATATATATACACATATATATATATATATATATATATATATATATATATGTATATCTTATATCAGGATATAAGAGAGTAAAAACAGCTAGCCAGGGAGAGCACATCTCTGTGCTGACCAAACAAACCACCTTGACCATGAGCTGGATAATACACATGAGCCCCTAGTTTGCTGATTCAGACCAACTTCAGTAGCAGATTTGAAACCAGACAAACTTAGGTATAGACCCCAGCTCAGCCACCACTAATTCTGAAAACTTTGAATCATCTAATCTCCGTGAGCCTCAGTTTCTACCTCTGTAACATGGGGAGAACAAACTCCTACGTTTTAGCACGAAGTCAACTTTTAAAATATATGTTTTAAAACATATATTTTTATGTTACTTTTTTTACTTCGAAGCACACAGAAGGCACTTGGCAAATGGAAATTCTCATAGCCTCCAATGTATAGTGGGATTCTAGTCCAGCCTCCCTTTCCTTTCTCCAAACCTCCCTCTCTATTCTTAATGATTTTATAACATAGAAAAGAGAAGTAGATGATGGGAACATCCAAAGTACTTAAGGGATCGACACAGATTTCATGGATTATTTGAAATTATGGAGGCATGATATCAGGACTGGTGACATATAATCAATCTTCACCTGACTTCAAGGCTGAAAGGTCAGAGGAATGCCATGTGGAAGAATAGAGATGGTCACTGCATACTCAGGTCTGATGGGTTAAAGAGAACAGGAAACCATTTGATCCATATTATTGGAAACATAGGTATATTTTCTTTCAAATAAGTTTGTGATCATTGTTAACATCAAGAAACTAAATATCAAAAAAGGACAGACATTCTAAAAAAAAAGTCTTAAATTATATCATTTTTGCATTACAGGATACATTTTGGCATGATTATGTTGATTTACAAATATCTTTCAAGTGTAATACTTTTATTCTTAGGAATTTGATTAGATAATCCAAAGAAACTTATTTTTCTCCTTCTTTAATAAAAAGAAAAAAGAAAACTCTTGGGATTATAATATCAGATCTCAAAGAACACCTCTTGCTCTTAAGATTTGAGTTTTCTGCCAAGGGCACTGAAACTTAATACACTGTAATCCATTATTTAAATCAGGTATTATGTCAACAGGAGCTCATTTGTTCCTCAGAACATTAACATAATTCAAAATTATCTCCACATCTGTCATTCTTTGCTAACAATAGCAAGCTGCCATTAAGTTCTCCACTACCATCTAGTTCACTAGTAGCCAAACTTAAAGAGAACTTAAGAAAGCTGATGTCCTTCCCAGACTCATAGTAAGTTGTCACTTAAACAGTGACAGGCCAGGAACCCTCTTTATCTGCAATAAAGAGACACAGGGAGAGAGAGAGAAAGAGAGGGAAAGGAGCAGAGCCTGTAGATCCTAATGATCTGATGACCTGGCACAGCTCGTTTATAACATTTACCACATTCCTAAAATTACTTACCAACATGTACAACTCCTTCATTGGACAGCAAGGCCCTGGAAGGAAGGCAACATATTTGATTCCTCTTCTGTACTGTCTAGAATAAATGCGTCATAAATAAATGCCTCATACATACTCATTTCCATTAATGGCTTTTAACTTCCTTCCAAAAGTCGTGCATACAAAGAACTGAGCAGATGGATTTGAGTTTTGCTTCTTCCATGTTCTCTGGTTCATCTTCCTATGGAGGTGATGATGAGGATCAAAGTCGTCGTAAGAGGAAGCAGTAGCAGGAGGCAGAGACAGAGCTCCCAAAGAGCAGGGGGTGGAAGTATATCTTTTCTAAAGCACTTTCTGATGTATCCTTATTCTACACCCTAGAGAAAGAGCTCTAGAGAAAGAGCTGAAGGCAAGGAAGATATCAGCAGAAAAGGGAAAGGGGACAAGTAGTCACTGAACAACTACTATAATATACAGCATTTGCAAACATTTAATCCTTGGAAATACCCCTATGGGTTAGAGAATTATCTCCATTTTATAGATGAAGAAAATAAGAGATTAAATAATTTGACCAAGGGCGCACAACTACTAAGAGATGAAGTCAGGATTCAAACCCAAGTCTGCCTGTCTGCAAAGCCTGCTCTTTTCATCAGTTCAGGTGGATATATCCTCCACTGGCTAGGCCCCTGACCCCAGGAGTGGCTACACTTGGCTTGGCTCCTTGAGCCCCAACAGTCAGGAGATTCAAGTATTAGAAAAAGCAGGGCTGGTGTGGCCTGGAGCATTTAATCACTAGGACCCAAAGGGCTAACTTGCTCTTTTCTGAGCCTATGGGTACTGTGTTTTCAATGATCCAGCACCCAGCAGGCGAGCTATAGTCAGTATTATATAATGCACAAAGTTCCTATTATTTGTTTCTGTACTGATAAAATGTATATTAAATATTCTACCAAGCCTTATATAATTTACATCTGTTTATTTGAAAGCCAATTGTCAAAAACAAAACTCACAAAGAATTTGCTTTCACCTCTTTCTTCCAGCCAGAGCTTTAGTTCTGTTTGAGAGGTCGAGTAGGACCATTCTGAAATCTGAGATTTTCTCCTTACGCAGTCCATCCTCTCTAAAGATTTGGCAATAGAAGCTGTCCTCAGATGATTTGCAGGTTGGAACTTGAGACCTGCCTATTCCTTGCTTGTTTCATGTGAAGAGCAGAAACTCCAAACACCACCTAACAGAGGAAATGGGATCCCAGGGGATTCAAAGGTAACTCCTGGCTGAGGCCTGCCTGAATCTTGCTCTCCTACTACACTTCCTCCTACAAGAAACCTCTCTTAACAATCTCATTAAGGGCATCAGTTCTTTTAAGCATTCTTTAACATTACCTTCCTGTGGGCTGCATAATCCCAGGGGGCAGAACTGGGACCAGTGAGAGGCTGATTTTGATTCAACATACGACCTAGTTCTCAAATAATTATTGTTGAATGGGGAAGTAGTTGAATTAGCAGAGATTTGAGATTGAACTCTATTAACTTCTAAGATTAAAGTTAAAATTCCATGATTTAAAAATTTTGACTAACCAGTAGCTCTGCAGGGCCTAGGGGAAGGGGACATGGGAGAGCAAAGTTCAGTGAGATGTTCAATCCTAGAGGGCTGCGACTTAATGGTCCTCTTAGTACAAAATCCTCTAAAGTACAACATGATCCTGAGTGCCTGAAAAAAGGTTTGCAGAGGGTCAGAACCCAAATGGGCTTCAAGGAGAACAACTTATGAGAGAAGGAGCTGTATGTTGGAGGTCACTGAAGAATCAATTACTATGAGCTCAGTCCTGATTCTTTAAATCAGAAAGTAAGAGACAAGCCCATCCCACCACCATTCCCTGCAAATGAAACAAATCTCTGTGGGTAGAATCACAGATTATAAATCACTAAAGCTAGAGCTGAGGCAGACTCAAAATCAGAAGCTTGTAGAACAAAGTCAGGGGGAGTTTAGGAGTGGGAAGGCAGCATGGTGAAGGTATGGAGCAAGACTAGTCTAGGCTGAATCTCCTGGGCTCTGGATTCCCACTACAGCCTTTGTGTTCTGCCCCACCTTGAAGCAGCAGGCCCACTCAACACCAGAGGTAATGACCACCTGCACCTTGACACTGTTGAGGTTCAGTCCTACTGAGTAGCTTCCTGAAAAAGTGCTATAACCTGGTCATATTCTCCTACTCCCTTGAATTTAGCATCTCCCAGAGATATCTGCTGATATCAGGATAGGAAGGTATGTGACAACTTTGTAGAATATTTTCAATGATTAAATGTCAAATCTACTTTCCCTGTCACTTGATCTCTCTGCCTCCTTTTTGATTTAACATGACACTGTGACATTCATTCTGTCTGACCTTCAGAAATAGCAGAAAGCTTTAGAAAAGGCATAGGCTTTGGGATCTGCTAAACCTGGGTCTGAAATATGTCACTGCCACTTAACCAACTCTGCAAACATGGATTTATTTTTTAAACTCTCTGAAACTCAACCTTAAATTTGTTCTTCTACAAAGTGGGAATCATAATTACTCCCAAGAAGGGTTCAGAATTGAGATTGATGAGAATTCAAGGGGAAGGGTTGTATGAGATCCCTACAGAAGTTCAGGAAATGTTTGCTCTCTGCCTCTTCCCTCTTTCTGTGCCCCTGTAGACTACACAATGTCCTTTAAGAAGCCAGATTACTCCCACAAGTTGTGACACTTTGAAAATAGATCACATTTTCAATGATAGCTATGTGATCCATATAAAGTAAAGCATGTTCTGCCAACTAAATAAATAAAGGAGAGCGTGTACTCATTCTTGTTCTAATTTAATCTGCCTGAGTGCCTGAAGATTTTTACGAGGTAAATATTGTTTTCACTCAGACCTTGGTGCAGCATTCCCATTGAATTTGTCTCACTTCGTCCTTTTGATGTCATGCTGATGCCTTCCTAATAGACTGAAAGCTCTGTGTTGAGAAGAGAGATTAGTGAGATCTAATAACCAGTAAATACCTGTCTACTCTGGACGACCAGAGAGTGGGATGTTCTGAGCAACTTGCTGTTCTGTCCAATAAAGAGTTAGCACATAACTCTGAATTACCAGTTTCAAAGATAGGACTTATCACAACACATGACCGGTCCTAACACACTGAGGTAGTTGGTAATTTGGGACCTCCTTGGAGGCTGGGTGATGTGGAGCTCGTGGGGAGGAGTGGTGACAGCTCTGGCTCACATAAGAGAGTGAGCAGAGCTGTGTGCTCACGTGCTCTGGAAATGCTTTGACAGCACCTTTGATTCTGATGTATTTACTTGTTACTTGTTTCATCCTCATGAAAATTTAGAAATAAAAAATTTGTTCTAGGCTTTCTTCCATGACATTTAAAAAGTATTTACATATAATGCTCAATTTGACAATTCAGTGAAAAACAACTGCTTGTGTCCAGTGGGTCGGTGATTAATGGTTCAGTACAGGCCACACCTTCCCACCCTTGGCTCCATGAGGATAAAATACTGCCTTGATAGCCAGATACTTTATTTATTTAAAAGTAACTTTATTCTTTTAAAAAGAATGTAAAATATTTAGAAAATACTGCCAAAAGGAATCAAAAAGAAAGAACATATCTGTAATATACCATTTGGAGATGCTCACTACTAATACTTTGAGAGTTTTTTTCTAGGCATAAATAAGACATGCAGAACTTTTAAAAAATAGGTTCATGAAATATAAACTGCAGTGGTATCTACTCTTTTGCCTTCTCAACAATATGTCATGAACTATGTTAATATTCTTCCTCAACATATGTTTTAATGATTGCAAAGAATTCCACATATCATAAACCATAGTTTATTCTGAAAACTAGGAACACTCTCAAAGCAATGCTATTATTTATAAAGAAAAAAAACACTTTATGGCTAAATCTTTGCTTACAACCAAACTTATTTCCACTGGATTAATTCTTGGGAGTAGAATTGAAGAATCAAAGTCATTTTTTAAAAAACGTATATATTGTCAAACTGTTCTCCAAAGATTGAAACCAAAGTATACACTACACTAGCAGTATAATGCTATTTATGTGTCTGTTCCCAAGAAAATTGTGAAATTCTTGATGTCAGGGATTGTGTTATTCATCTTTATATCTTATATCTGTCTGTTTTGGACATTAAGTCACTGGAATATTTGTTGAATGAATAAATGATTTGATGACTCTCATTGTTTAAACGAATATGTAATATAAAGCAAGTTTGTATGTCTCTGAGGCTCAGGTTCCTCTTTTGCAAAATAAGAATTTGGTGTTATATGCTCTTTAATATTCTATGATTTCACATCTCTTGTGTAAAAACAGTGACCTAGATACCCTGGGAGAGATTACTGATATGTACAATATATAATGATGGTGATGGTACTTGTAAGCATATATCATAAGTAAGTCAATTATAATTGTATAGAAATATACACAAATGTGTATATTATCTGGGAGAATAAGGCTAGATGACATGATGGGAGATTCCAGGAAGATGATGTTCAGCTAAACACAAATCACCTGCTTTTTATCTTTGAAAACGGTCCATTTCCCACTCAGGAGTTTGTGTTTTATCGATATCTAAAAAACAGGAGGTAAAATCATCTTTAAATTCAGTTTCCTTAAATAATTTCACCGAGGACAAGCAAACTTATCCCACTAGACTTTAGGAACATTTTAAGCACTTTTAAATTACCTGGGGTAAAACTGTATCTGTTGACTTACCTGCTTCTAGAGCTCCTGGCTAATTGGCAATGAATGTCTGTAGACCTGTCTCAATTCCTGGTGTAGAAATCACACCTACCTATAATTCTTCTTTCTCCAGGACATCCTTGCCTCACAAAAATATTTGGCTCCCACCATCACTTACTTTATTACTTTATTAACTAATTTGTGGTTATTTATTGAAAAAGTATAATGTGTCTTTTAAGCTACTGGGGGGAAATGAGGCAATGTGGTATATATTACAATGACAGGCATAAACATGATCCTTTGGACACATAGAGAAAGAAAACACATATCTCTGGGGTTCAGGGGAAGCCTCACAGAAGATAATGCTTGTAAATAATGCTTAAAATAATTCTTAGAAAATGAGCTCAAGTGTGCCAGGTAGATGGAATTGTATGGGTGACAGTGTGAAGAAGAACAGGATTCAAGCATAGATAAAGCACCGAAAGTCACAGAAAGGAAGCAGAGAATGGGGATTCAACTCCAGCTGGTAGTTTTCCTATTAGTCTCCCCCAACCCATGCTTCTCTCCACCCCACCGTCACAGTTGCCCTCACACAGGGTTACTCATTGAGAAGTAGAAGTCCTGACTCATTCTCCTCTCTTTGTTGTATTTCCTGTTGTACTTCTTATTGCTCTCCAGTTGTGGTCAGTTCTATGGCCACTGCTTAATCCTAACTGCTTCCACTCTGCTGCTCTGGATGGACATTGGAGATTCAGCCTCTATAGCATTATGGGTCAATTAGTCTCAAAGTTGTAGCCATCTTACTCTTTGAGTTTAAGAACTGCCCTGATCCGGGGAGAGAGGCCTTTCTTTGTTTTGTTTTGTTTTGCTTTTCTGTTTTTTTTTGGGGGGGGGGCATGAAACTCCTTTATTTATTTATTTTAACATATTTATTGGAGTATAGTTGCTTTACAATGGTGTGTTAGTTTCTGCTTTATAACAAAGTGAATCAGCTATACATATACATATATCCCCATATCTCCTCCCTCTTGTGTCTCCCTCCCACTCTCCCTATACCACCCCTCTAGGTGGTCACAAAGCACTGAGCTGATCTCCCTGTGCTATGCGGCTGCTTCCCACTAGCTGTCTATTTTACGTTTGGTAGTAAATATAAGTCCATGCCACTCTCTCACTTCATCCCAGCTTACCCTTCCCCCTCCCCTTGTCCTCAAGTCCATTCTCTACATCTGTGTCTTTATTCCTGTCCTGCCTTTAGGCTCTTCAGAACCTTTTTTTTTTTTTTTAGGTTCCATATATGTGTGTTAATATACGGTATTTTTTTTTCTCTTTCTGAGGCCTTTTTAGAGCAATGTCAATCACTGTTACACTAGGAGATTCCTTCTGGGATCTGGTACCATGTTTCTAAATGCTGCACACATTTTCCCCACTCCTCTTAGCAGATGACACATCCAGAGACCAACCTTGCTTAGCCATTAAATGTTTCTGAATCCACACCCAACCTTAAATCTTTTTATGTCTCAAAATAAGTGTTCTTACTTCTGCCCAACATTATTCTCTTCACTTGTGTCCTAAATGAGTGTTCCAAATTTGAGAAGCATAGAAATCACTAGAGAGCTTGTTAAAAATATAGATTCCCAAGACCCGCTCAGCTGAATTTAAACCCCCGAGGGTAAGAGTCAGGAATCTGAAATTTGACAAGCTCCCTGATAATCCATTTCTTTGTGGTAAAGTGTTTCATAAAAAAAAAAAAAGGGTCAGGAGAGGCTATGTATACAGTGTATATTCCAGGTGATCTAATGAAACCAACCAAGCTCTAGTGTGTGGAACAGCATTTGGGATCCATTTTTCTGGATTTCCATACCTTTCTGTCTCTTCAGGAGCCTCTTTTTAAGAACCAGCTGCTCTTGAAACCGAGCAGGACCCTGTGGGGCTCCTGGGCATGGAAGCCTTTCTGTGTCCCTCATTTCTTGTTTGTAGGGAGTAGAGCCTTCCCCTCCATGACCTTCCCTGAGTTCCAAAGGGTAGATTCGAACAGTTGTTAATCACAGAAGGGAGGGGATGCCGAGTCAAGGGAGGAGACCATCTGAGGCCAGACTAAAGGAGTGCAGGCCCTGGCCACACCTTGATCCTTATCAGCAACCCTGCCCTGAATCGTTGCTATAAAACTCCTCACCAAATCCCCTCGGGTTGGGACACACAGTTTTTTGAGGCATGACTCCACTGTGTCCCCCTTTGCCTGGCAAAGCAATAAAGCTATCCTTTTCTACTTCACCCAAAACTCTGTCTCTGAGATTTGATTTGACACCATTGCACAGAGGTTGAGTTTTCAGCATCACTCTCTTGGTACTTTCAGCTCAACTGCACCTCCTCTCCTGACCCCCTTCTCTCCATCTATCAACTGGTTCAAGAATCTCACATAAATATGCCCTCTCTAGACTCCTCTTCCTACCCCTTACCTCTTGAATATCTTTGATAGCTTACTTTCTTTCTAATGATAATTATGTAGGAAAGCAGTCTCACTTCACACCCTAAAATGCATGGCACCATTGTCTATCTCTATAATTTACACAAATGTTGTTGAGCTATAAAAATAATTTTGTTTCTTCCTTTGCTCAAGGTATTTTTGACATATGTCCATATTTCTATATATAAATCTATTTTATTTCTCTTGACTTTGTAATAGTATTCTATTCTATACATATACCACAACTTACTTACCCATACACTAATAAAGGACATTTTTATTATCTCTAATTATAGTGATTTCAAATTCTTTTGGATACACAGAAGTGGAATTACTGGATCATATGGTAGTTCTATTTTTAATTTTTTAAGGAAACTCTGTACTCTTTTCCATAATGGCTGTACCAACTGACATTCCCACCAAAATGGTACAAGTTTTCCCTTTTCTTCATATCCTCACCAACATATTATTATTACTTTTTATAATGGCCAAACTAACAGGTGTGAAGTGGTATCTTGTGATTTTGATTTGCATTTCCGTGATGCTTAGTGAGGTAGAGCACATTTTTATACAGCTGTTGTCCATTTGTCTGTCTTCTTTGGAGAAATGCCTATCCAAGTCATTTGCCCATATTTAAACCTGGTTATTTGTTGTTGGTTTTTCCCAATAAGTTGTAGAAGTTCCTTATATATTTTGGATATTAAGCCTTTATCAAGTATATGATTTACAAATATTGTCTCCCATTCCATAGGTTGTCTTTTCATTCTGTTGATTGTTTCCTTTGCCGTGTGGAAGCTTTTTAGTTTAATATAGTTCCACTTTTCTATTTTTTCTTTTGTTGCCTGTGCTTTTGTTGTCATATGCAAAAATCATGGCAAAAGATCATTGTCAAGAAGCTTTTCACCTATGTTTTCATCTATGATGTTTACAGCTTCAGCACTAATGTTTAAATCTTTAACACATTCTGAGTTGATTTTTGTGTATGATGTAAAATAAAGGTCCAGTTTCATTCTGTTTTATCTGGATGTATAGTTTTCTCAACAACATTTGTTGAAAAGATTATCCTTCTTCACTGGGTATTCTTGACACCCTTGTCAAAGATCAACTGATCATATATGTGTAGGCTTATTTCTGGACTCTCTATTCAGTTACATTGGTCTATGTGTCTGTCTCTATGCCAGTACCATAGTGTTTTAATTCCTATAGATTTGTAATATATTTTGAAATCGACAAGTGTGATGCCTCCAGCTTTGTTTTTCTTTCTAAAGATTGCTTTGGCTCTTCAGAGGTTTGTTTTGTGGGGTTTTTCTTAGTATGATTATTAAAAAAATTTTATTGGTCATCTATTTTAAATATAGCAGTGTGTACATGTCAATCCCAAACTCGCAAACTATCCCTCTCACCAATAGTCCCCCATGGTAACAATAGGTTTGTACTCTAAATCTGTGAGTCTGTTTCTCTTTTGTAAATAAGTTCATTTCTATAATTTTAAAAAAATTAGATTCCACATATGAATGATATCATATGTTATTGTCTTTCTCTATCTGACTTACTTCACTTAGTATGATAATCTCTAGGTCCATCCATGTTACAGCAAATGGCATTATTTCATTCTTTTTAATGGCTAAGTAATATTCCATTGTGTATATGTACCACATCTTCTTTATCCATTCATTTGTCAATGGACAATTTGCTTTGTTCCATGTCTTGACTATTACAAAAAGTGCTGCAATGAACATTGGGGTGCATGTATCCTTTAGAACCATGCTTTTCTCTGGATATATGCCCAGGAGTGGGATTGCTGGATCATATGGTAGCTCTAGTTTTAGTTTTTTAAGGAACCTCCATACCGTTCTCCATAGTGGCCACACCAATTTACATTCCCACCAACAGTGTAGATTAATTGACCATAAGTGCATGGGTTTATTTATGGGGTTTCTATCCTATTCCACTCACCTATATTTCTGTTTTGTGACAGTACATACTGTTTTGATTACAGTAGCTTTGTAGTATAGTCTGAAGTCAAGGAGCCTGATTCCTCCAGCTCCGTTTCTCTTTCTTGAGATTACTTAGATTATTTGGGGTCTTTTGTGTCTCCATACAAAGTTTAAGATTTTTTGTTCTAGTTCTGTGAAAAATGCCATTGGTAATTTGATAGGGATTGCATTGAATCTGTAGATTGCATTGGTCAATGTAATCATTTTGACAATATTGTTTCTTCTAATTTAAGACCATGGTATACCTTTCCATCTGTTTGAGTCATCTTCTATTTCTTTCATCAGAATCTATTATAGTTTTTTGAGTATAGGTCTTTTGCCTCCTTAGGTAGGTTTATTCCTAGGTATTTTATTATTTTTTATGCCATGGTAAATAGGATTGTTTCTTTAATTTCTCCTTCTGATCTTTCATTGTTAGTGTATAGAAATGCAACAGATTTCTGTGTATTAATTTTGTATCCTGCAACTTTACCGAATTCACTGATGAGCTCTAGTAGTTTTCTGTAAACATCTTTAGGATTTTCTATGTATAGTATGTCATCTGCAAACTGTGATAGTTTTACTCCTTCTTTTCCAATTTCTCTAGTTGCTTTAGGCGTAAGGTTGGGTTGTTTATTTGAGATTTTTCTTGTTTCCTGAGGTAAGATTGTATTGCTATAAACTACACTCTTAGAACTGCGTTTGCTGCATCCATAGATTTTGGATCACTGTGTTCTCATTTGCATTTGCCTCTAGGTATTTTTTGATATCCTCTTTGATTTCTTCAGTGATCCATTAGTTGTTTAGTAGCATATTGGTTAGCCTCTATTTGTTTGTTTTTTTCTTGTAGTTGATTTTTAATCTCCTAGCTTTGTGATCTGAAAAGATGCTTGATATGATTTCATTTTTCGTAAATTTACTGAGGTTTGCTTTGTGGTCCAGCATGTGATCAATCCTGGAGAATGTTCCATGTGCACCTGAGAAGAATGTGTATTCTGCTACTTTTGGAAGGAATGCTCTATAAATATCAATTAAGTCCATCTGGTCTAATGTGTCATTTAAAGCCTGTGTTTTCTTATTGATTTTCTGTCTGGATAATCTATCCATTGATGAAAGTGGGGTGTTAAAGTCCCCCACTATCATTGTGTTACTGTCAATTTCTCCTTTTAGGGCTGTTAGTATTTGCCTTATGTATTCAGGTGCTCCTATGTTGGGTGCATATAAATTAACAGTTGTTATATCTTCTTCCTGAATTGATCCCTTGATCATTATGTAGTGTCCTTCTTTGTCTCTTGTAACAGTCCTTATTTTAAGACCTATTTTGTCTGACATGAGAATTGCTACTCCATCTTTCTTTTGATTTCCATTTGCATGGAATATCTTTCTCCATCCCCTCATTTTCAGTATCTATGTCTCCCTAGATCTGAAGTTGGTCTCTTGTAGACAGCATAGATATGGGTCTTATTTTTGTACCCATTCAGCCAGTCTGTGTCTTTTTGTTGGAGCTTTAATCTGCTTACATTTTTAAGGTAATTATCAGTATGTATGTTCTTATTGACATTTTGTTAATTGTTTTGAATTAGGTTTTATACGTTTTTTTCTTCCCCTCCTCTTTTATTCTCTTCTCTTGTGATTTGATGACTAACTTTAGTGTTGTGTGTGGATTCCTTTTTATTTTTTGTGTGTGTATCTATTGTAGATTTTTGGTTTGTGGTTCCCATGAGATTTTGATATAGTAGTCTATATATAAACAAGATCGTTTTAAGTTGCTGGTCTTTTAATTTCAAATGCATTTCCAATATCCTGTATTTGTGTTCTTCTCTTCCCATAGTTGCTGGTATTGATTTCATATTTGTGTATAGATGATTTCTAACCTTACTGTATGTTTGCCTTTACCAGTGCACTTTTCCATTCATAATTTTCTTGTTTCTAGTTGTGGCCTTTTCTTTTCTTCCTAGAGAAGTTTATTTAGCATTTATTGTAGAGCTTGTCTGGTAGTGCTGAATTCTCTTAGCTTTTGCTTGTTTGTAAACTTTTGATTTCAACATTGAATCTGAATGAGAGTCTTGTTGGGTAGAGTATTCTTGGTTGTAGGTTCTTCCCTTTCATCACTTTAAATATATTGTGCCACTCCCTTCTTGCCTGCAGAGAAATCAGCTGATAACCTTATGGGAGTTCCCTTGTACATTATTTGTTGTTTTTCCCTTGTTGCTTTTAATATATTTTCTTTGTCTTTAATTTTTGTCAATTTGATTACTATGTGTCTTGGCATGTTCCTCCTTGGATTTATCCTGCCTGGGACTTTCTGTGCTTTCTGGACTTGGGTGACTGTTTCTTTTCCCATGTTAGAGAAGTCTTTGGATATTATCTCTTCAAATATTTTCTCAATTCCTTTCTCTTTCTCTTTTCCTTATGGAACACTTATAGTGAGAATGTTGGTGCATTTAATGTTGGCCCAGAGTTCTCTTAGACTGTTTTCATTTCTTTTCATTCTTTTTTCCTTATTCTCTTCTGTGGCAGTGATTTCGACCATTCTGTCTTCCAGTTCATTTATCCATTCTTCCACCTCAGTTATTCTGCTATTGATTCCTTCTAGGGTATTTTTCATTTTGGTTATTGTATTGTTCATTTCAGTTTGTTGGTTCTTTAGTTCTTCTAGGTCTTTGCTAAACATTTCTTGCATCTTCTCAATCTGTGCCTCCATTCTTTTTCTGAGATCTTGGATCATCTTTACTATCATTACTCTAAATTCCCTTTCTGGTAGATTGCCTATCTCCCCTTCACTTAATTGTTCTTCTGGGGTTTTATATTGTTCCTTCATCTGCGACACACTTAGTTGTTCTTCTGGGGTTTTATCTTGTTCCTTCATCTGGGACACATTCCTCTGCCATCTCATTTTGTCTAACTTTCTGTGATTGCAGTTTTTGTTCCACAGGTGCAGCATTGTAGTTTTTTCTTGCTTCTGCTGTCTGTCCCTTGATGGAATGTCTAAGAAGGCTGTCTAAGAAGCTTGTGCAGCCTTTCTGGTGGGAGGGACTGGTTCCTGCTCACTGGTAGGTGGTGCTGGTTTTTGTCCCTCTGGTGGGCAGGGCTGGGCCAAGGAGGTTATCTAGAGGGCTGTGGGCTCAGGAAGACTTTAAGCAGTTTGTCTGCTGATGGGTGGGGTTGTGTTCCTACGTTGTTGGTTGTTTGGCCTGAGGCATCCCAGCAGCCTGCAGGCTGTTGTGTGGGGCCAAGTCTTGGTAAGAAAATGGAAGCCTCCGAGTGAGCTCATGCCAATGAGTACTCCCCAGAACTGCCGCTGTCCATGTCTTTGTCCCTTCAGTGAGCCACAGCCACCCCCCACACACACTTCCACAGGAGACTCTCCAATACTAGTAGGTACATCTTGCCCCATCCATCATGAGGTCACTGCTTTTTCCCCTGGGTCCTCATGCACACAAGACCTTGTGTGTGCCCTCCAAGAATGGAGTTTCTGTGTCCCCCAGTCCTGTGGAATTCCTGTGATCAAACCCTGCTGACCTTCAAAGCCAGATTCTCTGGGATCTCCTCCACCCATTGCCAGACCCTCAGGCCAGGGAGCCTAACATGGGGCTCAGAACCTTCACTTCTGTGGGAGAACTTCTGTGGTATAATTATTTTCCAATTTGTGGGTCACCCACCAAGCAGGTATGGGATTTGATTTTATTGTGATTTCACCTTTCCTACCATCTCATTTGTTGCTGTCTTTGAATGTAGGGCATCTTGTTTGGTAGGTTCCAGTGTTTTTTTGTCAATGGTTGTTCAGCATTTTTGTAAGAAGTGATGAGCTCCCATCCTTCTACTCCACCATCTTGTCTCTGCTCCGGGTCCTATTCAGAGTCTTGTAATTTCATATGAATCTTAGAAGATTTTTTCCTATTTGTGTTAAAACATGACATTAGGATTTTGATAGGGATTGAATTGAATCTGTGGATCACTTTGAATGACCTAGACATTTTTCAATATCAAGTCTTCTAATCCATGAAAACTGGATATCTTTCCATTTATTTGTATCTTCTTTATTTCTTTCTTCCATGTTTTGTAATTTCCAGTGTACAAATCTTAAATATCTTTGGTTAAGTTTATTCATAAATATTTTATTGTTTTTGATGATATTCTAAATTGGATTTTTTTTCTTAATTTCCTTTTATATTGTTTGTTATTAGTGAATAAACATGCAACTGATTTCATTGTATGTTGATTTTGTATCCTGCAACTTTACTAAGTAATTTATTTGTTTTAAAATTTTTTGGTAGTCTTTATGGTTTTCTACATATGACAGCATGTCATATTCAAACAGAGATCATTTTATTTTTTCCTGTCTACATGTCTTTCTTTTCTTGCTTAATTGCTCTGGCTAGGATTTCTAGTAGTATTTTGAATAAGAGTGGTGAGAGTGGGCATCCTTGTCTTGTTCTTGATCTTAAATGACAACTTTAGTTTTTCACTGTTGAGTATGATTTTAGTTGTGGGCTTGTCATATATGGCTTTTATTATGTTGAGATAAATTTCTTCTATACCTAGTTTGTTGAGAGTTTTTATCATGAAAGTGTGTTGAATTTAGTCAAAAAGTTTTCTGCATCTATTGAGTTGATCATATAATTTTTATCCTTCATTTTGTTAAAGTGAGGTACCACACTTATTGATTTATGTTACATTAAACCAATCTGTATCTTAGAGATAAAACTTAGTTGGTCATAATATGTGATCTTCTAAATGTACTGCTGAATTCAGTTTGCTAATATTTTGTTGAGGATTTTTGCATCTCTATTTATCAAGAATATTGGCTTGTAGTTTTCTTTTTTTGTAGTGTCTTTGCCTGGCTTTGGTATCACAGTAATGCTGGCCTCATAAAATAAGTTTGGAAGTGTTTTCTCCTCTTTAGTTTTTTGGAAGTTTGAGAAGGATTGGCATTAATTCTTCTCTAGATGTTTGGTAGAATTCACCAATGAAGCCATCTGGTCCTAGGCTTTTCTTGGGTGGTTTTTGAGTATTGATTCAATCTCCTTAATCATTATTGATCTGTGCAGGTTGTCTATTTCTTCATGGTTTAGTTTTTGTAGGTTTTATGTTTCTATAAAGTTATCCATTTCTTCGAAGTTATCCAGTTTGCTGATATTTAACTGTTCAAAGTAGTCTCTTATGACCATTTTTTTAATTTCTGTGGTATCAGCTTTAATGTCTCTTTTTCATTTCTGAATTTGTCTCTTCTCTCTTTTTGCTTGGTTCAGCTAAAGGTTCCTCAATTTTGCTTATGTTTTTCAAAAAACAACTGTAAAATTGATTTTTTGTTGTTTTTCTATTCTCTGTTTCATTTATTTCTGCTCTAATCTTAAAATATTCTTTCTTCTATCTTGGTTTTAGTGTGTTCTTTTTTGTTGTTGTTGTTCCTTGAGCTGTAAATTTGGTTGTGTATTTGAGATATTTCCTCTTTTTAAATGTTAGCATTTATCACTTTAAACTTTCCACTTAGCACTGCTTATATTACATGAGTTTTGATATGTTTTGTTTTCATTGTCATTTATCTCAAGATATTTTCTGTTTTCCCTTTTGATTTCTTCTTTGACCCAGTGGTTGTTCAAGACTGTGTTGCTTAATTTCCACATATTTGTGAATTTCCTAATTTTCCTTCTGTTACTGATATTTACTTTCATTCTATTTTGCTCAAACAAGATATGATTTCAATTGTCTTAAAATTGTTAAGACTTGTATTGTAGCCTAACAAGCTCTATCTGAGAGAACCTTCAGTGTGCATTTGAGAAGAATGTGAATTCTACTGTTATTGGGTGGAATGCTCTGTATATGTCTACTAGGTCGATTTTTTTGCAGTGTTGTTCAAGTCCACTACTTCCTTATTGGTAGTCCATCTGGATGTTTTCATCGATCTAGTTCCATTGTTGAAAGTGAGATATTGAATTCTTCTACTATTCTTGTAGTTCTGTATGTTTCTCCCTTCAGTTCTGTCAATTTATGCTTTATATATTTAAGTCCTCTGACTTTGGGTGCATATACATGTATCTTCCAGAATAACTGATCCCTTTATCATCATATAATGTCCTTTTTGCCTCTTGTGACAGTTTTTGACTTGAAGTCTATTTTCTCTGATATAAATATGGTCACTCATGCTCTCTTCTGTTTACCATTTATATGGAACATCTTTTTGCATGCCTTCACTTTCAGGATATGTATGTCTTTAAATATAAAGTGAGTGTTTGTACACAGCATATAGTTGAGTCTTCTTTGTATCCATTCATACACTTTGTACCTTTTGATTGGGGAGTTTAACTCATTTATATTTAAAGTAATTATTGATAGGGAAGGACTTACTATTGCCATTTTGTTAATTGTTTCCTGTCTGTCTTGTAGGGTCTTTTTGTTCCTCTTTTCCTCACTTGCTGCCTTTCTTTATTTCATTGACTTTTTTTTTTCCTGTGACAAGTTTTAATTCTTTTCTTTTTTAGTTAATTGATTTTTAATTTACAATTCTCTGGTTAACAGTGAGATGAAGCATCTTTTCATATACTTAGAAGTAATTTGTATTTCCCATTTTGTAATTTCCTTTTCTCACTAATTTGTAGTATCACTTCTATCATATACCAATTTTTTTGTACAAATTGTGCCAGTTTCTGGTTTCCATTCTGTTCTGTTTATGTATCTGTATCTGCACCAGGACTTCACTGTTTTAATTATTATTACTATATTATTTCTTAGTATCTGGTAGGGTGGGCCTACTCTTCTTGCTTTCCTTGTTTTCTTTTTCAAAAAAATTTATTTAGTACACAAGGATTTATTTCTCCATATAAATTTTAGAATCAGCTTATCATATCCTGTTCAAAAAATCCTCTTCATTTTCCCTATTTTTAATTTTCAAAAATTTGTGAATAATTCGTTAATTACTAAATATTTTAATAGGCTTTTGTCTATTTTAAGTAGTATGCATTTTCTATTTTGGGATTATTTTTTGAAGTATACTGATTTACTGTATTGTGTTTGTTTCAGGTGTAAAGCATATTGATTCACTATTTTTGCACATTATACTCCATTACAGGTTATTACAACATAATGGGTATAATTCCCTGTGCTATAGAACATATTCTTCATTTTACCTATTTTATATCTAGTTGCTTGTATCTGTTGATCCCAAACCTCTAATTTGTCCCTCCCCTCTTCCTCTCCTCTTTGGCAAAAACAAGTTTTTCTTCTATATCTGTGAGCCTGTTTCTGCTTTGCATATTCATTTGTATTATTTTTTGGATTCCACATATAAATGATATCATACAGTACTGTTTTTCTCTGAGTTACTTCACTAAGCATAATATTCTCTAGGTTCATCCACTATGTGACAAATGGCAACATTGTATATATATATATACCACATCTTCTTATTCCAGTCATCTGTTAACGGGCACTTGGGTTGCTTCTATGTCTTGGCTATTATAAACGGTGCTGCTATAAACATTGGGGTGTAAAATCTTTATACATTAGTGTTTTCATTTTTTCTAGATATATATCCAGGAGTGGAATTGCTGGATCATGTGGTAGTTATATTATTAGTTTTTTAGGGAACCTCAATACTTTTTTCCACAGTGGGTGCACCAATTTACATTCCCACCAACAGTGTACAAGTGTTCCCTTTTCTCCACATCCTCTCCAACATTTATTATCTATAGATGTTTTGATGATAGCTATTCTGACCAGTGTAAGGGGATAACCTCATTGTGGTTTTGATTTGCATTTCTCAAATAATTAGCAAGGTTGAGCATGTTTCCATGTGCCTATTGGCCATCTGTATGTATTCTTCAAAGAAATGTTTATTCAGGTCTTCTGCCCATTATTTGATTGGGTTGTTTGTCTTTGTTTGTTTGTTTTTGCGGTATGCGGGCCTCTCACTGTTGTGGCCTCTCCCGTTGTGGAGCACAGGCTCTGGATGTGCAGGCTCAGTGGCCATGGTTCACGGGCCCAGCTGCTCCATAGCATGTGGGATCCTCCCAGACTGGGGCATGAACCCTTGTCCCCTGCATCAGCAGGCAGACTCTCAACCGCTGTGCCACCTGGGAAGCCCTAGTTTTTTTTTTGATATTGAGTTGTATGAGCTATTTGTATGTTTTGGATATTAATCCTTTGTTGGTTGCATCATTGCAAACTTTCTTCCCCATTCTGTAGGTTGTCTTTCCTTTTGACAATGGTTTCCTTTGCTGTGCAAAAGTTTTTATGTTTAATTAAGTCCCATTTTTTAATTTTTGCTTTTATTTCTTTCCCCTTGGGAGAATGATCAAAGAAAATATTTTTACAATTTATTTCAAACATTGTTATGCCTATGTTCTCTTCTAGTTTTATGGTTTCAGGTCTTACATTTAGCTCTTGAAACCATTTTGAGTTTATTTTTGTATATGATGTGATTGTTTAAATGTGGCTGTCCAGTTTTCTAGGACCACTTATTGAAGAGACTGTTTTTTCTCCATTGTATGTTCTTGTCTCCTTTGTCATAAATTAATTGAACAGAGGTTCATGGGTATATTTCTCAGCTCTCTATTCTTTTCTATTTATCTACATGTCTGTTTTTTCCCCAATACCATGCTGTTTTGACTACTGTAGATTTGTAATATAGTCTGAAGTCTGGAGGGGGTTTATACCTCCAGCTTTGTTCCTTTTTCTCAAGATTGCTTTGGCAACTCAGGGTCTTTTGTGGTTCCATATAAATTTTAGGATTATTTGTTCTAGGTCTGTGAAAACTGTCCTGGGTATTTTGATTCAGATTGCATTGAATCTGTAGACTGTTTTCAGTGGTATGGTCATATTCACAATATCAATTCTTCTAGTTTAAGAACATGGGATATCTTTTTTTTTTTTTGTCAGTACTTGGGCCTCTCACTGTTGTGGCCTCTCCCATTGCAGAGCACAGGCTCTGGCTCACGGGTCCAGCCACTCCATAGCATGTGGGATCTTCCTGGACTGGGGAACGAACCCATGTCCCCTGCATCAGCAGGCCGACTCTCAATGACTGCACCACCAGGGAAGCCCCATGGGATATCTTTTAACTTTTTTGAATTATCTTCAATTTGCTTCATCAATGTTTTATAGTTTTCAGAGTATAGGTCTTTCACCTCCTTGGTTCAGTTTATTCATAGGGGTTTTTTTTGAAGTGATTTTAAGTAAAATAGTATTTTTTTAAATCTCTTTCTTATGTTTCAATAGTAGTGTATAACAACAAAACAAATTTCTGTATATTAATCTTGTATCCTGCAAACTTGTTGAATTCATTTATTAGTTCTAATAGTTTTGGGGTGGAGACTTTAGGGTTCTCATGTCATCTGCAAATTGTGACAGTTTTATCTCTTCCCTTCCAATTTGGATACATTTTATTTCTTTTTCTTGTCTGACTTCTGTGGCTAAGACTTCTGATACTATGTTATATAGAAGTGATAAGAGTGGGCATCCTTGTCTTGTTCCTGAATTTAATGGGAGAGCTTTCAGCTTTTCACCATTGAGTATTATGTTGGCTGTTGGTTTGTCATCAATGGCCTTTATCATGTTGAGATAAGTTCCCTCTATACCTACTTTGATGATAGTTTTTATCATGAATAGGTATTAAATTTTGTCAAATGTTTTTATTGCATCCATTGGGATGATCATATAATTTTTATCTTTCCTTTTATTAATGTATTGTATCACATTGATTGATTTGTATATATTGAACTATACTTGTGACCATAGAATAAATCCAACATGAGTGTGGTTTATGATTCTTTTTATGTATTGTTGGATTGTTTGCTAACATTTTGCTGAGGATTTTTGCATCTATATTTATCAAAGATATTAGCTTGTAATTTTCTTTTCTTGTAGTGTTTTTGTCTTGTTTAGGTATCAGAGTAATGATGGCCTCATAGAATGAGTTTGGGAGTGTTCCCGCAACCTCAATTTTTTGAAATACTTTGAGAAGCATAGGTATTCATTCTTCTTTATATGTTTGATAGAATTCCACTGTGAAGCTGTCTAGTCCTGGACTTTTGTTTGCTGGGAGTATTATTTAAGTACAAATACCATTTCACTTCTAGTGATCAGTCTGTTCAAATTGTCCTTTTCTTTTTGACTCAGACTTGGCAGGTCATATGTTTCTAGAAATTTGTCCATTTCTTCTAAGTTGTCCAATTTTTTGGCATATAACTCTTAATAGTATTCTCTTATGATTTTTTATATCTCTGTGATGTCAGTTTCTATTTCTCCTCTTTCATTTCTTATTTTGATTATTTGGGTCCTCTATCTTTTCTTCTTGGTGAGCCTTGTTAAAGGTTTATTACTTTTGTTTATCTTTTCAAAAAATGTGTTCTTGGTTTCATTGATCTTTTCTATTATTTTTTGATCACCATATTATTTATTTCCTCTTTGATCTTTATTATTTTCTTCCTTCTGCTGACTTTGGGCTTTGTTTGTTCTTCTCTTTCCAGTTTTTTAGGTGATAGTGTTGTTTGCTTATTTGAAATTTTTCTTGTTTCTTGAGGAAAGCCTTATTGCTATGAGCTTCCCTCTTAGAACTGTTTTTGTTTCATTCTATAGATTTTGGAAAGTTGTTTTTCCATTTTAATTTTTCTTGAAGTACTTTCTGATTTCTTCTCTGATTTGTCTATTGATTCATTGGTTTTCCAGTAGCATGTTGTTTAATCTCCATGTGTTTTTTCTTTTACCATTTTTTTTTCCTGTAGTTGATTTCTAGTTTTGCACTGTTGTGGTCAGACAAAATGCTTGATATAATTTCTATGCTCCTAAATTTCTTGAGGCTTATGTTATGACATAATATGCGATCTATGCTGGAAAACATTGTATGTGCACTTGAAAAGAATGTGTATACTGCCTTTTTTGTATATAATGTTCTCTCTTCTCCTTATGGAACTCCTATAATGCAAACGTGGACATGTTTAATGTTATTCTATAGATCTCAGATATTGCTTTCTTTTTTTCCTTTCTGTCTGCTGTTCTGATTGGGTGATTTCCATTATTCTATCTTCCAGATCACTTAGACTTTCTTTTGTGTCATTTAGTCTGTTATTTATCACTTTTAGGATGTTTTTAACTCAGATATTGAGTGCTGTATTTTTGATTGGGTCTTCTTTATATTTTCTAGTTCCCTGTTACAATGATCTGTACTTAGATCAATTTTATTTTCTAATTCAGTTAGATTTTTTATTAATAATGTTTTGAATTCATTGTCTGGTAGACTTTTCACCTTTTTCATTCTTTCTTTCTTTCTCTTTCAATCAAGAGCAGTTCCTCTGCCTTTTCATTTTACTTAACTTTCACTGTCTCTTCGAATTTAGGTGAAACAGTTATTATTGTGGTATTAAAGGGGTGTCCTTATGAGGGAGTATCCCTATGTAGAATTTTAGTGCCTAATGCCTTTCATGGGGGGGCTTGATTTGATGTGGATGCCAGTCACATCTTTCCTTAGGATGTGCTGGCCACCATCACATTGGTAGGGGGTGTGGCTGGTAATGGAGAAGCTAGGGTCTGTGCAGGGTGTGCAGCAGACTCTCCACTCAGTGGCTGTCACCATCCTGTCAGGGGCAGGGGTGCTCCCAAACTGCTGGAGTGGAAGCCCTGAGAGTCAAGCATAGCTGGCTCTGTTCCTTTAGTTTTTTCTTCTCCCTATACTGAGGCCTGTGTGGTTTGTGCACTAACAAAGTCTGAGGCACTGCCTATTTAGGTATCTGTGGCTCCACTCAGATGTAGCCCATGGTTGCACCATTTCCCCTTTTCTGGCTGCCCCAGAACTAGTGCTATGCTGTGGTGTGGTGTGGTTGGGGTCAGAGCATTAGCTCATCTGGGAATGCAGAGCTCAGTGTGATGGTTGCAGGAGTTCTGGCAACCATGCTGCCATCAGAAGTCTGGGCTGCCTCTGGAATGTTGTTTGAGCAAGCACCAACAATGGCCACCACTGCCCCACCTGGACTACATCCAGGGACTCTGTGTCCCCTCTCCATCCCTAGGTCAAGTCTTTTCCCAGTTTCTGACCATCCTAGATCCAATACCAAGCTGTTACTTGGAGTGAGCAGGGCCAGGGTATTCATTTGACATGGACTGGCAAATAAGGTGAAGCAGCAGCCACAGGAGCAGGCCTCCTTCCACACTGTCTCTTGGCAAGCTAGCACCTTCACGCTTATTGCAAGTGAAGTCTAGGTTTCTCCAGCCTTTCTATCTGTCCCAGGGGTTTTCTAAGCAGCTGGGGCAGTTTGTCTCCTACACATAGGATCTCAAGACCGGGATGCCCAGTCTGTGGCTCCACCCGCTCCCTCTCCAAGGCAAGTGTCTGCCCAAGGAATCTCCCTTTTCCTCTTAGTCTCCTCCCAGGAGCACAGGTCCTGACTTGATGCTTTTCTTCCCATCCTACCCAATTATGTGTATATCTTTCTTACAACCTTTGTTGTAGAGTCCTTCAGCCAGTTTTCAGTTAGTTTTCCATGAAAAATTTTTGACATATAAATGTATTTTTGATGAGTGTTTGTGGAGGGAGGTGAGCTTCACATCCTCTTTGCCATCTTGAGCTCTCTACTCTGGGAGGTATGTATTTACTATAACATTTTCTAATTAGCTATTGCTAACTGATGTAGAAAAATGCTACTGCTAATGTTTAATCCAGTAACTTTGCTGAACTCTCTTATTAGTCTAATAGATTGCTGATTTTCCTAGGCTTTTATTGAAATAATATGCAAACAATCATAATTTTGTGTCTGCCTTTCCAATGATTATGCTTTTTATTTCTTATCTTATTACATTGGTCAGAATCTCTAGGATTACATTGAACAGGAAATGCACCTAAAGTTTTCCATAATATAAAACATAGATTTTGTGGATAATCTTCTGATACATGAATTAAACACACAAATTTTAGTCCAGCCTAATGGATATGTCAATCTTACTTATCCCCTGTTCAGCATTTTACACTGTTGACAAGTCATCCTTCTTGAAATGTATCTTTCATTTTCTTCTCTACTGGCTTTTACTGAGAACCTCTTGTGTACAATATTCCTTCTTCCACCATCCACCTGGTCTTTGCATTCATTCTCTAGCACTTTATATACTCTTCCTGGGAAAATTTAGTTCTATTACTGCAACTATTATCTGCCACAGTTACCCAAATCTACTGTTACATTGTCTATTACAGATCTGCTATTACACATCTTGACTTCAAGACCAATATCTCCATGTTGATGTCCTACAGCCAGTTTAAAATCATCTTTCCCTAAAACTGTTTCTTTCACATTCTCACCCATTGAGTTAATAGCACTGTTCATCATTTGCCAATCAAGTCAAATAATTACTTCCTCCTTTCAGACGCTTTCCTCCTGGCTGGCTCCTGTGGTGTCTTGTCACCTTCCTAAAGGTATTTATACTTGTTGTAATAATGTTCTAATACATCCTTCCTTACCACTGAACCAGGAACTCTCAGGACACAGTAACGGACTTATTTCCATCTCTGAAATGGGAGAGGTTGATGCTTGCTGAGTAAAAAGTGGTGTTTCCCACTGTTTAAGGCAGCTCTCATTTCCCTACTCTGTGAGGTTTGCTATTATTATTCAATTTTTTAAATAAAAAAGCCCACTTTACCAAAAGGAACATGAAAAAAGAGAGGAAATCTGACAATATTATCATTGTTTCAAAAGTAGAGGATGATGAAGAACAAGAGTAACAATATTTAACCTGGTAAAGTTCTAAGATTCTGAGGTAAAAAGGCCAGATTAAGCCTCCAATGTCCTTTGCTCCACATATGTCTCCATCCATAACCTTCATCTGTGCTATCACTTCATGTTAAGGCCCCAAAGAATAACCGATGTTGTACTTTTCTTTTTGTGGTTTATTTAAGATATGTTTTAAATGTACTACTGCTCTTTATCAGTTGGGGAAAATGAGCATGGAATAAAAGTCTGGGGCAAGGACTGAATTTGGAAGGAAGAGCAAAAGAATTGTGTATGCCAATGAAATATTTAGAGAAAACTGAGATGTGCTATTTATGCCCTTGTGTATCTAAACAGGTCTGAGGTAGGGGGTCAGGGTGGCAGAACTTCTTGCCAAAATTTCAGGAGTTTGGAAGAATCATAAATATATATAAAACCCTAGTTCTATGCATTAAAGGGAATCTTAGTTGTCATAAATTAAGAAATTCTTTATTGCAACAGAAACACTATCTGGTCATTTGTATGAGTATTCCCTGCCTAGAGTTTCTCCCAAAACTTCAAAACAAAAAAAAAAAAAAAAAAAAGAGGGAAATCAAGCTGGAGAAAGTTTGTTCTTCTTGTAGATGCATTGAGGTACTCCTACCTCAGAGGGAAGATGAACATAGGAGAAACTTAATATTGAAATGCATGCTCTGAAGCAGTGACATTTAGCAAAATGATTAGGCAGTGACATTAAACAAGCTCCCAGGTCATTTCCGAGTGATTTCTACGGGCACCTGTGCTGTTCAGGAAGGCCAGGTTTGAGGTGGGAAAAAAAAAGGTCTTTATTAATTAAAGTCTGAGGGTGTTTTAATAGGACATTCAGGAAAGAATTGTGTTTTTTTTGTTTTTTTTCATTAGTATGCCTTTTTATTTGTGAAAAAGAATTTCTTTTTACCTTAAGAAGCAGAATAATGGAAAAATATTTGGCCAGAATAAGTGCAAGTTGTGGATAAGAGGAAGACATTAACAACGTTTTCTAGAGTGATGTCCATCTCTGACTTCTGCCTCTTCAGGCAGACCTGTCAGAGTGAAGGCTGTGCTTTTCATCACAGTGACTTAAACATAATTATTGTTTACTGTCACATTTATCAAATTCCTCTTTGGCTGTCCAAAATCATTGTCCAGAGCTGAATGGTACCTGCAAGATGCAGCCAGAGTGAAAGTTCTCTGACAAGTAATACTTGGTTAGGAAAAAATCAGACATACCCCTCTTTCATAGTCATCAATGTCTTATCGCATCTACTTCTTCCTGCTGGTTGTCAGCTGACTTCTCTGGTCCCCAAGAGGCTTCCATTCAGGATTCTGGATATGTTCTTGCTTCTCATACCTTGGATATTATATTACTTGTGGGAGGAGCTTCAACATATGACTTCCAAGTTTTCCCTAAGCATCCAAGTCCAGTTGACAGATATGTGGAATGTTTTTATAGGCCTATCCCGAAGTGGCAAACATTATTTACTCTCATGTTCCAATGGTCAGTCACATGCCACAGCTTACTACAAAAGAGTCTAAGAAAGTCTAACTGTGAGCTTGGGAGAAAAAAGGAAACAGATTTGGTGAATAGCTAGCCAGACTCTGCGACATTACTCACTATAGATTTTAGCTTAGCTTCTCCCTTGATTTTTAATTTCTGATCCCCTCTTGGTGTAATTCAACAAAGTCCTGTTATTTGAAACAACTTTTGATATATTAAGCCTGATCCTGAATTCTGAGTTCAATTCCTGAACTCAGCTTTGTCAACTGCCACATGCAACATAAGGGGTGAACCTCCCAGATTTCACATGGCCAGAGGTAAGAGGAAAGGAGAAAGTTGAGTGGGTGGTGGGGAAACTTATCCTGGGATCCTCACATTATAATCTATCCAAGAGAACTATGCAAACACTTCAATCCCTCAGAATACAGCTCCAGAGAAATAGGTGGGTCATTCCCTGAGCATCCAATGATTCAAACATAAAGAAAGCTTAAGTGAGGAGTGAGAGACAGGACAGCTCAGAGCTTGTGTTTTGGTTGTCATCTTGTGTTTGTGTGCTTTTAAATCCTAGGTTCTGGAGCAGTTGAAAGCAAGATTGTTTTCAGTAATTTCTGCCAGAAATTCTGAGTCATTTACCTTAATCTGTCAGCAATAAGAGGATAGAAACCCTGCTCCTTCTACTTATTAAATCAATCAGAACTACATGGGTTTTTGCAGAGATAGTCTCAATGTGAATTACCCAAACAGTTCAGCATCATTAGACACTTCTCTGCCTATGTCCAAATTCAGCATCATTCTTAAAGTAAGAGTGAGAATTTTTCAAAATCCATTCTTCACTTAAAATTTCCCATTCTCCTCAGTTGGACTGTGGGATTTTTCAGTAGTAATACTATTGACATTTTAGGCCAGATAATGCTTTGTTGTAGGGAGGCACATGTCCTGTGCAGTGTAAGAAATGTAGCAGCATCCCAGACTTGCCAGGAGTACCCCTCCCTCCAGTTGTGACAATAAAAATGTACCCAGATATTCCCAAGTGTCTGCTTGGGGAGCAAATTTTCCCCACCTGAAAACCACTTAGTTGGAGAGAGGTCCAGCTTGATCCCTTCTAGAAAAAAGAAATTCCAAAGATGTACATTTTCCTAGCCTATAACAAAAATAACTACTTATTAGAGACCCCAGGGTAGTACATATACTCATAACAAATAAATTCTTGTGGACTGATTTATTAATTGGTTGACTAATTATTTGTTTAAAGTTTAATAAATTTAAGAAATGTAAGTGTGTGGATGAGCTGGTCATGAGAGGAAGGGCAGCACAGTGTAAGAAGTAGAAACTCATAAAGAGTCAAGAATAAGAATGAGAGCAATATAAGCTCTTATTCACCATGCATTACATTTTACATAAAAATATGCATTGTTTCACTTGATCCTTGTAGCCACCCTTCCAAGTACTTTGTAAATAATCAATATATTTTATCAATCACAGTAATATCAACTAATGATGATCATATTCCAATTTTTCAGATAAGGGAATTGAGGTTCACAAAGGTTAAGTAAGTTTTCCAAGTTTACAGAGACAGAAGATGGCAGAGCTGTGACTCATACTCCAGTCCACCTTACCTTCAACCCATACACTTTCTATAATACGCCCTAACTGTGAAGTCCCTTGTACTCCCCACTACTTTCTCAGTGTGAACAAAAGTCACCTTGGGAAGGATTCTACACGTGGATCAACAATGAAACTGCATGAGGAAGCTGTGAGTAGAGCAGGGCCCATCAAAGACACTGCAAATTTGCACTAAGCTGCTCAAGAATTCTCTCAAGGAGATACTTGGAGCTTATGTTCTAGAGAAGACAGAAAGAAAAAAGAAAAAGAGAGCTATTGTTGCCAAGAGTAAATGGAGGCTATGACCAAATATACCACAATTATTTCTTTAAATATGAAATTAAAGAATCAATGTTTTTTCCCTTGAATAGATTCAAATGACTCCCAAGGAAATTTTTGGTGCTCCTGTTTTCCAAATGGACCCAGTAATGTATGCAATAAAGATACCATTACCATACTATGGTAAAGATACAATTTTGATTAACCACAGTACAGCTACACAGTCCTTACTTAAAATGCCTAGCAATTTGGAAATTGTCACTGACTACCTACTCCAAACTTACAGCACCTCTTGGAGCTACTCTAGTCCACACTATACTTGGAACTACTTTCACAGCTTTCAGACTAATTCCCTGGCTATCTCTTGGTAAGGGGGAAACATTCTGTGAGAGATAAATTAACATATCAAAAGACACTCTACATCAGTGGTCCCCAAAATTTTGGGCACAAGGGGCCAGTTTCGTGGAAGACAAATTTTCCATGGACCATGGCAGGGAGATGGTTTTAGGATGATTCAAGTACATTACATTTATTGTGCACTTTATTTCTATTATTATTACATTGTAATGTATAATGAAATAATTATACAACTCACCATAATGCAGAATCATTGGGAGCCCTGAGCTTGTTTTCCTGCAACTAGATGGTCCCATCTGGGGGTGATGGGAGACAGTGAAACCCAAAGTGTGTTGCTTATGTCCAGTCTACTCCATAGATGCATAGGGTTTTGATATGAGTCTGCAAGAAATTTATTTATTATGTTGTCTGTGCAGTCAAACCTCTCTGATAATGATAATTTGTATTTGCAGCTGCTCCCCAGTGCTAGCATCACTGCTTCAGCTCCACCTCAGATCACCAGACATAAGATTCTCATAAAGAGTGCAACCTAGAGCTCTCGCATGCACAGTTCACAGTAGGGTTTGAGCTCCTATGAGAATCTAATGTCACCTTTGATCTGACAAGAGGCAGAGCTCAGGTGGTAATGTGAGTGATGGGGAGCAGCTGTAAATATAGATGAAGCTTGGCTTGCTCACTGTTCACATCCTGCTGTGTGGTCTGGTTCCTAACAGGTCACAGACATGTACCGGTCCATGGCCCGGGGTTTGGGGACCCCTGCTCTACATCATATGTCATCAGGGAAATGCAAATATAACAATGAGAGACAACTATACATCTATTAGAATGACCAAAATCTAGAACATTGACAAGACCAAATGCTGGCAAGGATGTGGAGCAACAGAAACTCATTCATTGCTGGTGGGAATGTAAAATGGTACAGCTATGCTGGAAGACAGTTTGTCAGTTTCTTACAATATTAAATATATTCTTAACATATGATACAGCAACTGCACTCCTCGGTATTTACCCAAAGGAGTTGGAAAGTTATGTTCACACAAAAATCTGCACAAAATGTTTATATCATAATTGCCCAAACTTGGAAGCAACAAAGATGTCCTTTAGCAGGTGAATGTATAAATTCTGGTACATCCAGAAAATGGATGGAGGTTCCTTAAAAAACTAAAAATAGGAATACCATATGACCCAGCAAACCCACGACTGGGCATACACCCTGAGAAAACCATAATTCAGAAAGAGTCATGTACCATAATGTTTGTTGCAGCTCTATTTACAATAGCCAGGACATGGAAGCAACCAAAGTGTCCATCAACAGGTGAAGGGATAAAGGAGATGTGGCACATATATACAATGGAATATTACTCTACCATAAAAAGAAACAAAATTGAGTTATTTGTAGTGAGGTGGATGGACTTAGAGTCTGTCATACAGATTGAAGTAAGTCAGAAAGAGAAAAACAAATGCTGTATGCTAACACATATATATGGAATCTAAAAACAACAATAACAAATTAATGGTTCTGAAGAACCTAGGGGCAGGAGAGGAATAAAGATGCAGATGTAGAGAAAGGATTTGAGGACATGGGTAAGGGGAAGTGTAAGCTGAGACGAACTGAGAGAGTGGCATGTACTTATACATACTATGAAATGTAAAATAGACAGGTAGTGGGAAGCAGCCGCATAGCACAGGCAGATCATCTCAGTGCTTTGTGACCACCTAGAGGCGTGGGATAGGGAGGGTGAGAGGGAGGCGCAAGAGGGAGGAGATATGGGGATATATGTATATGTATAGCTGATTCACTGTGTTATAAAGCAGAAACTAACACACCATTGTAAAGCAATTATACTCCAAAAAAGGTGTTTAAAAAAAATCAGTCTGTAAAAGGACAAAACAAGGAATGTTCTGAATCACCCACTTGTTAGTGATAAAAAGAGGGGCAGGGAGTCTTCGTAGAGTGAGATACCTTGAGGATGGGTTTCCCATCCCTTTTGCAATAAACTCTGTAATCCTATAGCAAAAGAAACCAGTAAAGTTCAAGGGAGAGGGACAGGGACAGTTTGAGGCAAGATTTCAGTAGCGACACAAAGGACTGAAGTCCACAATTGCAAATGAGAATCTCAATCTGTCAGTCAGAGGAAGGTAAGAAAGGGCATTTCAAGCAAAATTCTTTCCTGGCGGAAACTTCCTGGAAAAAAAGAACATGCTTAGCTTCTGTGGTGATGCAGGTTTGAGGAGAAGGCTCACAGGGGTGAAACGTTTAGGTGTGTGGACTCCCCACTCTCGTTGGGTGAGGTAACACAGATATTGGAGACAGATTTTCTGAGTTTGTACCCCAGCCCTAATATTTAACTGCTCTATGACTTTGGGCAACTCAGGTAGCATGAATCTCATCAGAACAGAGGGAAAGCTTCATTGAAAACTCGTTGCAGAGGGGCGGCGGAAGCTGGCTTCCATGACAGCAGCAGCAGGGTTCATGGCAAGAATCATGGCTTGCAGGATGCCCTGGGTGGTCTCGTCTTCCTGCAGCTTGCAGATCCTCAGGCTTAGGAGCTGTTTCAAGCACACAAACAAGAGAGTATGATTTTCTTGAGACCATCTATACTTAATCCATGACTGAACCCAGTGAAGACCTCTATATAAACGTTTAAGATTCTGGCAGCACATGCGGAGACCTACTCTTTTAGCCACTGGCAACTGGAGACAGCCTCATAGAAAAAGTGCTCCCAAGTCAGCCTGTTCTAGCTGAACAGCTATTGTAGACCCTCATAATTGGACTTCATAATGGAGACAACCACATTCACTGCTGTGAGGCTGACAGGATCATGGTTCTCCAACCGGGTGTCAGGCCTAAACCTCTGAGGTGGGAGAGCTGGATTCAGGACATGGGACCACCAAAGACCTCCTGGACCCACATAATATCACTCAGCGAGAGCTCTCCCAGAGATCTCCATCTCAATGCTAAGACCCAGCTCCATTCAACAACCAGCAAACTCCAGTGCTGGACACCCCATGCCAAACAACTAGCAACACAGGAACACAACCAAACCCATTAGCAGAGAAGCTACCTAAGATCATACTAAGTTCACAGACACCCCAAAACACACAACCAGAAGAGGTCCTGTCCACCAGAAAGACAGGATTCAGACTTATCAACCAGAAAACAGGCAACAGTCCCCTCCACAAGGAAGCCTACAAAACCCACTGAACCAACCTCACCCACTGGGGGCAGACACCAAAAACAACAGGAACTATGAACCTGCAGCCTGAGAAAAGGAGGCCCCAACACAGTAAGTTAAGCAAAATGAAAAGACAGAAAAATGTGCACCAGAAGAATGAGCAAGTTTAAAAACCCACCAGAACAAACAAATGAAGAGTAAATAGGCAGTCTACCGGAAAAGAATTCAGAGCAATTATAGTAAAGATGATTCAAAATAGTGGAAATAGAATGGAGAAAATACAAGAAACGTTTAACAAGGAACTAGAAGAACTAAAGAGCAAACAAACAATGATGAACCACATAATAAATGAAATTAAAAATTCTCTAGAAGGAATCAATAGCAGAATAACTAAGGCAGAAAAATGGATAAATGATCTGCAAGATAAAATAGTGGAAATAACTACCTCAGAGCAGAAAAAAGAAAAAAAGGGTGAAAAGAACTGAGGACAGTCTCAGATGCCTCTGGCACAACATTAAATGCACCAACATTCAAATTATAGGGGTCCCAGAAGAAGAAGAGAAAACAAAAGAGACTGAGAAAATATTAGATGAGATTATAGTTGAAAACTGCCCTAATATGAGAAAGGAAATAGTCAATCAACTCCAGGAAGCACAGAGAGTCCCATACTGGATAAATCGAAGGAGAAACATGCCAAGACACATATTAATCAAACTATCAAATATTAAATACAAAGAAAAAATATTAAAAGCAGCAAGGAAAAAGCAACAAATAACATAAAAGGGAATCCCCATAAGGTTAACAGTTGAACTTTCAGCAGAAACTTTGCAAACCAGAAGGGAGTAGCAGGACATACTTAAAGTGAGAAAAAGGAAAAAACAACAAGCATGATTATTCTACCCAGCAAGGATCTCATTCAGATTCAATGGAGAAATTAAAACCTTAACAGACAAGCAAAAGATAAGAAAATTCAGCACCACCAAACCAGCTGTACAACAAGTGCTAATGGAACTTCTCTAGGAAGGAAACACCAGAGAAGGAAAAGACCTAAAATAACAAACCCCAAATAACTAAGAAAATGGTAATAAGAACATATATATTGATAACTACCTTAAATGTAAATGGATTCAATGCTCCAACCAAAAGACATAGACTGGCTGGATGGATATAAAAATAAAACCCATATATATGCTGTTTACAATAGACCCACTTCAGACCTAGGGACACATACAGACTGATAGTGAGGGGATGGAAAAAGATATTCCATGCAAATGGAAATCAATGGAAACTTGGAGTGGTAATTTTTATATAAGACAAAATAGACTTTAAAAAAAGGACAATTACAGAGACAAACAAAGACACTACATAATAATTATTAAGGGATCAATCCAAGAAGACAGAACAATTGTAAATATTTATGCACCTAACAAAGGAGCACCTCAGTACATAAGGCAAATGCTAAGGGGAAATCAACAGTAACAAAATCATGGTTGGGGACTTTAACACCCCACTTTCACCAATGAACAGATCATCCAAAATGAAAATAAATAAGGAAACACAAGCTTCAAATGATACATTAAACAAGATGGACATAATTGACATTTATACAATGTTCCACCCAAAAAAACAGAATATACTTCCTACTCAAATACTCAAGGAATATTTTCCAGGATAGATCATATCTGGGGTTACAAATCAAGCATTGGTAAATTTAAGAAAATTGAAACTGTATCAAGTACCTTTTCCAAACACAGCACTATAAGACTAGATATCAATTACAGGAAAAAACTATAAAAAATACAAACACATGGAGGTTAAACAATACACTACTAAATAACCAAGAGATCACTGAAAAAATCAAAGAGGAAATCAAAAAATACCTAGAAACAAATGACAATGAAAACATGACCCAAACCTATGGAATACAGCAAAAGCAGTTTTGAGAGGGAAGTGTATAGCAATAAAATCCTGTCTCAAGAAACAAGAAAAATATCAAATAAACAACCTAAATTTACACCTAAGGCAATTAGAGAAAGAAGAACCCCTCCCCCCCAAAATTTCCAAAGTTAGCAAAAGTAAAGAAATCATAAAGATCAGATTAGAAATAAATGGAAAAGAAATGAAGGAAATGGTAACAAAGATCAATAAAACTAAAAGCTGGTTCTGTGAGAAGGTAAACACAATTGATAAACCATTAGCCAGACTCATTAAGAACAAAAAGGTAGAAGACTCAAATCAACAGAATTAGAAGTAAAAAAGGAGAAGTAACAACTGACACTGCAGAAAAAGAAAAGATCATGAGAGATTACTACAAAAAATGATATGTCAATAAAATGGACAACCTGGAAGAAATGGACAAATTCTTAGAAAAGCACAACCTTCTGAGTCTGAACCAGGAAGAACTGGAAAATATAAACTGACCCAATCACAAGCACTGAAATTGAAAGTGTGATTAAAAATCTCCCAACGAACAAAAACCCAGGACCAGATGGCTTCACAGGCAAATTCTATCCAACATTTAGAGAAGAGCTAACACCTATCCTTCTCAAAATATTCCAAAATATAGCAGAGGGAGGAACACTCCCAAACTCATTCTACAAGGCCAAAACCACCCTGATAACAAAACCAGACAAATATGTCACAAAAGAAGAAAACTACAGGCCAAAATCACTGATGAACAGAGATGCAAAACTCCTCAAGAAAACACTAGCAAACACAATCCAACAGCACATTAAAGCATCATACACCATGATCAAGTGGGGTTTATCCCAGGAATGCAAGGATTCTTCAATATACACAAGTCAATCGTGATACACCATATGAACCAATTGAAGGAGAAAAACCATATGATCTTCTCAATACATGCAGAAAAGTCTTCGACAAAATTCAGCACCCATTTATGATAAAAACCCTCAAGAAAGTAGGCATAGAGAGAACTTACCTCAACATAATAAAGTCCATATGTAAAACACCACAGCCCACATCGTTCTCAATGGTGAAAAACTGAAATCATTTCCACTAAGATGAGGAACAAGGCAAGGTTGCCCACTCTCACCACTATGATTAAACATAATTTTGGAAGTTTTAGCCACAGCAATTAGAGAAGAAAAAGAAATAAAAGGAATCTAAATCGGCAAAGAAGTAAAACTGACACTGTTTGCAGATAACATGATATTATATATAGAGAATCCTAAAGATGCTACCAGAAAACTACTAGAGTTAATCAATGAATTTAGTAAAGTAGCACAATACAAAATTAATGCACAGAAATCTCTTGCATTTCTATACACTAATGATGAAAAATCTGAAAGAGAAATTAAGGAAACACTCCCATTCAACCTTGTAGCAAAAAGAATAAAATACCTAGGAATAAACCTACCTAAGGAGACAAAAGACCTGTATGCAGAAAATTATAAGACACTGATGAAAGAAATTAAAGATGTTACAAACAGATGCAGAGATGCACCATGTTCTTGGATTGGAAGAATCAACATTGTGAAAATGAATATACTACCCAAAGAAATCTACAGATTCAAGATAATCCCTATCAAATTACCTATGGCATTTTTCACAGAATTAGAACAAAAAATTATACAATTTGTGTGGAAACTCTAAAGACCCAGATTAGCCAAAACAATCTTGAGAAAGAAAAAATGTGCTTGAGGAATCAGGCTCCCTAACTTCAGACTATACTACAAAGCTACGTAATTATGACAGTATGGTACTGACACAAAAAAAGAAATATAGATCAATGGAACAGGATAGAAAGCCCAGAGATAAACCCATGAACATATGGTCACATTATTTTTGATAAAGGAGACAAGAATATGCAATGGAGAAAGACAGCTTCTTCAATAAGTGGTGCTGGGAAAACTGGACAGCTACATGTAAAAGAATGAAATTACAACACTTCCTAACACCACACACCAAAATAAACTCCAAATGGATTAAAGACCTAAATGTAAGGCTAGACACTATAAAACTCTTAGAGGAAAACATAGGCAGAACACTCTATGACGTAAATCACAGCAAGATCCTTTTTGACCCACCTCCTAGAGAAATGGAAATAAAAACAAAAATAAACAAATGGGATCTAATGAAATTTAAAACCTTTTGCACAGCAAAGGAAACCATAAACAAGATGAAAAGAGAACCCTCAGAATGGGAGCAAATATTTTCATATGAAGCAAGTGACAAAGATTTAATCTCCAAAATATACAAGCAGCTTATGCAGCTTGATATCAAAAAAACAAACAACCCAATCCAAAAATGGACAGAAGACCTAAATAGACATTTCTCCAAAGATCATACACAGATTGCAAACAAACACATGGAAGGATGCTCAACATCACTTATCATTAGAGAAATGCAAATCAAAAGTACAATGAGGTATCACCTCACACTGGCCAGAATGGCCATCATCAAAAAATCTACAAACAATAAATGCTGGAATGGTTGTGGAGAAAAGGGAACCCTCTTGCACTTATGGTGGGAATGTAGAATGATACAGGCACTATGGAGAACAGTATGGATGTTCCTTAAAAGACTAAAAACAGTTCTACCATATGACCCAGCAATCCCACTACTGGGCATATACCCTGAGAAAACCATAATTCAAAAAGAGTCATGTACCACAATTTGCACTGCAGTTCTATTTACAGTAGCCAGGACATGGAAACAACCTAAGTGTCTGTCAACAGATGAATGGATAAAGAAAATGTGGCACATATATACAATGGAATATTACTCAGCCATATAAAGAATCGAAATTGAGTTATTTGTAGTGAGGTGGATGGACTTAGAGACTGTCGTACAGCGTGCGGTAAGTCAGAAAGAGAAAAACAAAACAAATACCATATGCTAACACATATATATGGAATCTAAAAAAAAAAAAAAAGGTTCTGAAGGACCTAGGGGCAGGAAAGGAATAAAGACACAGACATAGAGAATGGACTTGAGGACACGGGGATGGGGAAGGGTAAGCTGAGATGAAGAGGGAGAGTGACATGAACATAAATACACTACCAAATGTAAAACAGATAGCTTGTGGGAAGCAGCCGCATAGCAGAGGGAGAACAGCTCAGTGCTTTGTGACCACCTGGGAGGGTGGGAGGGAGACGCATGAGGGAGGGGATATGGGGATATATGTATACATATAGTTTATTCACTTTGTTATACAACAGCAACTATTACAACAATGTAAAGCAATTATACTCCAATAAAGATGTTAAAAAAATAAGTAAATAACATGCCCAGATGACCAGGGCCTAAGGGAATATGAGATGGTCCTAAATGAAGTCAGGCAAAGAAGATAAAATAAATTTCATATGCACTGTTTCTTATTGCCGCTTTCTCTGTATAGTTGCTATGGGAACGGTGTTCCAGAAGCTCTCTAAGGCTTTGTCTATGCAGTCCAAAGTGATCAAGAATTTAGGCTGAAATGACTAGTCAGTTTAATCCAGCTGTTTTAATTTTTTTTTCCAACTCATATTCCTTTCACCTCTGGCCAAATTGAGTAGTTGTTTAACTGAATTCAGTAGCATCTTGCAGAAATAAAATTGGTTTACCTGTTGTATATATTTTTGTTCTAGAATGCCTTCCCCTACCAGGGCCCTGTGATTTCTGGGATTATAAGCAGCAACAGAAGCCATGGAGCATGTCTGCGAAGACAGGAAAGGACTAGTTGAATAATTCATACACCTATGACAGGGATCGAGGCACACTCACAAACTGAGGAGCAGTGTGTCAGAGATCAAGTAGCCAAGCAGAAACGCATCAAGAGAGAATAGCTGCCTGAGGCCAGCAGAGCCCAGAGAGAGATGGAGGCACCAGCACCCAGATGAGACCTGGGCACTGAGGTCATCCTATCCAAATCAGTGGCTGTTTATCAAGCCACTGCCTATGCTGTTACTAAGTAAGTACTTACCCTGACATCCCCTACTGCCACCTTTCTACTGTGATCCAGTCAATCTTCTCTGAGGCTAGCTACACATCAGTGGCCTGCATCCTCCACTGACCTGACTTGACTTGGGTAATGCTTTTGGACAGGTGATACAGTCACAGCTGCTCATATCCATCAGAGTCCCCTAAGCTCATGCCTGGGCACATTTGCTGACTCTGCACCAAAAAATTACTCCCTTCCACCCCATCCCTCATCTGTCAACCCAATACGCAGGGCAAAATTTTTGTTTCCCCACTCTTAATGCGTATCTGCTGTCTGTCTAGGACTCAGCCTGCCTCCTCCAAGATCAGAATCCCAGACAACCAGGAATCGAGCACCATCTCTAGTCTAGCCAGGGTTGGTGTTTTACAATTTTTTTTTTTTTGCCAAAGAAGAAAATAACAAAAAAGGATAACCACATATAAGGCATTAGAGAGAGCCAAATGTATAAAACCAGTATTCACCCAGTGGTTTCTTGGTGGGAAATACTGAAGACTTGTAAATATGAATCTTTCACAAGCAGAACTGGCCTTTGATATTATAAAGCAAGCTTGGAGCTCTTTTCTGCTTGTACATTGTCCTGCACCTTAGTTGGCAGGAACCTCTCTCTCCCTAACTCTGTGCCACTCCAGATACCCTCAACCACGTGCCTTGTGACCCAGCAGCTTTGTGCTACCACTGCCACACTTTCCTTATCAAATGGGCTGTCCCTGTTCCCCATTCCTGAGACAGGGATCTTCTTTAGGGAAATGTGTGATGATTGAGAAATTAGGTAAACCACCCTGCCCTAGACAAATAGTGGCCCTTTTATTTCAGTTGTGGAAAACGCTTCAGCAAAGAAAATCAGAGATTGTTGAAAATGATATTCCTAATGAGTCAGATTTGAGAATTATTTCTATTTTTCAAAACACTGTGCTTGCTATTCTCTGGAAACTAAAACACGGTACCCTGCTCTAATAAAAATCAGAGTTGACCCTTAAGCAACATGGGTTTGAAATGTGTAGGTCCACTTACATATAGATGTTTTTCAACAAATATATAGGACAATTTTCTGGATATTTGCAACAATTTGCAAAAAACTTGCAGATGAACCACATAGACCAGAAATATCAAAAATACTAAGGAAAAGTTAGGTATGTCAAAAAATACATATGAATGCATAAAATATATGTAGTTTATTTTATCATATACCACCATAAAATATATGCAAATCTATTCTAAAAAGTTAAAATTTACCCACACAATAAGACCATATATGATGCCATTCACAGTCAACAAAAATGTAAAGATGCACTATTAAACATACCTGCATAAAATTAATTGTAGAACATACTGTACCACTGTAATAATTTCATAGCCACCTCTTGTTGCTATTGCAGTCAGCTCAAGTGTTGTGTCTGCTTAAAATGCTGTGTGATACTAATCATCCTCACATGAGCAGCTCATCTTTCCAGTAAATTGAGTATCACAGTGAAAAGTGAACACTCATAGTTCATGCATATTTTTCATCATGTTTAGTACAATACCATAAACCTGAATAACACTGTGGAACCCATACAAAGTGTCACTAGTGATGCTGGATTTGCTCCCAAGAAGCAAAGAGAAGTCATGACATTACAAGAAACAGTGGAATTGCTTTACATGTACTATAGATTGAGATCTGCAGCTGCAGTTGCCCACCATTTCAAGATAAATGAATCCAGCCGAAGAATCACTGTAAAAAAAGAAAAGGAAATCCATGAAGCTGTGACCACAGCTATGTCAGCAGGCACGAAAACCTTGCACTTTTTGTGAAACACCTTTTAATCTTGTATTGAAAATACAGCTTTGATATGGGTGCAGGATTGTTATAGGAAAGATACACCTACACACTCTAATATGATTTGAGAAAAAATGAATTCATTATATGACAACTTAAATCAAGAGTAAGATGAGGATCTAAAACTCACCTTCCTCACCAGAATTTAATTCAAGCAAAGGATGGCTTGATAATTTTAGAAAAAGGTTTGGCTTAAAAAATGGCAAGATAACAGAAGCAGCTTCTGCGAACTAAGAGACAGCGGATGAGTTCCCAGACATTATTAAGAAAATCATTAAGGAGAAGGGATATTTACCTGAATTGGTTTTTAATACAGATGAAAGTGCCCTATTCTAGAAAAAGAAAAATTCCACAAAGGACATTTATTCGTAAGAAAGAGAAGTGAGTACCAGGATTTTAGACAGGAAGGGATAGGCTAACTTTACTGTTTTGTGCAAATGAAGTTGGGTTTACGATCAGGACTGCCCTTTTCTACAGAGCTGTTAACCCCTGGGCCTTGAAGGGAAAATATAAATACCAGATGCCAGTCTTTGGTTGTACAACAAGAAGGCCTGGATAATGAGAACTGCTTTTCTGGATTGGTTCCATCAATGCTTGGTCCCTGAAGTCAGGAAGTACCTTCTCAATAAGGGAATACATTTCAAAGTTCTTTTGGTATTGGATAATGTTCCTGGTCACCCAGAACCCCATGAGTTCATCACTGAAGGCCTCAAAGTGGCCTACTTGACCCCAAAACACAATGTCTCTAATTCAGACTTTAGATCAGGATACCAATAAGGACCTTTAAGGCTCATTACACATGGAAAGGATTGTCAACACTCTAGCAGAGAACCCCGCTAGAGAGAACCTCATGAAAGTCTGGAAGGATTACACCACTGAAGATACTACTGTTGCTATAGAAAAAGTCATGAAAGCCATCAAGCCTGAAACAATAAATTCCTGCTGGAGAAAACCATGTGCAGATATTGTGCATGACTTCACAGGATTTATGACAGAGCCAATCAAGGAAATCATGAAAGGGATTGTGGATATGGTAACAACGGTAGAGAGTGAAAGGTTGCAAGATATGGATCTTGGAGAAATTCAAGTGCTAATAGTTACTACACCAGAGGGATTAACAGAAGATGGAGATGAGTGCTTCCAGGACTACTTCCAGACTATGAGGAAGAAGACATAGAAGAACATTGTGTGCAAGGCTTGTATTGAAATGCATAGCCTGTCCTTACATAGGCATAAGGTGAGTGATATTTAATATAAAGCTAACAATGTGTTAGTTTTCTTACTGCTTTATAACTTTACCTTCAAAGAATTACATTGCAGTACAGTATGCCTCTCTCTCTCTCTCTCTCTCTCTCTCTCGCACTCTCATCCTCACTTGATCTGGTAATTGGAGAAACTGCATATCAAATTATCATAACAGGTAAGTGTTTTTTTAAGAAATGTAATTATGTTTCCAATACTATATTGTGAATATGACTGTAATACTGTATGCCATAAAAATTTTATAACTATTCATTCATTAGTGTATAAGATAGGCTACTGTGAAACAATTGCATTGATTACATTAGGCATAAAGCAATAATATTGCTGCTTCTCCATTATCAATGCATGAATTGTTATACCTGTAAATAAATATTTCTTTATAACACTATGTTTTCATTTTTTGATGTCTAGTGTAATATGTATAATGTATACAGTGTTTTGTATCATTTAAGACAATATTGATGTAGGTGCTGGCAAACAATTCGTCTCGTAAACAGATGACTAATCTTAGAGTAGCAATAAATACAGTAGAGTACTCTGTATTTTCTCTTCCCTAGGATTTTCTTAATAACATTCTCTTTTATATAGCTTACTTTATTGTAAGAGTATAGTATATAAAAAATTAACATACAAAATATGTATTAACTGTTTATGTTATCAGTAAGGCTTCCTTCTATTCAACAGTAGGCTATTACTAGTTAAGTTTGGGAGGAATCAAAAGTTATACTGAATTTTCAACTGCACGGGGCATCAGAATCCCTAACCCCTGCGTTGTTCAAGGATCAATGTATAAGTACTAAAATAACCTAATGATGTTGATGATAAATAATATCAGATATGCCATTGGAGTTTATAAAATGAATTCATATATATTATCTCCTTGATGTCTACTTTAACCTAGAAGGTATATTTGACTTTACAGCTGAGACTCAAAAACATTAAATACCTAACCTGGGCTTTCCAACTCCAAATCATCATCTTTTCGCTATATTTCTTGGAATCTCTGATTCCCTAAATGTATATTTTCTGGTTGTTTCAGTTGGTGATTTAATAGCAATAATTTTTCTTCTTTCATTTCTCACATAACTGCCTGATAAACTATGAACTTAGAGTTGATTTTCGTCTCTAAATAATAAATTAACAAATCTAATTCAATGAATTAATTTGATAAATTAATACTTAAATATATTATTAAGATCTTTATCAAAGACAAACTGTATGATCTCATTTTATTGTAAGATGAAAAAAAACTAACTCATAGACAAAAAGAGTAGATTGGTGGTTGCTAGGGGAAGGGGGCAAGGGGAGGGGGAGGGATGGGTTGAAGGTTGTCAAAGGAAACAAATTTCCTGTTGTAAGATGATGTACTTGAGACGTAATATACAGCATAGTGACTACAGTTAAAAATAATGTATTGCATATTTGAAAGCTGCTGACAGTAGATTTTTTTCCAGAAAATCCAAAGAATTATTTATTCTATCATCTATTCAATGAAGTTTCTCGAGTGTGTGTACTCTGTCACTTCTGTGAGCATTACAAAATCAAAGTGTTTTTTATTTTCAACACCTTTATGGGAGTATAATTTCTTTTTAATGGTGTGTTAGTTTCTGCTGTATAACAAGTGAATCAGCTATACATATTCATATATCCCCACATCTCTTCCCTCTTGAGTCTCCCACCCACCCTCCCTATACCACCCCTTTAAGTGGACACAAAGAACCGAGCTGATTTCCCTGTGCAATGTGGCTGCTTCACACTAGCTATCTGTTTCAGCTATCTGTTTTACACTTCATAGTGTATGTATGTCCATGCCACTCTCTCACTTCGTCCCAGATTACACTTCCCCCTCCCCTTGTCCTCAAGTCCATTCTCTACTTCGGTGCCTTTATTCTTGTCCTGTCCATACGTTCTTCAGAAAGTTTTTTTTTTAGATTCCGTATATATGTGTTAGCATACAGTATTTCTTTTTCTATTTATGACTTATACCACTCTGTATGACAGTCTCTAGGTCCATCCACTTCACTACAAATAAATCAATTTCGTTTCTTTTTATGGCTGAGTAATATTCCATTGTATATGTGTGCCACATCTTCTTTATACATTATTCTATCAGTGGACACCTAGGTTGCTTCCATGTCCTGGCTATTGTAAATAGAGCTGCAATGAACATTGTGGAACATGACTCTTTTAAAATTATGGTTTTCTCAGGGTATATGCACAGTAGTGGGATTGCTGGATTGTATGACAGTTCTATTTTTAGTTTTTTAAGGAACCTCCATACTGTTCTCCATAGTGTCTGTATCAATTTACATTCCCACCAACAGTGCAAGAGGATTCCCTTTTCTCCATAACCTCTCCAACATTTATTGTTTGCAGATTTTTTGATGGTGGCCATTCTGACTGGTATGAGGTGATATCTCATTGTAGCTTTGATTTGAATTTCTCTAATGATTAGATGATTGGACATCTTTTCATGTGTTTGTTGGCAATCTGTATATCTTCTTTGGAGAAATGTCTACTTAAGTCTTCTGCCCATTTTTGGATTGGGTTGTTTGTTTTTTTGATATCAAGCTGCATGAGCTGCTTGTATATTTTGGAGAATAATCCTTTGTCACTTGCTTTGTGTGCAAATATTTTCTCCCATTCTGACAGTTCTTCTTTCATCTTGTTTATGGTTTCCTCTGCTGTGCAAAAGCTTTCAAGTTTCATTAGGTCAAATTTGTTTATTTTTGTTTTTATTTCCATTACTCTAGGAGGTGGGTCAAAAAGGATCTTGCTGTGATTTATGTCATAGAGTATTCTGCCTATGTTTTCCTCTAAGAGTTTTATAGTGTCTGGCCTTACATTTATGTCTTTAATCCATTTTCAGTTTATTTTTGTGTATGGTGTTAGGGAGTGTTCTAATTTCATTCTTTTACATGAAGCTGTCAAGATTTCCCAGCACCACTTATTGAAGAGGCTCTCTTTTCTCCACTGTATATTCTTGTCTCCTTTATCAAAGATAAGGTGATCATATGTGTATGGGTTTTTCTCTGGGGTTCCTGTCCTATTCCATTGATCTATATTTTGTTTTTGTGTCAGTACCATATTGTCTTGATTACTGTAGCTTTATAGTATAGTCCAAAGTCAGGGAGCCTGATTCCTTGAGCTCCATTTCTCTTTCTCAAGATGGCTTTGGCTATTCGGGGTCTTTTGTGTTTCCATACAAATTGTGAATTTTTTCTGTTCTTGTTCTGTGAAAAATGCCATTGGTAATATGATAGGGAATGCATTGAATCTGTAGATTGCTTTGGTAGTATAGTCACTTTCATGATGTTAATTCTTCCAATCCAAGAACATGTTGCATCTCTGCATCTGTTTGTAACATCTTTAATTTCTTTCATCAGTGTCTTATAGATTTCTGCATACAGATATATTTTCTCCTTAGGTAGGTTTATTTCTTAGTATTTTATTACTTTTGTTGCAATGCTGAATGGGAGTGTTTCCTTAATTTCTCTTTCAGATTTTTCATCATTAATGTATAGGAGTGTCAGAGATTTCTGTGCATTAATTTTGTATCCTGCTACTTTACCAAATTCATTGATTAGCTCTAGTAGTTTTCTGGTAGCATTTTTAGGATTCTCTATGTATAATATCATGTCATCTGCAAACAATGACAGTTTTACTTCTTCTTTTCTGATTTGGATTCCTTTCATGTCTTTTTCATCTCTGATTGCTGTGGCTAAAACTTCCAAATCTATGTTGAATAATAGTGGTGAGAGTGGGCAGCTTTTTCCTATTCCTGATCTTAGTGGAAATGGTATCAATTTTTCACCGTTGAGAACAATGTTGGCTGTAGGTTTGTCATATATGGCCTTTATTATGTTGAGGTAAGTTCCCTCTATGCCTATTTTCTGGAGGGTTTTTTTTTATCATAAATGGGTGTTGACTTTTGTCAAAAGCTTTTTCTGCATCTATTGAGATGGTCATATTATTTTTCTCCTTCAGTTTGTTCATATGGTGTATCACATTGATTGATTTGCATATATTGAAGAATCCGTGTATTCCTTGGATAACCCCACTTGATTTTGGTGTATGATCCCTTTAATATGCTGTTGGTTTCTGTTTGCTAGTATTTTGTGGAGGATTTTTGAATCTATGTTCATCAGTAATATTGGCCTGTAGTTTCCATTTTTTGTGTTATCTTTGGTTTTGATATCCGGGTGATGGTGGCCTTGTAGAATGAGTTTGGGACTGTTCCTCCCTCTGCTATATTTTGGAAGACTTTGAGAATGATAGGTGTTAGCTCTTCTCTAAATGTTGGATAGCATTCACCTGTGAAGGCAAATTGTCCTAGGCTTTTGTTTGTTGAAAGAGTTTTAATCACAGTGTCAATATCAGTCCTTGTAATTGGTCTGTTTATATTTTATATTTATTTCTGGTTCAGACTCAGAAGGTTGTGCTTTTCTAAGAATTTGTCCATTTCTTCCAGATTGTCCATTTTATTAGCCTACAGTTGTTTGTAGTAGTCTCTCATGATCCTTTGTATTTCTGCAGTGTCAGTTGTTACTTCTCTTCATTTCTAAATCTATTAATTTGAGTCTTCTCCCTTTTTTTCTTGATGAGTCTAGCTAATGGTTTATCAATTGTGTTTATCTTCTCAAAGATCCAACTTTCAGTTTTATTGATCTTCGCTATTGTTTCCTTCATTTGTTTTTCATTTATTTTTCTTTTAAACATTTTTATTGGAGTATAATTGCTTTACAATGGTGTGTTACTTTCTGCTTTATAACAAAGTGAACCAGTCATATATATATATATATATATATATATATATATATATATATATATATATATATATATATATATATCCCCATACCTCTTCCCTTTTGTGTCTCTCTCCATCTCACCCTCCCTATCCCACCCTTCCAGCTGGTCACAAAGCACTGAGCTGATCTGCCTGTGCTATGCAACTTCTTCCCACTAGCTATCTATTTTACATTTGGTAGTGCATATATGTCCATATATACACTACCACTCTCTCACTTTGTCCCAGCTTACACTTCCCCCTCCCCAAGTCCTCAAGTACATTTCCTAGTAGGTCTGTGTCTTTATTCCCATCTTCCCCTCGGTTCTTCATGACCTTTTTTTTTTTTTAGATTCCATATATATTTGTTAACATACAGTATTTGTTTTTCTCCTGATACTATACATAGAGAATCCTGAAGATGCTACCAGAAAACTACTAGAGCTAATCAATGAATTTGGTAAAGTAGCAGGATACAAAATTAATGCACAGAAATCTCTGACACTCCTATACATTAATGATGAAAAATCTGAAAGTGAAATTAAGAAGACACTCCCATTTATCATTTATTTCTGATGTGATCATTATGATTTGTTTCCTTCCGTTAACTTTGGTGTTTGTTTGTTCTTCTTTCTCTAATTGCCTTAGGTGTAAGGTTAGGTTGTTTTTTTTGAGCCATTTCTTGTTTCTTAAGGTAGGATTGTATTGCTATAAACTTCCCTCTTAGAACTGCTTTTGCTGCATCCCATATGTTTTGGATCATTGTGTATTCATTGTCATTTGTTTCTAGGTATTTTTTAATTTCCTCTTTGATTTCTTCAGTGACCTCTTGGTTATTTAGTAGTGTACTATTTAGCTTCCAATTGTTTGTATTTTTAACTGATTTTTTTCCCTATAATTGATATATAGTCTCATAGCACTGTGGTCGGAAAAGGTACTTGATACGATTTCAATTTTCTTAAATTTACCAAGGCTTCATTTGTGAACCAAGATATGATCTTTCCTGGAGAATGTTCCATGAGCACTTGAGAAGAAAGTGTATCTGTTGTTTTTTGATGGAATATCCTATAAATATCAATTAAGTCCATCTTGGTTTTTTTGTTTGTTTGTTTGTTTTTTTGCAGTATGCGTGCCTCTCACTGTTGTGGCCTCTCCCATTGCAGAGCACAGGCTCCAGACACGCAGGCTCAGCAGCCCATCTTGTTTAATGTATTATTTAAAGCTTGTGTTTCCTTATTTATTTTCATCTTGGATAATCTGTCCATTTGTGAAAGTGGGGTGTTAAAGTCCCCTACTATGATTGTGTTACTGTCGATTTCCCCATTATGACTGTTAGCATTTGCCTTATGTATTGAGGTGCTCGTATGTTGGGTGCATAAATATTTACAATTGTTCTATCTTCTTCTTGGATTGATCCCTTGATCATTATGTAGTGTCCTTCTTTGTCAGTTGTAATAGTCTTAATTTTAAAGTCTATTTTGTCTGATATGAGAATTGGTACACCAGTTTTCTTTTGATTTCCATTTGAATGGAATATATTTTTTCCATCCCCTCACTTTCAGTCTGTATCTGTTATTAGGTCTGTAGTGAGTATCTTGTAGACAGCATATATACGGGTCTTCTTTTTGTATCCATTCAGCCAGTCTATGTCTTTTTGGAGCATTTAATCCATTTATATTTAAGGTAATTATTGATATGTATGTTCCTATTACCATTTTCTTAATTGTTTTGGGTTTGTTACTGTAGGTCTTTTCTTTCTCTTGTGTTTCCTGCCTAGGGAAGTTCCTTTAGAATTTGTTGTATAGCTGGTTTGGTGATGCTGAATTCTCTTATCTTATGCTTGCCTGTAAAGGTTTTATTTTCTCTGTCAAATCTGAATGAGACCCTTGCTGGGTAGAATAATCTTGGTTGTCGGTTTTTCTCTTTTATCACTTTAAATATGTGCTGCCAATCCCTTCTGGCTTGCAGAGTTTCTGTTGAAAGTTCAGCTGTTACATTTATGGGGATTCCCTTGTATATTAGTTGTTGCTTTTCCCTTGCTGCTTTTAATATTTTTTCATTTTATTTAATTTTTGATAGATTAATATGTGACTTGGTATGTTTCTCCTTGGATTTATCCTGTATGAGACTGTCTGCACTTCCTGTACTTGATTGACTATTTCCTTCCCCACTTTAGGGAAGTTATAAACTATAATCTCTTCAAATATTTTCTCAGTCCCTTTCCTTTTCTCTTCTTCTTCTGGGACCCCTATAATTTCAGGAATATTTTTTCAGGTAGACTGCCTCTTTTGTTTGTTTGGCCTGGTGGGTTTTTTCCTTGCTCCTTCATCAGCTGTATATTTCTCTGTCTTCTCATTTTGCTTGACTTAATGTTGTTGGGGTCTCCTTTTTGCAGGCTGCAGGTTCATAGCTCCCATTTATTTTGGTATTTGCCTCCAGTTGGTAATGTTGTTTCAGTGTGTTCTGTAGGCTTCCTGGTGAAGGGGACTTGTGCCTGTCTTCTGGTGAATGAGGCTGGATCTTGTCTTTCTGAGGGGTAGGATCGCGTTTGGGGGTGTGTTTTGGAGTGTCTGTGAACTTATGATTTTTGTCAGCCTCTCTGCTAATGGGTGGGGATGTGTTATTGTCTTGCTAGTTGTTTGGCATAGGTTGTTCAGCACTGTAGCTTGCTGGTCGTTGAGTGGAGCTGTGTCTTAGTGTTGAGATGGAGTTCTTTGGGAGAGCTTTTGCCATTTGATATTACATGGAGCCAGGAGGTGTCTGGTGGGCCAATATCCTGAACTCAGCTCTCCCACTTCAGAGGCTCAGGCCTGACATCTGGCCAGAGCTCCTAGACTCTGTCAGCCATATGGCTCAGAGGAAAAGAAAGAAAGAAAGAAAGAAAGAGAAGAAAGGAAGGAAAGAAGGAAGGAAAGAAGAAAGAAAGAAAGAAAGGAAGGAAGGAAAGAAGGAAGAAAGAAAGAAAGAAAAACAGAAAATAAAATAAAGTTATTAAGAGAAAAAGTAAAAATAAAATTATTAAAAATTAATAAATAAACAGTAATTAAAAAAAGAAAGAAAAGAGTAACCAAAGCAAAAATCAAATCCACCAATGATAATAAGCACTAAAAACTATACTAAGAAAAAAAAAAACCGACAGAACCCTAGGACAAATGGTAAAAGCAAAGCTGTACAGACAAATTCACACAAAGAAGCATACACATACACAATCACAAAAAGAGAAAAAGGAAAAAAAATATATTTTTAAAAAAAGAAGAGAGCAAACAAATCAATAAACAAATCTACCAATGATAATAAGCTCTAAATACTAAACTAAGATAAACATAAAACTAGAAACAAATTAGTTGCAGAAAGCAAACCCCAATTCTACAATTGCTCCCGAAGACCACTGCCTCAACTTTGGGATGATTCATTGTCTCTTCAGGTATTCCACAGATGCAGGGTACATCAAGTTGATTTTGGAGATTTAATCTGCTGCTCCTGCTTCTGCTGGGAGAAATTTCCCTTTCTCTTCTTTTTCGCACAGCTCCTGAGGTTCAGCTTTGGATTTGTCCCTGCCTCTGTGTGTAGGTCACCTGAGGGCATCTGTTCTTCACTCAGACAGGACAGGGTTAAAGTATCAGCTTATTAGGGGGCTCTGACTCACTCAGGCCAGGGACAGGGAGGGGTATGGAATGCGGGGTGAGCTTGCAGTGGCAGAAGCCAGCGTGATGTTGCAACAGCCTGAGGCATGCCATGTTTTCTCCCGGGGAAGTTGTCCCTGGATCACAGGACCCTGGCAGTGGCAGGCTGCACAGCCTCCCAGGAGGGGAGGTGTGGATAGTGGCCTGTGCTTGCACACAGGATTCTTGGTGGCTGCAGTAGCAGCCTTAGCATTTCATGCCCATCTCTGCGGTCTGCGCTGATAACCACAGCTTGTGCCCATCTCTGGAGCTCATTTAGGCAGTGCTCTGAATCCCCTCTCCTCGTGCACCCTGAAACAATGGTCTCTTGCCTCTTAGGCAGGTCCAGACTTTTTCCTGGACTCCCTCCCAGCTAGCTGTGGTGTACTAGCCCCATTCAGGCTATGTTCACTCAGCCAGCCCCACTCCTATTTCTGGGATCTGACCTCCAAAGCCCGAGCCTCAGCACCCAGCCCCCTCCTGACCCAACGGGTGAGCAGTCAAGCCTCTCAGTCTTGTGAGTGCCGGTCGGCACTGATCCTCTGTGCGGGAATCTCTCCTCTTTGCCCTCTGCACCTCTATTGCTGTGCTGTCTTTCATGGCTCTGAAGCCCCTGTCTCCACCAGTGAAGGGGTTTCCTAGTGTGTGGAAACTTTTCCTCCTTCACAGCTCCCTCCCAGAGGTGCAGGTTCCATCCCTATTCTTTTGTCTCTGTTTTTTCTTTTTTCTTTTGCCCTACCCATGTATGTGGTGAGTTTCTTGCCTTTTGGGAAGTCTGAGGTTTTCTGCCAGCATTCAGTTGGTGTTCTGTATGAGATATTCCACATGTAGATATATTTCTGATGTATTTCTGGGGAGGAAGGTGATCTCCACGTCTTAGTCTTCTTCCATCCTGAAGGTCTCCGTAAATTTAAATGTGAAGGTGTAGAGAATTGAGATACAAGACCAGAAAAGGCAAAAAATTTCCTGCTTTCATAGAGCTTGCCTTTAGTTGAGGGGGAGGCAGAAATCAAAAATAAATGAGTAATATATGTCATTGTTTCAGGTGCTGTTAAGTGCTATGGAAGTACTGTTGTCTACACAGTTTGCAAAGTAATCTCACAAACACCCTTAATTCATTTAACCAATATTTATTGAGCATCCAATATATACCAACTATATATATAACAACTATATAATTGTTATGATTATACATATTTTAAGACTGAAATACTGCAGTAAAGTTATTTTTCTGAGGTAATAGAGCTGGTAAATTGCAAAGCCAGGACCCAAAATCTTATTTTCAATTTTCAGGTCTAGTCCTCTTTCTGATGCCATAACTGTAATTTAAAAATCTGGGCCCTGAAGCTAATATTTCTTTAGAAGAATCCTTGTTTCTTCTTTCACTCCTTCACTTACTATTTAAAGGCAAAATAAATACATTTCTAGGGAAATGGATTTCTGCTTTCAGGGGTTCCTTTCCATGTGTGTTGGTGGATATTTTATCTTCAATTAGATGAGTTTAGTAGACTAAAAATTCATTATGACTTGCAAAATTAAAGTGCATTTGTGTGTTTTAAAACTTGTATTTGTAAACTTTCCTTTAAGTGAATTTATCTCTTTATTTATTTATAAATTTATTTATTTTTGGCTCTGTTGGGTCTATGCTGCTACATGCAGGCTTTGTCTATTTCTGGTGAGCAGGGGCTGCTCTTCATTGTGGTGCATGGGCTTCTCATTGCGGTGCATGGACTTCTCATTGCGGTGGCTTCTCTTGTGACAGAGCACGGGCTCTAGGCATGGAGGCTTCAGTAGTTGTAGCTTGCGGGTTCTAGAGCGCAGGCTCAGTGGTTGTGGTGCATGGGCTTAGTTGCTTCGTGGAATGTGGGATCTTCCCAGACTAGGGCTCGAACCCGTGTCCCCTGCATTGGCAGGTGGATTATTAACCACTGCGCTAACAGGGAAGTACCTAAGTGAATTTAAAGAGAATCTTTTACCATAATCTTCCCCTCACTGTTTCATATCCTTTAGTTAATTTTATTTCTTCAATTAATCTATTTCCTCAATTTACTCTGGTTAAATGAATTCAAAATTTGATATTTTGAAAAAGTTTGTGGAAACTTTTCCTCCTTCATAGCTCCCTCTAAGAGGTGCAGGTTCCATCCTTATTCTTTTGTCTCTGTTTTTTCTTTTTTCTTTTCTTTTTTTTGCCTTACTCAGGTACGTGGGGAGTTTTTTGCCTTTTGGGAAGTCCAAGGTCTTCTGCCAGTGTTCGGTAGGTGTTCTGTAGGAGTTGTTCCACATATAGATGTATTTTTTATGTATTTGTGGGGAGGAAGGTGATCTCCACATCTTACTCCTCTGCCATCTTAAAGGTCCCCCTGAGAGTAGATCTCATAAGTCCTCACTGCACACACAAAGAATAATTATAACTAGATGAGTGATGAATGTGTTAACTAATCTTATTGTGATAATCATTTCATGATTATATATATATATAATATATATATATATATAATCCTTGCATTGTATGTATTAAAATTTCCACAATATTATATGTCAATTATATCTCAATAAAGCTGGAAAATAAAGTTTCAGGAGGTTGCACATATACAAATTTGCTCAAATTTTATATTAATCATGTTGAATTTTCTGAGCCTCAAATAAATAGATTAAATAAATAAATAATCGAACTTATATATCCTGTAGTTTTTCCTATTATTAATAAAACATTCTCCTGCTTATCTTCCCTAGAAAAATTACTTTAAAATTCTGTGTATCTTCCCAAGTATAATACCAAATCTCATATTTGAGAATAAACATCCAGGGCACAGTGAACCAGTTGGATTCTTATCACAAATGATGAGACTATCAAGTCCTTATTCCAAATGTGGCTAGACTTATGGATTTAGGGCTTTAATGACTTTGATCTACTGCTAGGTTATCTTTAGGGGTGTACTTGTGTGTGCGCATGTATGTGTGGTGCATGCACATACAGATGAACTCATCGAGGGGATGATAAAGGAGTGGGTGGTTTGGGGAGTGAGACATTTCAGAAATCAACCTGTTTCTCTACTTGTTAGGCATGTAAGAATATTCTATTGTTTCCTAGGTTTGATTGCTTCTCTTTCACAATAGCATAACCCAATAATGATAGTGATTTTAAGAATTTAATTTGGCAGAGGACTGATTTGTAATTTGGTCCAATCACTTATGATATTTTCACACAAAAACAATTAATAATAACAGTGGAGATGTTCTAATTTAAAAACCAATGTCTGCCTGAGAAGAATGCATTTCTCCATGAATTTTCATAATGATTTTATTATGACCAGAATAGAACATATGGTAAATACCTAATTGAATGATAGATGACAACAGTGTCAATTGGGCTGAATGTGTTATGTAAATGACATAATCTTCTGCAGGATGGGGGGATATGCATTTTATTGATATGGGCAAAACATCACCTCTCAGGACTCCTTCAGGGCTGAACACCAAAAAGCAGATCTTCAGAGACCAGAGAGGGAGGACTTATTCCACTTGGAATAAGTCCCACGAGACTCAAGACCAAGGATTTTAGTTCCTATTGCTCCACCACTAGCAAGAAATACTTATAGCCTTCTTCCAGAAAAATCTGGAAAAATAAACTGCTCCATGAACAGTAATATATACTCTGCACTGAAGCAGTTTTAGTACATTGATTTGATTGCATTGGGTGGTCTCATAAACTTGCAGATTAAAATGACATTAAAATGGGTATTGAGTGGGTAGATACAGGGTTATTGTCAGTGGGGACTGGGATCCAGCCTGTCTCTAAATCAAGCTTTGAAAATTGATTCATAATTCTGCCATCTCCTCCCAGGCAAGGAAATGTAGAAGAAAGAAGAGGAGGCTCTTACACCCCCTCTTTCTTCAGTCAAGACTGCAGCTCTGAGCATGGTCCCATATACATGCTTACAGATGGTCTTGATTCCAAGAGACCCAGAGAAATAAGTAACAGGGCCATCTTCCCCCTGGACTATGTGCAGGGGAAGGAGGGAAGATGAGTGAGCTCAGAGCACTGGGGGTATGAAATGAAACAGACATAAAAAAGAAACAATCCTCTCTTTCTTGGATGCTTCCTCCTGTCCTCAACTTCAGAGGTCCTTTTTAGCTAGCCTCCACCTCTGAGACCCTGAGAAAATAAAGAACAACTACACACTATTCAGGCTGAGATTTCTGTGTCCTGAATTCCCTTAACATATAAATCATCCTTTGTCCAGCTCACCTGATGACTCCAAACAGGACCCAAGCTCTTGACACCTCCTAGTGAGTACCTGAGATGATGAGAGGAGCACCAGTATGGTCTGGAACAGAGACATCAGCCTGAAAAATCAATGCCCTTCCAATGTATTTCAGTACAATTTTACTCTTACCATGTGCTAGGTGTTATGAGAGATTTAGAGTAAATAAGACTACTCAGGCCTTTCAGGCACTCATAGTCTCCTAAAGGAATGAGACAAGTATTCAACAACATTTGAATCAGGACAGAAGTTAAGTGGAGTAGGAGAGGTAGCCACAAAATACATGCGGTGGGGTTGAAGGGGTGCACGTCAAGGGGAGAGAGAGAGCACCAGGCACTCTCATGGTTACTCTATGGGCCAAGCCATGGTTTCTCAAGCTCAGCACTACTGTCATTTTGGCTAAATGGTTCTTTGTTATGAGCACTCTCCTGTGCACTGTAGGATGTTCAGCAGCATCCTTGACATCAACATAGTAGTTGCCAGTAGCACCACCCTCCTCAATCATGATTACCAAAAATGTCTCCAGATACTGCCAAATGTCCTTCAGAGGCAAAAGTACCCCAACTGAGAGCCACTTGACTCTCACCTTGGAAGAATGTAACTGATTCTGTGTACATTAATTTGAACACTGTTCAGGCAGTGGTTTTCTATAAATCCACTTTAACCCATTCCATCCTGCCAAGGATAAGTGCAGAAGGATGTCACAGGACTAATGGAGATTGGATCCTTGCAGAGGTGATGTTTTTATTACTTCTTAGAAGATCAGTTGAACATCTGGTCAAAAAATATGTCTTAGCACTGACTGCCATGTATTGTGTTAAGTGTTGAGGATGTCAGATTTTATGGATTCATTTCCCCAGCTGCTGAAAGTATTCCTGAAAGATAGCTCTGAGCCATTCTCCCTCTTTGATGCTTCATTGGCAGGAGAAACCTGCCTTACCCAAGCTCACACCTCTTTACCCAGACAGCCTGAATCCACTCATGCCTTCATTTCCTCCAACTCATGTCAACCAAAGGGCCACGTTAGCTGCAGAACTCCCTATGGGGCTCACTCAACTTCTTCTTCTGCCCCATCCTGCTTCTTTCCCTTCCCTTCCACGGATGTTGATCTCAAAAGCACTCCCTGTGAAACACCCTGCATGCTGATTTCCATCTCAGAGCCTGCTTCCTGGGGGACCCAACCTACAACAACTTGTAAGGTACAGTCCATGCTCTCAGGTGCTCATAGTCACATGTTTGGCAGTATTTTCTTTCCCAAGGGCTGCACTTCTGGGGTTCTGCTTCCACTCAGTCCTGTCCTTCGTCAACACCCTCAACCTAGAGTTCCAAAACATTGGCTCAGCGGGTAAGTCCCCTAAACAATGTACTCAGCACACAGTGACGCTTCCAAGCAAAGGATTAAATCCCAGTGAATTCCCAATGGAAAAAAACAATTAGAAGCACAACTCTATGGATCTGAAGGCAGTTCTTATCTACCCCTAAACATGAAACTGTATCATACACCACAGGTTCACTCCTGATTCCTGGCCATTGCCAGGAGAAAACTCACTGTTCTCCTTTTTTCTTGGGAAGGATCAAAAAGATGACAGAGGCAAAACTGGAGCTTTAAAGTCCACCCTCTGGCCTAATCTCCTACAGATTGACTTTTAACTGCTGCTTCTTTCTGTCCAATTTTAACCAAACTGCTTCGTATGTTCTCCCTCTGAGTACCCTAAATAACTGACCCTTCTTTGCCCTTTTGTCTTCCTTATTTTCACCTCTTAGCCCAAATAGAAGACGCTTTTCAGCATAACGTTAGGAAAGGAGGTCAGTGCAGTGTATGTGAAATTTCCATTTCTGTCAGAGGCAGGTCCTCCCTATGCAGAATTAGAAAATAAATCAACTTAATTCCTGGCCCCAAACTCCCCTTTCAGAACCCTTTTCTAGCCCTGTTCCAAGGCTCCCATGCACATTATATTAGCCCCTTATTCAGGTAGCCTTTGTACCCTCTACACTCTCTTGTCTCCCTTTTGTTCATGAAAATCTTCCTCCTTCCGCCCCATGTACTAGGCCTCTTGTGGGTTCCAGGAAGGCTATTTTTACACACGAATTTGAGCTGCGGTATGACTGCATCATAGTGATTTTATGTGTTTTTCCTCCCACAGGGTTGTTTTTTTTTTTTTTTTTTTTTGCTGTATGCAGGTCTCTCACTGTTGTGGCCTCTCCCTCTGCGGAGCACAGGCTCCGGACGCGCAGGCTCAGAGGCCATGGCTCACGGGCCCAGCCGCTCTGTGGCATGTGGGATCTTCCCGGACCGGGACATGAACCCGCGTCCCCTGCATGGGCAGGCGGACTCTCATCACCAGGGAAGCCCTCCACAGGGTATTTTTATACCACATTTATACATCAATCTCCAGGACCCAAGAATGTAGGCACAAACAATGTTGGGGTTTCATGAAACACAGAAGGGTCATTTGTGGGCAAGGCCCTTTCTCCATTATATAAATCACACTGATGAGAGAGTTCCCATCACTCATGACTGAACACAAACTCCAGCCAGTCTGAACCATGAACCATACCTCCCCTCTTTGTGTCACCCATGCAGTGGAAATAGCCCAGCTAGTTCTTCCATCCTTGTGGATGTGATCATTACTAGGCAGTCAACTGACCCAAACAAGCAAATGGATGAATTCACTTTATGGAAATAAAATCAGACTGATTTGACTAAGCTTACCAGTTTATTTTGGTGCTTTTGGAAAAGACATGAACTAACCATTTTTCTTTTCCCTTTTGTTTTTCACATTGACTTCTATAAATCAGACTCGGCACTCACTATGAGGTTTAATTAAAATAAGCTCATAAAAATTCAGCAGCAGACAATACAACAGGACAAAGTTTCCTCAGGGGAACAGAGAGATTGGCCTTTCAGGCAACCCTCACAATCACCATCCTCAAATCTCTATAAAGCTGTGCTCAGCAAGGGTTCTGGGATACAAGGGATGTAGGGGGACAATTGAGGAGATTTGCCTCCACAGGGCTGAGAGAGAAAGAAAAGGGACAAATATTTATCAACCTCACAAATAATTGTACTCTGTAAACCAAGCTCACCTGAGTGCAAACAAGGGAAGGAGGGTCTGCAGGGTGGTAAAGGCCCAACATTTCAGTCTCAAGTCGAGTCCAGACCCAAACTCTCATGAAGCCAGGCTTTGGGGCACATCTTTCTAGGACTACAGATCACATGCTAGCTCTATTTACCCTCAGTCATCTCTTAAAAAGGACAAGCACAAGTTACCACAAGTCCAGTTAAGGAGAGGAAGGCACTTTGCAAAATAAACATAAATCCCCAGAATATTAGTCCGAGAGGTACTTGTGAAACATCTTGTTTCAGAGTGTTCCTTTGTTTTCCACATTAAATCTTTTTGTCTTCCTGGAGCAATAATTGTAACTAATACATGTGCAGCTGATCTAGTTGGAATAAAAATGAAGCAATCAAAAAGCTTATTATACTTCTCACCTCCTTATTCCAAAACTGAGTTTTCTTTTTTCCCCTTAATTCTAATCTTATATATATTCAGTGTTTACCACCAGTCTTTCGCCAAGTTTTTTCCAGTCATCTCTTGGTTTGGGGCCTTTTAGTAGGTTCCTTAAGAAAGACTCACAAAATAATTATAGTTGATCCTTGAACTATGTGGGGTGGGTTCGGGGGAGGTTAGAAGGGCTGACTTCCATGCAGTGGAAAATATGCATGTAACTTTACAGTCAGCCCTCCAAATCCAAGGTTCCACATCCACAGATTCAACAAACTGTGGACCACACAGTACTGCAGTATATATTTATTGAAAGAAATCAGTGTATAAATGGACCCATGTAGTTCAAACCTATGTTGTTCAAGGATCAACTGTATCTCCTGAGTTCTTCCAAAACTATTCACCTGGAGTCTCTATAATTTGAAGTTTAATAGTCTCCTCTGTAATACTTTCTGCCCCTTTGCTCTTCACCTGCCCTGTGCACTTGACTACGACCTGACCTTAGCCCTGTTTGAGCTTAGATCTTCTCATAGCAGCATCAGCTTAAGTTTCAGCTCTTGTACTATCACGTTTGGCTTCTCTCCTAAAGGACTGTACTGTGAGTTCTTCCTGAACTCTCAGGACCCTGAGTACCTGAGCTTTTCCAGCCCACCCTTCCAACATCACTTCCCACATAGCTCTGCTTCTCAGACACTTCTGGCCATCATTACACAATATTTGGAGTGCCCATATTTTATGTGCCTCCTGGTTTCACTGAAAGCGAAGTGTGTGTGTGTATGTGTGTGTGTGTGCATCTTTGTTCTGTTTTATTCCCTGAGGAAGAAAGTAGATTCTGAGCTAACCAACCATATTTATACTAGAAGTTCTGCCAATAGCTCTTGAGGAAGCCCAGTCCTATACCTCTGTCACAAGAGCCTCTATATTATATAACAACAACCTGCATCAATCAACTCCTCTCTTGGAAGGTATGAATGTAAGCTACACATAGAAAGAGAGTCAGTCAAGCAAAGAGAGTCTTGGAGAGAGAGAGAAGTGCTGAGTCAAGAGGAAATGAGCTGCTAGAGGCACAATGCTTATAAAAACTATTCTGATTCTTCTTAATGTCTTCCTCTTAGCTACTGAGACGAGTTCTTCAGCTATGGCTCATTCCCAAATTTTTATAAAAACCCATCACCTGTTGCAGCCACTGTTGCTTAGAACCTGAGTTTATCAAGCTCCACATCCATGGCACTATGGTACTCTGGTTCTCTTCCTACTTCTCTGCCTAGTTTGCCCTTTTGCTTTGGCTTTCTTCTCCCACTTCCTTTCATAGAAGTCAATGAATATATTGTCCGTGGTCCATGGCAGCCTTTTCAGTTTGCATGTGTTTTATCTCAGGCAAACCGACCAATACTTTACTCCAGTTCCTACTTCTCTTCCATGATCCATTTGCATTTCCTACTGCCTACTTGGTCTCTTCTTTAAGGTATCTCATCAGCACCCCTGATTATTCCAGAAGTTAAGCCAATTATAACTTCCTATCTCCTTACTCAATATCTCAGCCTGACTTCAGTGTCTATTATAATTATTTTATTTCTTGTGTCTTTCACCACCCTCCCATAATGGCCAGGTATTAATGATAACTCTTTGAAGAAGACACTGTCAATGCTTACCAACTTCTCTGTTCCCCTCTCCCTCCTGGGCATATGCCTGGATTTCATTTTCCAGCCTCCCTTGCAGTTGGGTGTGACCAAAGGAATGTTAGTGAAAGTAATGTGCACCACTGCCAGGCCTGACTCATAAAAAGAAGCATATCATTCTTCCACATATTTTGTCCTCTTTCTGCGTCTTCCACCTAAATGGAGAGGAATGAAGAACCCCTGCTGATCCACATTGGACTATGACAAAAGCAAGAGTCAACAACAGCAAGATTTATTGCATTGACACTTTTATTTTGGAGTTAATTTGTTAGAGCAATGGAGTCTACCATAACAAATAAACATTTTTACATTTTCATATTTTGTCTTTTTATATTAAAATTTTGTCTTTTTATACTAAAATTTGATCATATTCTACATGCTTGCTTTTGTCACTCAAACATCATTTAAATTCTTTCAAGTTTATTAGTATAGAGATTACTTATTCTTGTTAATAAGGATGTAATCCTATATGTATGTATAGAATATATGAATGTATATTAAAATACAGATATATGTATGTATATACATATATATGTACATTCATATATTCTATATAATATTCAATATATATTATTTAATAATTATCATAGATAAGCATCTTTATTTTTAGATTTTTACTACTATAAATTGTGATTCAACAAACATCCTTGGGCTTCCCTGGTGGCACAGTGGTTAAGAATCTACCTGCCAATGCAGGGGACACGGGTTCAAACCCTGGTCCAGGAAGATCCCACGTGCCACAGAACAACTAAGTCCATGCACCACAACTACTGAGCCTGTGCTCTAGAGCCCATGAGCCACAACTACTGAGGCCTGCACACCTAGAGCTCATGCTCTGCAACAAGAGAAACCACCATAATGAGAAGCCCGTGCACTGCAACGAAGAGTAGCCCCCACTCTCTGCAACTAGAGAAAGCCTATGTGCAGCAACAAAGACCCAACTCAGTCAAAAAAAAAAATTCTTATACATCTCGTGTGTGTTGACACAACTATTCTTTTGAGCATTGAAAGTGCTGGCTTCTTGTGACTTCTTTCAACTTAATACCATTCCCAGTCTAATTTTAAGACAATCCTTATCAATTCGATGTCTACATTGTCTCTTTCATGTATCATATCACTGCTGTGATCACAGTCTTAATTCAGACATCTACTACCTCTACCTGGATGATGGTGGCAGCCTGACTCTTCTAAAACATATTAGTTTCCGAATGCTGGATTAAACAATTTTTTGTTACCAACCCCTTATTAAACATTGTGACTTTCCTGGAGGGGGATAAATTGTGAGATCTTCTCAAATTCATTTTGCTACAGTTTGTTTTCTTCCACAGAGCATCTTGCATGATTTGTGTCTGAAACACAGTATGGGAAGTGCTGTTCTATATGACTCACCATAACAGTTTAGTAGATTTTATTCTCCCTTTTCAATAAGGTAAATTTATGTCACATAGACATAGTTGTAGATCTTTGCTTCGCCCTTAAGGATCATAATCCTACATGTCATTTGAAAACTTGTTATTCCTGGGGCTTCACTGGAGAGCACAGTGAGTAATCCTGAGATAAAATATTGTAATTTCAGGCAACTAGAATGGTAAGAGGGCTGGAAAGGATTATATAATCATATATGATAGGCCATAAATAATTAATTTTTGCCTGCTATGTGAAATTATAACCTTTAAATAATTAGTAAAACTTATTGAGTATGACTGTGTCTGTATGATATCAAATCATTCACTTTAAAGTGAAAAATTCATTCAAGCTGATTGTATCACATAGCATATGTTTAAGAGAGAAATTTAAGAAATAATTTTTAAATGGCACAGACTGAGCAATACTAAATTGAAATATCCCTTTCTTTCCATGAGAATTACAGAGATGGTTAGTGTGCCAGTCATTTGTTCATTTGTTCTCAAATCCATTATCTGCCCTTCCCCAGTATCCTCTGGATTGGAAGGTACCTGATTTCTTAGGCTTCCTTGGCATCTGGAAATTTTTGGCCAAGTGAGGAACTGGTAGAATACCCAAGAGAAGATGGGAGAAAGCCAGGATATTTTTTCCTCTCTTGTCATCATTAGCAGAAGGATGTTTCCCCTTGACTCAAGCTACCACTAGAATCTCCTCCTTCTGAGGTCCCAGGTCCTCTAGCAGCCCCCCATCATGGTCTAACTCTTACTAAATTGTCCTGCCCTTTGGATTCTGGAACCAAACTTCCTCCTACTGTCTTTCCAGCCCCAGGGGCAGAAATAGCTTTTAGCTGTTACTAGTCTCTGGATTACCTCACTATTCCCTATTTGATTACTTTCCTCTCTCACATCAAACCAATTCTTTTAATAAATTCCCTTTGTATAAAATTCCTAAAGAGGTTCTTTTTTTCTGGCTGGACCATGACTGATAAATTGAAAATGGAACAGATGACATGCTTTAGGATATTTGTGGAGAGGCAATGTCATGACCCATGACATTTTATCAGTACCATTAGTTCAGTGTAGCTAAGACTATCAAATGGTTCAAAAACACCTAAAGATAGACTAAAACATAACATATTTGAGAGCAAGGAGGAAAATTAGTAAACTTTGTCACTGACTCAGGATTGCCATTCTGGTATATACCACAAATACTAATCTAGACAATGGACATAAAATAAAATAAAATAAAACAAAATAAAATAAAGTTGGCATATCAAGTGGCATGGTTAAGAAACTGGAAAACATAAAACTGGACTACTTTAGTAGTTAAGTCAGATTGCTCAGGATAGAAACCTAACTCCTTGACTTACTAGCTATGAGAATTTGGGGAAAGTTTCTAACTCTCTGATGCTTTAGTTTCCTCACCTGTAAAATGGGGTTACTAATACTATCTACTTCAGACAGATGTTGTGAGAATTACATAAATTAATGCATACAGACTTCTTAGACTTGGAATATAGTAATCACCAAATTACTGTCAAGTTTAATCATTATCATTATTATTAATTCTAAGCTACAGAGCTAATTAAAGTTAAGATTAGAATCCAGATGCGTAAAAAGAATCATTTCTATGTGAATCAGAGACCCTGAGATAAGTATCTCTCACACTATATTCTTAGAGGTGAAAACTGTCCTTTTAAAACACGAAGACATGTATTGTTTTATCCCAACATTCTCAGCAAGCTTTTGTCATACTGTGAAGAAAAGGAGCAGTTTGGCAGGCTTTTCCCCTAAATTTGGTAAAGAGTTGGAACAATTAGAGTTGTGGACCTCTCCCTAAGAAATATAAAGAAGATCTTGTTCACTGTGGTAGGCATTAATACTGTTCCCTCAAATATTTCCAGTTTTTCACCATGTCCTGATCCCTTTGTTATTGGGTAGGGTCATGTGACTAGGTTTGGCAAATAAGTTCTATAAGGAAGGTATGTGTCTCTTCAGGGCACATAGAGCAAGATACACACACACTCCCTCCCCACCCTAAGTTGCTTTTTCCTGCAACACCACCACCAGTAGTGTTGGAAATGGTTGCTGCTTCATTAGTCTGGGTCCCTGAGTGACCATGATGAAAATGTAGCATGAAGAAGATATAACCTTTGCTGTGATAAGTCGCTGATATTTGGGCATTATTTATTACCACATTATAACCTAGTCAATAGGTTGTTTTATAAATTTAAAACTTAAAGGAGAAGTGAGAAACATAGGCCAGAGATTATTATTCTAAGAATAATAAAAGAATTAAATCACATTTAATTATTTTTGCTACTCAATGAGAAGCAATAAAGCTTTTGCACTAAAAAGGACCTGTGGGCATGCCTTCAAAGGTAGAGGAAAGGAAGGAGTTGGATATTGTGCTTCATACAGTGGACAGGCTTATAAAAAGAAAGAGAGGGCAAAGTGAAAGGTAGTAAAAAAAATGTAGTACAGACCCAAGGGCTTTGGGGAGACAAATATAAATATGGTAAACTTCTCCCAGAGAAAATTTTTTAAAAGGTGAAGTCATGGTTTTCTAGATATAATAGATGAAGACATGCATTTCAGGCAGAGAAAACAGATTTAAATAGGCAGGAGAGGAAGGAGCCATAAGCATTCATTGGTGAGTTCTAGCAAACATTTAAGAAAGATATTATAGCAAGTCTCTACAATCTCTCCCAGAAGATAGAAACAGAAAGAATACTTCCTAACTCATTCTATGAAGCCAACATTACCCTAATACCATGACCAGACAAAGACATTATAAGAAAAGAAAACTACAGACTAACATATCTTATGAGTATAGAGGCAAAAATGTTCAATAAAACACTAGCAAGTCAAATCCAACAATGTATAAAAGGAATTATATACCATGACCAAGTGGGGTTTATCCCTAGTATGCAAGTACAGTTCAACATTCAAAAAGCAATTAATATATTCTTTCACATCAACTGGCTAAAGAAGAAAAATCATATGATCATATCAATAGATGCATAAAAAGCATTTTAACAAAATCCAACACCTATTTATGATAAAATTCTTAGCAAACTAAGAATGGACAGAAACTTCTTCAACTTGATAAAAACATCTACAAAAAACCTACAGCTAACATCATAGGTAACGGTGAACTAGAAACTTTCTCACTGAGATCAGGAACAGGTAAGGATGTCCCCTCTCATCACTGGTTTTTAATATTGTACTGGAATTCCTAGCTAATACAATAAGACAAGGAAAGTAAATAAAAGATATACAGATTCAAGGAAAAAATAAAACTGTCTTGATTCTCAAGTGACATGAGCACTTATGGAGAAAATATGAAAAGAATCAACAAAAAACTGTCAGAACTAGTAAGCAATTATAGCAATGTTGCAGGATTTACAAGGTTAATATACAAAAGTTAACACTTTTCTATATACTAGCAATGAACAAGTAGAATTTGAAATTTAAAATGATTACCATTTACTTTAGCACCCCTAAAAAGGAAATATTTAGGTATAAATCTGACAAAATATGTAATAGATCTATTTGAGGGAAACTACAAAACTCTGATGAGAGAAATCAAAGAAGAACTAAATAAATGGAGAGATTGTTCATGGAAACCAATGCTCAATATCATCAAGAAAACAGTTTTCCCAACTTTATCTATATATTGAACACAGACCCAGTCAAAATCCTAGCAAATTAATTTGTACATATTGACAAAGTGATTCTAAATTTATATGGAGAGACAAAAGACCCAGAATAGCCAACATTGAAGATGAAGAACAAAGTTGGAGGATTGACACTACCTGGTTTCAAGACTTACTACAAAGCAACTGTAACAAAGAGTGTGATATTGGCAAGAGAATAGACAAAAAAGTCAGTAGAACAGAATAGAGAGCTGGTGGATAACAGATTAAGAAAAAAAATCAATACCATTACTTTAACCAATAGCAATTACTGTTTTATTTTTTAGTTCCTTCATTTACAATAGAAAGAAAAGCAATATGGTAACTAGAAGTAATTCTAACAAGAGCTATTTTATACCTTTATGGATGAAATTATAAAACATTATTAAAATACATTAAATATAACATAAATAAATGGAAAGGCACATCACATTCATGGATGAAAAAACTCTGTATTATTAAAATAATTCCTCCTCAAATTGATCTCATTTCCAAGAAATTTTTGACAAGTTGATCCTAAATTAATTTGGAAAAGTAAAAGGTCAAGATAAATTTGAAGAGAAATTTGTAGAAGCAGAAAAATACAGGACTTTCCATATTTGTATAAATTACTGTAAAACTATAATGATTTTATATTATTTGCATGTAAAGATAAATACACCATTGGAACCAACTCAGAGACAGACATATGTGTATATGAAAATGTGGTATATTTCAGAGCCCACATTACAAAACAGCAAGGAAATAATGAAATATTCATATAAATGGTGACAAGAAAACCAGTTTATCAATATGAGGACAGAAAAAATCTTGCTTCATATGACATGTCAAAATAAATCCAAAGTACATTTAGAAGCTATAAGTGCAAAAAAACTTGATTTTTTAAAACATAAAATACAGTAAAAGATGTTTATGACATGTAAGTATGGAAGGATTTATTAAATAAGACATTAAAAGGACAAAATATAAAGTGATAAATCTACCTACTTTACATCTTAAACTTTTGAATGACAAAAGACTTCATCAACCAAAGTACAAAGTTAATATTCAGCCTAGAAAAATATATTTATAATACATAAAACCTACAAAGGATTAGTGAACAGATTGTTCAAGTGTGTATTTACACACCACTACAAATAAATAATAAAAGATAAATGAACTCATAGAAATAAGCAAAAATTACAGACAAGCAATTTGTAAAAAAAAAACTTAACATTTTAAAAGAAATTTATTTGGATTTCAGAGAAATGTAAATTTATTTTAAAAGAGCAATGAGCATCAAGTTTTGCAAGGATATAAGAAATGATACTAACCATTCATTGCTGTTAACCGTGTAACTTTTTAAAATCTTTTGAAGAGCATTCTTACAATAATCTAGTAAAATTCCACTACTAGTTACATGCTTAGAGATACAAATACATACCCAAAAGGATATACAAAATAAATATTTACTATTCATAATAATGAAAAACTTGAGGAATAGATAAACAAACTATGATTTTTAAATATAATGGATTAGTATACAGCAGTTAAAATATATCTTCTTCAATGTGTTTCAAAATATAACACTATTTTTTTCAAAATTTAAGATCACAAGAAATTGAAGATATCATTTATCACTATATGCAAATGTAGTGAAAGTATTCAACCTTGCATGGAATGAGACACACCATTTTGAGGTAGTGGGCAATAAGGAGAAGAAAAGAATGTGTTAAAAGTCTTTAACAATACCTGTAATACATTTCTTTAAATATACATACAGAAAATTCTGATCTGAAATAAACAAAGAAAAATGCTAACAAAATTTAATTCAGTGTGTTTAGGGGAGTTATGCTATATTATTTCCAGCCCTTTTTGTATGTTTGAAATAGTTCTGAATAGTAAAAACATGGATTTTTATAAACACAATGATTGGTTACTCTAAATATTTATTAAGAAACAAGAATCCACAATTCAAACCAGAAGGTAGGAATATTAAAACAATCTGCTTCTAACCATATGGTTAGAATATAACCACAATTATATGTTCTATTCCTTACATACAATTCTCTCCCCCAATAAAAGGTAACAATCATTCTGAATCCCACGTTTTTCACTCTTTTATGTTCCTTATTATACAACTTCAATACATTTTTATGTATTAATGAAACAAACATATTTTAAAATTCTAGATGTTCCCATTTCATACCAAGATTATTACTTTGCCATTATGAAAACCTCAACATATTTTATTTTATTTTATCATTTTTTAACATCTTTATTGGAGTATAATTGCTTTACAATGGTGTGTGTTAGTTTCTGCTGTATAACAAAGTGAATCAGCTTTACGTACACATATATCCCCATATCCCCACCTCTCCCTCTTGCATCTCCCTCCCACCCTCCCTATCCCACCGCTCTAGGTGGTCACAAAGCACCGACCTGATCTCCCTGTACTATGCAGCTGCTTATCACTAGATATCTATTTTATATTTGGTAGTGTATATATATCAATGCCACACTCTCACTTCATCCCAGCATACCCTTCCCCTTCCCCATGTCCTCAAGACCATTCTCTACGTATGCATCTTTATTCCTGTCCTGACACTAGGTTCTTCAGAACCATTGTTTTTTTATATTCCATATATATGTGTTAGCACATGGTATTTGTTTATTCTTTCTGTCTTACTTCACTCTGTATGACAAACTCTAGCTCTAACCACCTCACTACAAACAAATCAATTTCATTTCTTTTTATGGCTGAGTAATATTCCACTGTATTTATGTGCCACGTCTTCCTTATCCATTCATCTGTCAATGGACACTTAGGTTGTTTCCATGTCCTGGAGATTGTAAATAGTGCTGCAGTGAACACTGTGGTACATAACGCTTTTTGAATTATGTTTTTTTCAGGGTATGCGCCCAGTAGTGGGATTGCTGGGTGGTATGGTAGTTCTACTTTTAGTTTTTTAAGGAACCTCCATACTGTTCTCCATAGTGGCTGTATCAATCTACATTGCCAACAACAGTGCAGAAGGGTTCCTTTTTCTCCACACCCTCTCCAACATTTATTGGTTGTAGATTTTTAATGATGGCCATTCTGACTGGAGTGAGGTGATACCTCATTGTAGCTTTGATTTGCATTTCTCTAATGATTAGTGATGTTGAGCATCCTTTCATGTGTTTGTTGGCAAACTGTATATCTTCTTTGGCAAAATGTCTATTTAGGTCTTCTGCCCATTTTTAGACTGGGTTGTTTGTGTTTTTCATATCAAGCTGCATGTGCTGCTTGTATATTTTGGAGATTAATCCTTTGTCAGTTGATTCGTATGCAAATATTTTCTCCCATTCTGAGGGTTGTCTTTTCGTCTTGTTTAAGGTTTCCTTTGCTGTGCAAAATCTTTTAAGTTTCATTAGGTCCCATTTATTTTTATTTGTTTTTATTTCCATTTCTCTAGGAATTGGGTCAAAAAGGATCTTGCTGTGATTAATGTCATAGAGTGTTCTGCCTATGTTTTCGGCTAAGAGTTTTATGGTGTCTGGCCTTACATTTAGGTCTTTAATCCATTTTGAGTTTATTTTTGTCTATGGTATTCAGGAGTGTTCTAATTTCATTCTTTTACAGTTTTCCCAGCACCACAGTTTTCCCAGCACCACATATTGAAGAGGCTGTCTTTTCTCCACTGTATATTTTTGCCTCCTTTATCAAAGATAAGGTGACCATATGTGTGTGAGTTTACCTCAGGGCTTCCTATCCAGTTCCATTGATCTATATTTCTGTTTCTCTGCCAGTACCATGCTACATTGATTACTGTAGCTTTGTAGTATAGTCTGAAGTCAGGGAGCCTGATTCCTCTAGCTCTGTTTTTCTTTCTCAGGATTGCTTTTGCTATTCGGGCTCTCTTGTGTTTCCATACAAAATGTGAATTTTTTTGTTCTAGTTCTGTGAAAAATGCCATTGGTAGTTTGATGGGGATTGCATTGAATCTGTAGATTGCTTTGGGTAGTATAGTCATTGTCACAATGTTGATTCTTCCAATCCAAGAACATGGTATATTTCTCCAACTGTTTGTATCATCTTTAATTTATTTCATCAGTGTCTTATAGTTATCTGCATACAGGTCTTTTGTCCCCTTAAGTAGGTTTATTCTTAGGTAGTTTATTCTTTTTGTTGCAGTGGTAACTTGGAGTGTTTCCTTAATTTCTCTTTCAGATTTGTCATCATTAGTGTATTGGAATGCAAGATTTTATGTGCATTAATTTTGCAAGAGATTTATGTGTATTAATTTTGCAAACTCCTGCTTTACCAAATTCATTGATTAGCTCCAGTGGTTTTCCAGTAGCATCTTTAGGATTCTCTATGTATAGTATCATGTCATCTGCAAACAGTGACAGTTTTACTTCTTTTCTGATTTGGATTCCTTTTATTTCCTTTTCTTCTATGACTGCTGTGGCTAAAACTTCGAAAACTATGTTGAATCACAGTGGTGAGAGTGAGCAACCTTGTCTTGTTCCTGATCTTAGTGGAAATGATTTCAGTTTTTCAACATTGAGAGAAATGTTGGCTGTGGTTTTGTCATATGGCCTTTATTATGTTCTGATAAGTTCACTCTATGCCTACTTTCTGGAGAGTTTTTATCATAAATGTGTGTTGAATATTTTCAAAAGCGTTTTCTCCATCTATTGAGATTATCATATGGTTTTTCTCCTTCAGTTTGTTAATATGGTGTATCCCATTGATTGATTTGCATATATTGAAGAATCCTTGAATTCCTGGGATAACCCCACTTGATCATTGTGTATGATCCTTTTAATGTCCTTTTGGATTCTGTTTGCTAGTATCTTTTTGAGAACTTTTGCATCTATGTTCATCAGTGATATCGGCCTGTAGTTTTATTTTTTTGCAACATCTTTGCCTGGTTTTGGTATCAGAGTGATGGTGGCCTCATAGAATGAGTTTGGGAGTGTTCCTCCCTCTGCTATATTTTGGAAGAGTTTGATTAGGATAGGTGTTAGCACTTCTTATATATTTGATAGAATTCACCTGTGAAGCCATCTGGTCCTGGGCTTTTGTTTGTTGGAAAATGTTTAATCACAGTTTCAATTTCAGTGCTTGTGATTAGTCTGTTTATATTTTCTATTTCTTCCTGATTCCATCTCAGAAGTTTGTACATGTGTAAAAATCTGGCCATTTCTTCCAGATTGTCAATTTTATTGGCCCATTGTTACTTGGAGTAATCTCTCATGATCTTTTGTATTTCTGCAGTGTCAGTGGTTATTTCTCTTTTTCATTTCTAGTTCTATTGATTTGAGTCTTCTCCCTTTTTTTCTTGATGAGTCTGGCTAATAGTTTATCAATTTTCTTTCTCTTCTCAGAGAACCAGCTCTTAGTTTTATTGATCTTTGTTGTCATTTCCTTCATTTTCTTTTTCATTTATTTCTGATCTGATTTTTATGTTTTGTTTCCTTCTGCTCACTTTGGAGTTTCTTTCTTCTTTCTCTAATTGCTTTAGGTGTAAAGATAGGTTGTTTATTTGAGATTTTTCTTGTTTCTTTTTTTTTTTGGCAATTTATTTATTTATTTTGTTTCTTTTTTTTAACATCTTTATTGGAGTATAATTGCTTTACAATGGTGTGTTAGTTTCTGCTTTATAACAAAGTGAATCAGTTATACATATACATATGTTCCCATGTCTCTTCCCTCTTCCATCTCCCTCTCTCCCACCCTCCCTATCCCACCCCTCTAGGTGGTCACAAACCACTGAGCTGATCTCCCTGTGCTATGCAGCTGCTTCCCACTAGCTATCTATTTACGTTTAGTAGTGTATACATGTCCATGCCACTCTCTCACTTTGTCACAGCTTACCCTTCCCCCTCCCCATATCTTCAAGTCCGTTGTCTAGTAGGTCTGTGTCTTTATTCCTATCTTATGCCTAGGTTCTACATGACCTTTAGGAAAGGTTTCCACACACTAGGAATCTTGTTTCTTGAAATAGGATTGTATTGCTATAAACTTTCCTCTTAGAACTGCTTTTGCTGCATCCCATAGGTTTTGGGGCATCTTGTTTTCATTTTCATTTGTTTCTAGGTATTGTTTGATTTCCTCTTTGATTTCTTCAGTGATCTCTTGGTTATTTAGTAGTGTATTGTTTAGCCTCTATTTGAGTGTTGGTACGATTTATGTTGTCCCACAGGTCTCTGAAACTCTCCTCAATTCTTTTCATATTTTTTTCTTTATTCTGCTCTGTGGTAGTTAATTCCACTATTTTATCTTCCAGGTCACTTATCCATTCTTCTACCTCAGTTATTCTGCTATTGATTCCCTCTAGAGAATTTTTAATTTCATTTAACATGTTATTCATCATTGTTTGTTTGCTCTTTAGTTCTTCTAGGTCGTTGCTAAACATTTCTTATATTTGCTCCATTCTATTTCCAGGATTTTGGATCATCTTTACTATAATTACTCTGAATTCTTTTTCAGGTAGACCTCCTATTTCTTCTTCATTTGGTCTGGTAGGTTTCTGCTTTGCTCCTTCATCTGGTGTGAATTTCTCTGTCTTCTGATTTTGCTTAACTTATTGTGTTTGGGGTCTCCTTTTTTAAGGCTGCAGGTTCATAATTCCTGTTATTTTTGGTGTTTGCCCCCAGTGGGCAAGGTTGGTTCAGTGGGTTGTGTAGGCTTCATGGTCGAGGGGACTGGTTCCTGTGTTCTGGTGGATAAGGCTGGATCTTGTCTTTTTGGTGGGCAGGACCTCATTCAGTGCTGTGCTTTGAGGTATCTGTGAACTTATTATGATTTTAGGCAGCCTTTTTTCTAATGGGTTGTATTTTGTTCCTGTCTCACTAGTTGTTTGGTATGGGGTGTCCAGCACTGGATCTTTCTGGTCGTTGAGTGGAGCTGGGTCTTAGAATTGAGATGGAGATCTCTGGGAGAGCCCCTGCTGATTGATATTATGTTGGGCTGGGATGTATCTGGTGGTCCAATGTCCTGAACTCCCCTCTTCCACTTCAGAAGCTACAGCCTGACACCTGGCCAGAGCACCAAGACCCTGTCAGCCACACGCACGGCCAGGTACATGGGGAGTTTCTTGCCTTTTGGGGTCTGAGATCTTCTGCCAGCATTCAGTAGGTGTTCTGTAGGAGTTGTTCCACATGTAGATGTATTTTTGATGTATTTGTGGGGAGGAAGGTGATCTCCACATCTTACTGCTCCCCCATGGCAAAGATTCTCCCTCAACATATTTTAAAAGATTGATATCATTTAGAATACATTTTATAGCCACATGGAATTAAACTTGATTCAATAACAGAAAATACTCAGAAAAAACATCCAGTTATGTGAAAATTAAACAATATACTTAGAAATAAATAATGATTGAAGGAAAATTTTGTTTTGTTTTGTTTGTTTATTTTGCTGTATGCGGACCTCTCACTGTTGTGGCCTCTCCCATTGCAGAGCACAGGCTCCGGACATGCAGGCTCAGTGGCCATGGCTCACAGGCCCAGCCACTCCACAGCACGTGGACTCTTCCTGGACCAGGGCACGAACCTGTGTCCCCTACATCGGCAGGCGGACTCTCAACCACTGCACCACCAGGGAAGCCCGAAGGAAAATTTTTAAAAGTTAAAAATTTTGAATTGAATAATGAAGCTGTTTATAATATATATATATATATATATATATATATATATATATATATATATATATAATATTAATACTTGTGGAATATAATGAAAGCAGTTCTTTGAGGGAAATTATTAGCTTTATGTGTTTATGTTATTTTAAAATGACAGAAAGTCAATGATTTAAGCTCCATCACACTAATATAAAAAAGAACAGCAAATCAATCTATGCAAAATAGAAGGAAGGAAATAATAAAGATAAAATAAATAAATAATGTAAGGTAAGATAAATTAATGAATTGTAATATGACAGAAAACAACATACTCAAATATTTCCTTGTAAGGTAAATAAAACTGACAAACTATCAATTCTGATAAAGAAAGGAGAGAAATACAAATTATTATTAACAGACATGAAAAAGAAACATCACTTCAGATCTTTAGACACCAAAAGAAAAAAAGAAAATGTTACATGAAAAATTAGGTAAAATTTAAATAAAACAGAAATTATCAAAGCTAACAGAAAAAGTAATAGAAATTATGAATAGTTTTATACTATTTAAGGAATTTGAATGTATAAAATATATAACTAATTAGAACTTGCTGTATAGCATGGGGAACTCAATGCTCTGTGGTGATCTAAATGGGAAGGAAATCCAAAAATGAGGGGATATATGTATACGCATAGCTGATTCACTTTGCTGTACAGCAGAAACTAACAGAGCATTGTAAACAACCATACCTCAGTAAAAAAAAAAAAGAAAGAAAGAAAAGGAAAGAAAGAAGAAAGAAAGAAAGAAAGGAAGGAAGGAAGGAAGGAAGGAAGGAAGGATGGAAGGAAGAAATTTGACCCTTGATTTAAAACATATTCATGAAGAAAACCTCAAGCACAGATGACTTCTCTGTTGAATTCTCCAAATATCTTAGGAAGGAATAGTACCAATCAAAGACCTAATCTTCAAGAACATTAAAAAGTGACAAGAAAAACTTTTGGGAAAAATGTAGGAAATGATTTTTATGATCTTGAAGTAGTCAGAGATTTCTTAAGCAGGATCAAAAAATGCTAATTATAAAAGAAAATTTGGATAAATCCAACTTCATTAAAATTAAGATCTCCCATTTATTATTAAGCACCATTACAGTAGCTTCAACATATGTATCCAAAAATGGCTCAAAATCAGAATATATAAATAACTCCTGTAAATCAAAAGAAAAAAAATACTGAAAATCCGATAGAAAAAATAGGAAAAAATTAAACAGATAATTTACAAAAGAAGATATTCAAAATGTCAATTAACAAAAGAAATATAGATACATGTATATGTATAACTGAACCACTTTGCTGTACACCTAAAACTAACACAATATTGTTAATCAACTGTACTCAAATATACAATAAAAATTTTAAAAAGTAATAATTGGACACTTAACTAAAGAGGATATATAGGTGGCAAATAAGTATATGAAAAGATATTCAACATCCTTGCCATTTAGGAAATGCAAATTAAAACTAAAATGTGATATCACTCACTACATGCCTACAAAATGACTAAAATTAAAAAAATAATAACACCAAATGATGGCAAGCACGTGGAGAAAATTATACATTGCTTCTTGGAATGTAAAATAGCACAAACACTTTGGATAACAGTTTGGTAGTCTAACACTAAAAATGTAATTATCATACAACCTAACAATTACACTCTTAAGATATTCTTCTGAGAAAAATAAAAACTTATGTTTACCCCAATACTTATACATAAATGTTTATATCAGCTTTATTATTAATAGCCCCAAATTGAAAACACATGTCCTTCAATAGGTAAATGTTTATTTAAAAAGAAAAATATGCATTATATACATAACACTGAATACTATACTGAGTAATACAAAGGAATGAACTTACAGCAAGGGCAAGAAAATCAGGTCCCGGAAGAGGAAGAAAAATAGAAAGGGCCTGAGAAAATATGTGAAGAGTCCATAGCCAAAAGCTTCCTTAACATGAGAAAGGAAATAGTCACCCAAATCCAAGAAGTGCAGAGAGTCCCATACAGGATAAACCCAAGAACAAATACATGAGACACATATTAATCAAAATAACAAAAATTAAATACAAATAAAAAATATTAAAAGCAACAAATAACATACAAGGGAACCCCCATAAGGTTGTCAGCTGATTTTTCAGCAGAAACTCTGCAGGCCAGAAAGGAATGACAGGATATATTTAAAGAGATGAAAGGATAAACCTACCACCAAGAATACTCTACCCAGCAAGGATCTCATTCAGATTTGATGGAGAACACAAAAGCTTTACAGACAAGTAAAAGCTAAGAGAATTCATCACCACCAAACCAGTTTTATGACGAATGCTAAAGGAACTTCTCTAGGCAAGAAACACGAGAAGAGAACATAAGAGGAAAGGAAGAAAAAAGACCTACTAAAACAAATCCAAAACAATTAAGAAAATGGCAATAGGAATATACATACCAATAATTACTTTAAATGCATTATAAATGGAAAAAATGCTCCAACCAAAAAACATAGACTGGGGTCTTCCCTGGTGGCACAGTGGTTGAGAGTCCTCCTGCCAATGCAGGGGACACAGGTTCATGCCCCGGTCCGGGAGGATCCCACATGTCACAGAGCGGCTGGGCCCATGAGCCATGGCCACTGAGCCTGCGCGGCCAGAGCCTGTGCTCAGCAACGGGAGAGGCCGCGACAGTGAGAGAGCTGCGTATAGCAAAAAAAAAAAAAAAAAAAAAAAAAAAAAAGACATAGACTGGCTGAGTGAATACAAAAAGGAGACCTGTATATGTGCTGTCTACAAGAGACCCACTTCAGACCTAGGGAAACATACAGACTGAAAATGAGGGGATGGAAAAAGCCATTCCTTGTAAATGGAAATCAAAAGAAAGGTGGAGTGGCAATTCTCCTATCAGACAAAATAGACTGTAAAGTAAAGACTATTACAAGAGACAAAGAAGGACACTACATAATGATCAAGGGATCAATCCAAGAAGAAGATATAACAATTGTAACTATTTATGCACCCAACATAGGAGTACCTCAACACATAAGGCATAAAAGGAGAAATCGACAGTAACACAATAATAGTGGGGGGCTTTAAAACCTCACTTACACCAATGGACATATCATCCAAACAGAAAATTAATAAGGAAACACAAGCATTAAATGACACATTAGACGAGACAGAATTAATTGATGCTTTTAGGACATTCCTCCAAAAGCAACAAAATACACTTTCCTCTCAAGCACTCATGGAACATTCTCCAGGATAAGTCACATCTTGGGTCACAAATCAAGCCTTGGTAAATTTAAGAAAATCAAAATAATATCAAGCATCTTTTCCAACCACAATGCTATGTGATTAGAAATCAATTACAGAGAAAAAAAAGTAAATAACACAAACACATGGAGGGTAAACAATACGCTACTAAGTAAGCAATGGATAACTAAAAAAATTGAAGAGGAAATAAAAAAAATGTCTAGAAACAAATGATAATGAAAACATGATGACCTAAAATCTATGGGATGCAGCAAAAGTAGTTCTAAGAGGAAAGTTTATAGCAATACAGTAAGTCCCCTACATACCAACATTTAATTTGCAAAATTTCAAAGATGCCAAAATGTGTTCCATCGACGTCAGGCATGTGTGAAATTTCTGTCTGTGTTCTATCTCCTACTGCTGATTATCCTTCAGTGCTAGCATCTCCCACCTCCTCACCCTCCTCCAAGCAGTAACTCTTCTTGCCTCTTCACTTGATGCCAGCCCCTAGATTCCAGCTGTTGTACTATACTACTGTACTTTTCAAGGGACTGTACTGGAAGATTAAAAAAGTTTCCTGTATTTTTTGTGTTTGTTTGTTTTTAAGAATTATTTGTGTGAAAAGTATTATAAACATATTATAGTGTACTATAATACCGTATTGTAGTACTATATAGCCTATTAGTACTATATAGAATTAGAAATGAAAAAGGAGAAATTAAAACTGACATCTCAGAAATACAGAGGATCATAGAGACTACCATAAGCAACTTTGTGCCAATAAAATGGACAACCTGGAAGAGATGGACAAATTCTTATAAAGACACAACCTTCCAAGACTGAACCAGGAAGAAATAGAAAATATGAACAGACTAATCACAAGTACTGAAATTGAAACTGTGATTTAAAATCTTCCAATAAACAAAAGTCCAGGACCAGATGGCTTCACAGGTGAATTCTACCAAATATTAAGAGAAGAGCTAACACCTATCCTTCTGAAACTCTTCCAAAAAATTGCAGAGGAAGGAAAACTGCCAAGCTCATTCTACAATGCCACCATCATCTGAATACCAAAACCAGAAAAAGGTATCACACTAAAAAGAAAATTACAAGCCAATATCATCGATGAACATAGACATAAAAGTCTTCAACAAATTACTAGCAAACAGAATCCAACAACACATTAAAAGGATCATACATCATGATCAAGTGGGATTTATCCTAGAGATGCAAAAATTCTTCACTATACACAAATCAATCAATGTGATACACCATATTAATAAATTAAAGAATAAAAACCATCTGATCATCTCAACAGATGCAGAAAGAGTTTTGATAAAATTCAACACCTGTTTATGATAAAAACTCTCCAGAAAGTGGACATAGATGGAACCTACTTCAACATAATAAAGGCCATATATGACAAACCCACAGCAAACATCATTCTCAATGGTGACAAACTGAAAACATTTCCTTCAAGATCAGGCACAAGACAAGGATATCCACTCTTGCCACTGTTATTCAACATAGTTTTGAAAGTCCTAGCCACAGCAGTCAGAGAAGAAAAAGAAATAAAATTAGTCCAAATTGGAAAAGAAATAAACTGTCACTGTTTGCAGACGACGTGATACTATACATAGAGAATCCTAAATATGCCACCAGAAAATTACTAGAGTTCATCAATGAATTTGGTAAAGTAGCAGGATACAAAATTGATGCACAGAAATGTCTTGCATTCCTAGTCACTAACAAAAAAGATCAAAAAGAGAAATTAAGGAAACACTCCCATTTACCACCACAACAAGAATAAAATACCTAGGAATAAAGCTAAAAAAGAAGACAAAAGACCTGTACTCAGAAAACTATAAGCTACTGATAAAAGAAATCAAAGATGACACAAACACATGGAGAGATATACCATGTTCTTGATTTGGAAGAATCAATATTTTCAGAATGGTTGTACTACCCAAAACAATCTACAGTTTCCATACAATTCCTATCAAATTACTCATAGCATATTTCACAGAATTAGAAAAAACTATTTTACAGTTTGTATAGAAACACAAGAGACCCCGAATAGCCAAAGCAATCTTGAGAAAGAAAAACAGAGCTGGAGGAACCAGGCTCCTTGACTTCAGACTATACTACAAAGCTACAGTAATCAAGACAGTATGTTAGTGGCACAAAAGCAGAAATATAGATCAATGCAACAGGACAGAAAGCCCAGAGATAAACCTATGCATCTATGGTTACCTAATCTATGACAAAGGAGGGAAAAATACACAATGGAGAAAAGACTGTCTCTTCAATAAGTGATGCTGGGAAAACTGGACAGCTACATGTAAAAGAATAAAATGAGAACACTGCCTAACACCATACACAAAAATAAACTCAAAATGGATTAAAGACCTAAAGGTAAGGTCTGACACCAAAACTCTTAGAGGAAAGCATAGGTAAAACACTCTTTGACATAAATCGCAGCAAGATCTTTTTTGATCCACCTCCTAGAGTAATGAAAATAAAGCAAAAATAAACAAATGGGGGAGGGGAAGGTGGAAGATGGCGGAAGAGTAAGACGCGGAGATCACCTTCCTCCCCACAGATACACCAGAAATACATCTACACGTGGAACAACTCCTACAGAACACCTACTGAAGGCTGGCAGAAGACCTCAGACCTCCCAAAAGGCAAGAAACTCCCCACGTACCTGGGTAGGGCAAAAGAAAAAAAGAAAAAATAGAGACAAAAGAATAGGGACGGAACCTGCACCAGTGGGAGGGAGCTGTGAAGGAGGAAAAGTTTCCACACACTAGGAAGCCCCTTCGCGGGCGGAGACTGCGGGAGGCGGAGGGGGGAGCTTCGAAGCCGCAGAGGAGTGCACAGCAACGGGTGCAGAGGGCAAAGCGGGGAGATTCCCGCACAGAGGATCGGTGCCGACCGGCACTCACCAGCCCGAGAGGCTTGTCTGCTCACCCGCCGGGGCGGGCGGGGCTGCGAGCTGAGGCTCTGGGGCTCGGGTTTCGGTTTCGGACGGAGCGCAGGGAGAGGACTGGGGTTGGCCGCTTGAACATAGCCTGAAGGGGTTAGTGCACCACAGCTAGCCGGGAGGGAGTCCGGGGAAAAGTCTGCACCTGCCGAAGAGGCAGGAGACTTTTCCCTCCCTCTTTGTTTCCTGGGGCGTGAGGAGAGGGGTTTAATGAACGCTGCTTAAAGGAACTCCAGAGATGGGCGTGAGCCGCGGCTAAAAGCGCGAACCCCAGAGACGGGCGCGAGCCGCGGCTGAAAGCGCGGACCCCAGAGGCGGGTGGGAGACGTTAAGGCTGCTGCTGCCGCCACCAAGGGGCCTGTGTGCGAGCACAGGTCACTCTCCACACCCCTCTTCCGCGGAGCCTGTGCAGCCCGCCACTGCCAGGTTCCCGGGATCCAGGGACAACTTCCCCGGGAGAACGCACACCGTGCCTCAGGCTGGTGCAAAGTCACGCCGGCCTTTGCCACCGCAGGCCCGCCCCGCACTCCGTGCCCCTCCCTCCCCGCCGGCCTGAGTGCGCCAGAGCCCCAGAATCAGCGGTTCTTTTAACCCCATCCTGTCTGAGCAAAAAACAGACGCCCTCCAGCGACCTACACGCAGTGGCAGGGCCAAATCCAAAGCTGAGCCCTGGGAGCTGTGAGAACAAAGAAGAGAAAGGGAAATCTCTCCCAGCAGCCTCAGAAGCAGCGGATTAAAGCTCCACAATCAACTTGATGTGCCCTGCATCTGTGGAATACCTGAATAGGCAAGGAATGATCCCAAATTGAGGAGGTGGACTTTAGGAGCAAGATCTATGATTTTTTTTCCCTTTTCCTCTTTTTGTGAATGTGTATGTGTATGCTTCTGTGTGAGATCTTGTCTGTATAGTCTTGCTTCCACCATTTGTACTAGGGTTCTATCCGTCCATGTTTTTTTTTGTTTGTTTTTTTTTAATTTTTTTCTTAATAATTAATTTTAATAATGTTATTATACTTTACCTTCGTTCTTTCTTTCTTTCTTTCTTTCTTTCTTTCTTTCTTTCTTTTCTTCCTTCCTTCCTTCCCTCCTTTAGACAACGAATCATCCCAAATTGAGGAGGTGGTCTCTGACAGCAAGATTTATGATTTTTCCCCATTTACCTCTTTTAGTGAGGGTATATGTGTATGCTTCTGTGTAAGATTTTGTCTGTATAGCTTTGCTTCCAACATTTGTCCTAAGGTTCTGTCCGTCCCTTTTATTTTTTTTCTAAATAAGAATTTTTTAATTCAATAACTTTATTATACTTTATTTTATTTTTACTGTATCTTCTTTCTTTCTGTCTTTTTTTCTTCTTTCCCTCCTTCCTTCCTCCCTCCCTCCCTCCCTCCTTTCTTTCCTTCTTTCCTTCTTTGCTTCTTTCTTTCTTTCTTCCTTCCTTCCTACCCTCCTTTCCTTCTTTCTTTCCTCATACCGCTACTAATTCCCTCTATTTTTTCTCCCTCTTATCCTGAGCCATGTGGATGAAAAGCTCTTGGTGCTCCAGCCAGGAGGCAGGGCTCTGCCTCTGAGGTAGGAGAGCCAACTTCAGGACACTGGTCAACAAGAGACCTCCCAGCTCCACATAATATCAAACGGCGAAAATCTCCCAGAGACCTCCATCTTAACACCAGCACCCAGCTTCACTCAATGACCAGCAAGCCACAGTGCTGGAAAACCTATGCCAAACAACTAGCAAAACAGGAACACAACCCCACCCATTAGCAGAGAGGCTGCCTAAAATCATAATAAGGCCACAGACACCCCCAAACACACCACCAGATGTGAACCTGCCCACTAGAGAGACAAGATCCAGCCTCATCCACCACAACACAGGCACTAGTCCCCTCCACCAGGAAGCCTACACAACCCACTGAACCAACCTTAGCCACTGGAGACAGACATCAAAAACAGGAGGAACTATGAACCTGCAGCCTGCAAAAAGGAGACCCCAAACACAGTAAGATAAGCAAAATGAGAAGACAGAAAAACACACAGCAGATAAAGGAGCAAGATAAAAATGCACCAGACCTAACAAATGAAGAGGAAATAGGCAGTCTACCTGAAAAAGAATTCAGAATAATGATAGTAAGGTTGATCCGAAATCTTGGAGATAGAATGGACAATAGAATGGACAAAATGCAAGAATCAGTTAACAAGGACCTAGAAGAACTAAAGATGAAACAAGCAACGATGAACAACACAATAAATGAAATTAAAAGTACTCTAGATGGGATCAATAGCAGAATAACTGAGGCAGAAGAACGGATAAGTGACCTGGAAGATAAAATAGTGGAAATAACTACTGCAGAGCAGAATAAAGAAAAAAGAATGAAAAGAACTGAGGACAGTCTCAGAGACCTCTGGGACAACATTAAACGCACCAACATTCGAATTATAGGGGTTCCAGAAGAAGAAGAGAAAAAGAAAGGGACTGAGAAAATATTTGAAGAGATTATAGTTGAAAACTTCCCTAATATGGGAAAGGAAATAGTTAATCAAGTCCAGGAAGCACAGAGAGTCCCATACAGGATAAATACAAGGAGAAATACGCCAAGACACATATTAATCAAACTGTCAAAAATTAAATACAAAGAAAACATATTAAAAGCAGCAAGGGAAAAACAACAAATAACACATAAGGGAATCCCCATAAGGTTAACAGCTGATCTTTCAGCAGAAACCCTACAAGCCAGAAGGGAGTGGCAGGACATACTGAAAGTGATGAAGGAGAAAAACCTGCAGCCAGACTACTCTACCCAGCAAGGATCTCATTCAGATTTGATGGAGAAATTAAAACCTTTACAGACAAGCAAAAGCTGAGAGAGTTCAGCACCATCAAACCAGCTTTACAACAAATGCTAAAGGATCTTCTCTAGGCAAGAAACACAAGAGAATGAAAAGACCTATAATAACGAACCCAAAACAATTTAGAAAATGGGAATAGGAACATACATATCGATAATTACCTTAAATGTAAATGGACTAAATGCTCCCACCAAAAGACACAGATTAGCTGAATGGATACAAAAACAAGACCCTTATATATGCTGTCTACAAGAGACCCACTTCAGACCTAGAGACACATACAGACTGAAAGTAAGGGGATGGAAAAAGATATTCCATGCAAATGGAAACCAAAAGAAAGCTGGAGTAACAATTCTCATATCAGACAAAATAGACTTTAAAATAAGGACTGTTAAAAGAGACAAAGAAGGACACTACATAATGATCAAGGGATCGATCCAAGAAGAAGGTATAACAATTGTAAATATTTATGCACCCAACATAGGAGCACCTCAATTCTTAAGGCAAATACTAACAGCCATAAAAGGGGAAATCGACAGTAACACATTCATAGTAGGGGACTTAAACACCCCACTTTCACCCATGGACAGATCATCCAAAATGAAAATAAATAAGGAAACACAAGCTTTAAACGATACATTAAACAAGATGGACTTAATTGATATTTATAGGACACTCCATCCAAAAACAACAGAATACACATTTTTCTCAAGTGCTCATGGAACATTCTCCAGGATAGATCATATCTTGGGTCACAAATCAAGCCTTGGTAAATTTAAGAAAATTGAAATTGTATCAAGTATCTTTTCCGACCACAACGCCATGAGACTAGATATCAGTTATAGGAAAAGATCTGTAAAAAATACAAACACATGGAGGCTAAACAATACACTACTTAATAATGAAGTGATCACTGAAGAAATCAAAGAGGAAATCAAAAAATACCTAGAAACAAATGACAATGGAGACACAACGACCCAAAACCTGTGGGATGCAGCAAAAGCAGTTCTAAGGGGGAAGTTTATAGCAATACAAGCCCACCTTAAGAAGCAGGAAACATCTCGAATAAACAACCTAACCTTGCACCTCAAGCAATTAGAGAAAGAAGAACAAGAAAACCCCAAAGCTAGCAGAAGGAAAGAAATCATAAAAATCAGATCAGAAATAAATGAAAAAGAAATGAAGGAAATGATAGCAAAGATCAATAAAACTAAAAGCTGGTTCTTTGAGAAGATAAACAAAATAGATAAACCACTAGCCAGACTCATCAAGAAGAAAAGGGAGAAGACTCAAATCAATAGAATTAGAAATGAAAAAGGAGAGGTAACACTGACACTGCAGAAATAAAAGAGATCATGAGAGATTACTACAAGCAACTCTATGCCAATAAAATGGACAATCTGGAAGAAATGGACAAATTCTTAGAAATGCACAACCTGCCAAGACTGAATCAGGAAGAAATAGAAAATATGAACAGACCAATCACAAGCACTGAAATTGAAACTGTGATTAAAAATCTTCCAACAAAGAAAAGCTCAAGACCAGATGGCTTCACAGGCGAATTCTATCAAACATTTAGAGAAGAGCTAACACCTATCCTTCTCAAACTCTTCCAAAATATAGCAGAGGGAGGAACACTCCCAAACTCCTTCTACGAGGCCACCATCACCTTGATACCAAAACCAGACAAGGATGTCACAAAGAAAGAAAACTACAGGCCAATATCACTAATGAACATAGATGCAAAAATCCTCAACAAAATACGAGCAAACAGAATCCAACAGCACATTAAAAGGATCATACACCATGATCAAGTGGGGTTTATTCCAGGAATGCAAGGATTCTTCAATATACGCAAATCTATCAATGTGATAAACCATATTAACAAATTGAAGGAGAAAAACCATATGATCATCTCAATAGATGCAGAGAAAGCTTCTGACAAAATTCAACACCCATTTATGATAAAAACCCTGCAGAAAGTAGGCATAGAGGGAACTTTCCTCAACATAATAAAGGCCATATATGACAAGCCCACAGCAAACATCATCCTCAATGGTGAAAAACTGAAAGCGTTTCCACTAAGATCAGGAACAAGACAATGTTGCCCACTCTCACCACTCTTATTCAACATAGTTTTGGAAGTTTTAGCCACAGCAATCAGAGAAGAAAAGGAAATAAAAGGAATCCAATTTGGAAAAGAAGAAGTAAAGCTGTCACTGTTTGCAGATGACATGATATTATACATGGAGAACCCTAAAGATGCTACCAGAAAACTACTAGAGCTAATCAATTAATTTGGTAAAGTGGCAGGATACAAAGTTAATGCACAGAAATCTCTGGCATTCCTATACACTAAGGATGAAAAATCTGAAAGTGAAATCAAGAAAACACTCCCATTTACCATTGCAACAAAAAGAATAAAATATCTAGGAATAAACCTACCTAAGGAGACAAAAGACCTGTATGCAGAAAATTATAAGACACTGATGAAAGAAATTAAAGATGATACAAATAGATGGAGAGATATACCATGTTCTTGGATTGGAAGAATCAACATTGTGAAAATGACTCTACTACCCAAAGCAATCTATAGATTCAATGCAATCCCTATCAAACTACCACTGGCATTTTTCACAGAACTAGAACAAAAAATTTTGCAATTTGTATGGAAACACAAAAGACCCCGAATAGCCAAAGCAATCTTGAGAACGAAAGAAGGAACTGGAGGAATCAGGCTCCCTGACTTCAGACTATACTACAAAGCTAAAGTAATCAAGACAACATGGTACTGGCATAAAAACAGAAAGATAGATCAATGGAACAGGATAGAAAGCCCAGAGATAAACCCATGCACATATGGACACCTTATCTTTGATAAAGGTGGCAGTAATGTACAGTGGAGAAAGGACAGCCTCTTCAATAAGTGGTGCTGGGAAAACTGGACAGGTACATGTAAAAGTATGAGATTAGGTCACTCCCTAACACCATACACAAAAAGAAGCTCAAAATGGATTAAAGACCTAAATGTAAGGCCAGAAACTATCAAACTCTTAGAGGAAAACATAGGCAGAACACTCTATGATATAAATCACAGCAAGATCCTTTCTGACCCACCTCCTAGAGTAATGGAAATAAAAACAAAAATAAACAAATGGGACCTAATGAAACTTAAAAGATTTTGCACAGCAAAGGAAACCATAAACAAGACCAAAAGACAACCCTCAGAATGGGAGAAAATATTTGCAAATGAAGCAACCGACAAAGGATTAATCTCCAAAATTTACAAGCAGCTCATGCAGCTCAATAACAAGAAAACAAACAACCCAATCCAAAAATGGGCAGAAGACCTAAATAGACATTTCTCCAAAGAAGATATACAGACTGCCAACAAACACATGAAAGAATGCTCAACATCATTAATCATTAGAGAAATGCAAATCAAACCTACAATGAGATATCATCTCACATCGGTCAGAATGGCCATCATCAAAAAAATCTAGAAACAATAAATGCTGGAGAGGGTGTGGAGAAAAGGGAACACTCTTGCACTGCTGGTGGGAATGTGAATTGGTTCAGCCACTATGGAGAACAGTATGGAGGTTCCTTAAAAAACTACAAATAGAACTACCATATGACCCAGCAATCCCACTACTGGGCCTATACCCTGAGAAAACCAAAATTCAAAAAGAGTCATGTACCAAAATGTTCATTGCAGCTCTATTTACAATAGCCCAGAGATGGAAACAACCTAAGTGCCCATCATAGGATGAATGGATAAAGAAGATGTGGCACATATATACAATGGAATATTACTCAGCCATAAAAAGAAACGAAATTGAGCTATTTGTAATGAGGTGGATAGACCAAGAGTCTGTCATACAGAGTGAAGTAAGTCAGAAAGAAAAAGACAAATACCGTATGCTAACACATATATATGGAATTTAAGAAAAAAAATGTCATGAAGAACCTAGGGGTAAAGCAGGAATAAAGACGCAGACCTCCTAGAGAACGGACTTGAGGTTATGGGGAGGGGGAAGGGTGAGCTGTGACAGGGCGAGAGAGAGTCATGGGCATATACACACTAACAAACGTAGTAAGGTAGATAGCTAGTGGGAAGCAGCCGCATGGCACAGGGATATTGGCTCGGTGCTTTGTGACAGCCTGGAGGGGTGGGATAGGGAGGGTGGGAGGGAGGGAGACGCAAGAGGGAAGACATATGGGAACATATGTTTATGTATGACATTCACTTTGTTATAAAGCAGAAACTAACACACCATTGTAAAGCAATTATACCCCAATAAAGATATTAAAAAAAAAATGGGATATAATTAAACTTAAAAGCTTTTGCCCAGCAAAGGAAACCATAAACAAAACAAAAAGGCAACCCTCAGAATGGGAGAAAATATTTGCAAAAGAAGGAGCCAACAAGGGATTAATCTCCAAAATATACAACCAGCTCATGCAGCACAATATCAAAAAAAACAAATAACCAGTCAAAAACTGGGCAGAAGATCTAAGTAGACATTTCTCCAAAGAAGCAACACAGATGGACAAAAATCACATGAAAAGATGCTCAACATCACTAATTATCAGAGAAATGCAAATCAAAACTAAAACGTGGTATCACCTTACACCAGTCAGAATGGTCATCATCAAAAAATCTACAAACAGGGCTTCCCTGGTGGCGCAGTGGTTGAGAGTCCGCCTGCCGATGCAGGGGACACAGGTTCGTGCCCCGGTCCAGAAAGATCCCACATGCCGCGGAGCGGCTGGGCCCGTGAGCCATGGTCGCTGAGCCTGTGCGTCCAGAACCTGTGCTCCACAACAGGAGAGGCTACAACAGTGAGAGGCTTGCGTACTGCAAAAAAAAAAAAAAAAAAAAAAAATCTACAAACAGTAAATGTTGGAGAGGATGTGGAGAAAAGTGTTGGTGGGAATGTGAAATGGTACAGCCACTATTGAGAACATTATGGAGGTTCCTTAAAAAACTAAAAGTAGAACTACCATATGACCCAGCAACCCTCTCCTGGGCATATACCCAGAGAAAACCATAATTTAAAAAGATACATGCAACCCAATGTTTATTGCAGCACTATTTACAATAGCCAGGACATAGAAGCAACTTAATTGTCCGTCAGTGGAGGAATGGATACAGAAGATGTGGTACATATATAAAATGGAATATTACTCAGCAAAAAAAAGAGAAAAATAATGCCATTTGCATCAACATAGATACACCTAGATATTGTCATGCTGCATGAGGTAAGTCAGACACAGAAAAACAAATATAATATGATATTGCTTATATGTGGAATCTAAGCAAAAGGGCACAAATAAACTTATTTACAAAACAGAAGTAGAGTCATGGATATAGAAACAAATTTATGGTTACCAGGGGATAAGGGGGGGGGATAAATTTGGAGATTGTGACCGACATATACACACTATTATATATAAAATAACTAACTAATAAGGATCTACTGTTTAGCACAGGGAACTCTACTCAATACTCTGTAATGGCCTACATGGGAAAAGAATCCTAAACAAAAGAGTGGATATATGTATATGTATAACTGATTCACTTTGCTGTGAATCACACCTGAAACTAACACAACATTGTAAATCAACTATATTCCAATAATTTTTTTTTTAAAAAAGACAAGCCTGTTTAAAAAAAGAAGAACAGGAAAATCATGAGGTTTCCCCAAAAAAGGCTCTCGGCTTCCACAAATATTAATACAGAGGAGCATTATCAGACAAAATACCCTTTTATTAGAGGGATCAAGTTAGCTATAGGGAAAGCATTCTAGAAATGACAGATACAAAAGAATGTGGTATCTTGACAAAAAGGCAAACACCATGAATATGAAGTTTGAAGAATCAGTATATCACCTTTTATTACACTTTTGTCAGTAGCGGGGACAGGTCAAAACAAGGCCAAGGGCATCACACTTAAGTATTCGACATTCACACAATATAAATGTTATTCTTGTGACTCTTGTCATTATGAGGTCTGCCCTCCTCCCCCACTTCCTGCAACTCTTTGAGCCTCAGCCCTGCCTCAGTGAGCAAACCCTTTCCTTAATAGGACAGTGGGAAAATGCTTTCTTTGCTCATGAAGAAAGTGACTATAGATATTAATTGTATCTGGAAAACATTAAAACAATGGAGTTTTTAATTCACATGTTGACAAGGGAATATGCTTTTTTTGTTAACTAATGTTTCCGAATTGGGCTTTCCACATTGAAGAAAAACTCATAAAGAAAATTCTGTAAAATGTCCCTGAAAATTCTACCTCAAACTGTCCTGAGACTTGCTAGCCAGCAAACCCAACATAAAATTTTAAAAAAAGAGATACAAGTTTCAATCTTCAGAGAGTAAAAAAGCAGTTTCCCATCATTCATCTAGATTATTAATAATCAATGAAAGGGACCCTGCCACATCAATAGCTGCCAGTTTTCCCAGCTTTCCCTACTCCCACCCCAGCCCCAATGACCCCTAAAATTTTGGATATAAGCAAATGAATCTCAGAATGTTAGGACTGGAAGAGACTGAAAGTCATTAGCTCTGCAATGAATACAAAAAGTAATAGGTTACAGGATATACTATCCAGAAACTTACAAAGCTAAGGCCACAAGACATGCACGTGTGAAAAGTTTTCTATCATCTTAATGCACACTGATTCAGAGTCCATTTGAAAGATAGACAGAAGTCATTAACTGCAATGGCTTCACAGTACAGTTACGAGAAAGCCATTAGCGTAGTCAGCCATGCTCTAGCCCTCCAAGGAAGATACAAAGCTGGGATGTAGGTTGAGCCATTTCATCCCTTTCCTCAGCTTCATGACCTTTCAGATCAGTTTCCTGTTCACTCTGGAGGCACCTATAAATCATGTGTTCAGTCCCTTCTCTGGGAGTAGGTGCTACCTATCCCAGATGATGCTGACCTTTGTCAGAAGCACAGGACTCTACCTCAGCAGTCCCCAACATTTTGTGCACCAGGGATTGGTTTTGTGAAAGACAGTTTTTCCATGGACGGGGGTCGGGGGATGGTTTGGGGATGATTCAAGTGCATTACATTTATTGTGCATTTTATTTCTATTATTATTACATTTTAATATATAATGAAATAATTATACAACTCACCATAATGCAGAATCAGTGGGAGTCCTGAGCTTGTTTTCCTGCAACTAGATGGTCCCATCTGGAGGTGATGGGAGACAGTGACACCCGAAGTGTGTTGCTTATGTCCAATCTACTCCATAGATGCAGCTTAATTGTCACTTGCCACTCACTGAGAGGGTTTTGATATAAGTCTGCAAGCAATTCATTTATTATGGTCTCTGTGCATTCAAACCTCTCTGCTAATGATAATATGTATTTGCAGCCACTCCCCAGTGCTAGCATCACTGCCTCAGCTCCACCTCAGATCATCAGGCATTAGATTCTCATAAGGAGATCACAACCTAGATCCGTCACATGCACAGTTCACAGCAGCGTTCGTGCTCCTATGAGAATCTAATGCCACCATTGATCTGACAAGGAGACAGAGCTCAGGCAGTAATGCGAGTGATACCAGTCCATGGCCTGGGGGTTGGGGACCCCTGCTCTACATCACCTTTTCCAGGTTTCTAGATCCTACAAGAAACATACCTCCATCTATGAGGGTGAGACCGGTGGGGGCAACATGAACCTCTTTCCTTGTTAACATTAGAGACTGGATCCTTCTGAGCTGCTGCAAACTGATGGTTTGTCAATCCGTCTTCTCATCTTCACAGTTTCCAAGTTTATCCTGATGAGGTTAGGCATGTCTAAACCACACTTTAATTTAGCCGTACTAGTTGAGGTTTGAGGGTTTCCACAATTCTGATCTGCATACTAAGAGTCCATCTGGTTTATGATTTTTATTTTCCCTGTATTTCCCATACGTAAGGGCCTTAAGATCAGAAGAGCATGAGAAAGCACAGAGACCAGGCTGTGAGGGGAGCACACACTGCCTCTCCTAGAGCAGGGCCATTCTGGAAGCTGAGAAACTCCTCACCACAAATCCATGTGGAGGTCCCTTCTGTGAACATACTCTGTGATGCAGATTCTCAGGTTTAAATGTAGGTTCCACCACTTACTAAGTGTGTTCCTTTGGGCATGTTGTTAACCCCTCAGTGCCTCGGCTTTCTTATCTACAAAATGGAAACAATAATGACAAACAGTACTACCTGCTGGGATTGTATTGAGCATTATATAGTATATAATACATGTAAAAGGACTTATAGTGCATGGCGTGTGGTTAATGCTCAATAAATGTTATGTTGATGTCATTATTTCTGTGCCTGGGGACCAGTAGGAATTAGTTGTGCCAGCTTCTACTCTCTGAAAGGAGGATGAAAGCTTTTTAGGGCCTGTCCTTGTGCCCTTTCTTTACTTATTTAAACCCTTTCCCCCTGCTCTCCCTCCCGCATTGTTCCTTCTCCACCAAGCCTTCAGAACTGCTGCAGCTGGCCTTCCCTTCTCAGGACAACCACAGTGTGATTACTTTGGTATCACATAATCTGGCCCTTGCTCCTACATGGTATTTTTTAACAATTGCATTTGTCTGCATATGCTTGCTGTCCTGACCAAACTGAGGCCCCAAGTAGGGGAGGTTAGGGTCATTTCCAATCTGATAGTGACTAGTGCAAGGCTGGGCAGAGGGAGTGTGCTTTTTTAAGTTCTTATAATTGACTATGCCATTGCTTCTTAAACTGTATAAAGAGATTTTAATATATGACAGTGTTGGTTGTTGTGTCGGGGACAGAAATTGTCTTTCAGAAATGAGTGTTGACTCCAAGAGCAAAATCACAGAGAAGCCAAACAAGCAAGTCCTTGTCCTCTGGACAAACTCCTTAGGAAGCAGGAAAAGTAGTGCAAAAGTCTCATCTGACTTTGCGGCAGTAGGATCTCAGGATTAACAGGAGAAAGAGATTGGCCATGGTTCATCTCCCCATTCAGGGAATATTTCCTGGGCATCCACCATATGTCAGACTCTGTGCCTGGTGCTAGAAATGTGGCAATTCCAACAAAGCAGCTGTCCTTGTGACAATCTGAGAGAGAGATGAACATTAATCTAATAATTATGCACTTATCAACAGATAGGACAAGTCTAGCTGGATCACGTACAAGTGAAAAAAAAAGTGACTTTCCCAGTGTGAGCAAGGTAGATGCATCAGTAAGCATATGCCTATAAGCAGGTTCTTTGAAATAAAACATGACCCAAGTTCAAGTCTTTGCTTTGCTCTTTAATAGCTGCAGAACATCAGGAACTGTACTTAAGCCCTGAAGGGGTTCAGAACATGCCCCCAAAAATGTGCTGCTTTAGCATATTGATTATTTTGAGCTGGAGGCACTTGAGAAACAGCAGATACAGGAAGGACTCTCTGACTTCCCTCTTTCTACCTGAGAGCAGGTCATAAAATTCCTCATGAGAAAGATGCCCTCCCTTTACCAGGAAGAGAAGGAACATTCTTATCACCAGAGACTGAAAGTCAGTGCCAAAATGAATTTGTACAAACCTACTAAAATAACTTATCTTCCATGAGTTTTCTCCATATATTTTCTTGTCACTGGCCCACAATTTATTAGCCCTAGCCCAAGCCCTTTGTGTTGCCACATCCCCACAATTTATCATCCTTTATGTAAAAAGGTATGTAACCTTTCAGGTCTTCATTTTCCTTCTGAAGACTCCTGCATACACATACAAACATTAATAAATTTTTATGTTTTTCTCCTGCTAAACTGCCTGATGACAGTTCAATTCTTAGACCAGCTACAGAACCTACGAGGGTAGAAGGAAGTGTTCCTCTCTTCTACCTCTTCCAGTGTTTCTAAGTTGATCAGATGAGGACAATAGCCCCATATGTCTGGATTTCATAAACATTAGATAAGGTAATATATGTAGTGCCCTGAACACTCAATAAATGTTGTTACCTTATTATCAATAGAGTTAACACTGTTGTCCAGGTTTCTTGATAGTAAATCCAGACTTTTTACCTCGGCACCCCACTGCCTCCACATCATTTCATGTTTTCTCTTGTCTTTCTAACCAAAAAAGTTTCCTGGAAAGTGGGTCAGATCTCAGCTAACTCTCACTACCATAGCTTTTAAATGGAGGAGGGGGCACAGGAAGAATTTTAGCAGTTCTAAGTGCCCAACAAGGCTTCCAAAAATGACAAAATATTTCCCTGAGGGTTTATTTAATTTTGTCCCCAGTCTTGTTCACAATTCTGCCCATCTGGTCCTAGAGGCTTCTCTATTTTTAAATATTTCTACTTTGGGAGTTTTGCTTTTGTAACCTATTCTAAGATTAGTTACCCCCTTTCAACCACCTCCATGCTCTCCACCAAACCCTGGTTTATTTTCCTTGAGCAGATTCCTCAGTAGGACAAATTTACTGTAGGCTGTAACTTTGATAAACTCAGAACTAAAAGATTGAGACATCTCAAGCCATTTTAAAAGGTCACAACAAAACTGATTCTACACTTGATACTGATATGTGATCCTGTTCCAACAAGACCATTCCAAGGGTACATGTTACAAACACGAATAGCATTTCATGGAAGAAAGCTTTCCCTATCTAGACACAAAGCCACCCCTCTTAAAAAAATAGATATTGTCAATGCTGCCAGATAGCTCTCTTAAAAAGAAACTCAGCTTGAGCTGTCCATTCAGGGTCTCTCTAGGCCATCTGTCAACATAGCTAACTGTCAAGATGTGATCCGAGGATGCACCAGAGGCCTGCCTGCTCCAAAGCAGTCCCTCTGCCAGCCTGGGATGCCTGAATTCCCACTGTTAATATCATTCCTTCAGGATGGGGCACTGGCTCTAGAAAGTTTATTTCCTGAAGATTAACAAATCAACAGCCTCTATCAAAATAGCTCAGTATATTCTCTCATGTACTCACTGAGCTGGAAGTAGGGCTCCAAAGGCCTAGTACACAGGACAAATATGATTTTATGGTGGGAGAGATGGAAAGGAGTCTCTTTCCCTTGGATCCCCTAGCCCTGTGCTTACCCATACCCAACTCTCATCTCACTGCACCAACAGTGGGCTATGAACTCTTTGTATCTGCAGAAAGATCTTTAATAAATATCTGAATAATTAATAAAAGAAAAACAGGGTTCAAAATATCAGAAAACAAGTGAAGATAAGAGGTGGAAAGGACCATATGGGGTCTGAAAATCTTGATGATGAAGGATAAAATGGAAGATAAAGATAAAGATAAATGGAAGATAAAATAAAGATAAAGATAAAGATATCTGTAAACAAGATATTTAAGGATCAATGAATCTGTAACATCATCTCTACTTCCACAGACATCCTTTTACAAGACAGCTTTTTTTCTTTCTGAACAATTTATAAGAACTTTTAGTCTTTTGTTTATGGACATCCTAATGGCAAGATTGGCAATAAGCAGAGTAGATATTATTATCATTTTGCCAATAATGAAGCTAAGAATATGAGAAGTAATAAAGCTTGCTCAAGATCAAGCAGGTGGTAAATTTATTGGAAAAAATATAGGTCTTTTGCCTTCTCATATGGTGCTCATTGCCTCTCTGTCTTCCTGTGCTCTTTTCTAAAAGGGTCAGTAGACACAATGAAAAAGAACACAAAATGTGGAGCCAGAGACCTATTCTTAAGTCTTGACTCTGTCAATTTATCATGTTGGACAAATCATTTTTGTTTCCCAAAATGAAACAATTGTATTGCTTTTCTCCCTATTTATATAATATTTATATTTCCAGGACATAATTTTAAAACTCTTTCTGCAAAGCACATTGTAAAGTTGATAAAATATGACATTCTTTTAAATAAAAAGTTGAGCTCTTAGAAAAGTAAGGAAAATCCTCAGGAGCCAAAACACAAAGATGAAACTAAAAACCAGAGAAAGCAGCCAGCTTATGAGCTAATACGAGCAAAGTGATTGTGGCAGAGATGATGGTCCATGGGGCAGTACACCATGCACAGGAGCTAAGAGTCTTGAGACTTAATGTCCAGATGAAAACGGTGGATGAGTCCCTGAGCTCAAGCAAGGTGAAGAGTTGGATTTAGACCCTCACGTGAATGGAGAGAAGGTCAAGGTGAAGAAGGTTGTAATGACAGGGACATCGATAATGAGGAAGATGAAGAGACCTGGGTGAATGTAAAAGAGATCTAAAGCAAAATGTAAGCCTAAAGGTAAGGAGAGCAATGATGAAAGTGTAGGCTAGGAAACAAAAAGAGAACTGACTACCAGTTCAGGAGGGTCACAGGAAGTTTGCTTGTTGCTCCGTGTGCTTTAAGTGAGAAATTTAAAACTCCTGAGAGAATTTGAAACAACCCCCTGGCCTCATACTGCATTGATGGTTAAATGTACACCACCTTCATGATCAGGGATGCCTCAAACTGAGAAACGGTAGTTGGTGATACCATTTGAGTTATAATGGAAAACTCCTCAGGAAAAAGTTCTAGGAAACTACATAAGATTTCTTCAGATAGGGCCCGCGTAAGATGAGCACACTGAGTTATCAACAGACAAGAAAGCACCATGAGTGAGCCAGTGAAGTCAAGATCAACAGGAATAAGATTTTCCAAAACACCAAATGCTCTCAAATAGTCCTTAAAAGAAGAATACTGGGGTTTCCCTGGTGATGCAGTGGTTGAGAGTCCACCTGCCGATGCAGGGGACGCGGGTTCGTGGCCCGGTCCAGGAGGATCCCACGTGCAGCAGAGCGGCTGGACCCGTGAGCCATGGCCGCTAAGCCTGCGCGTCTGGAGCCTGTGCTCCGCAACGGGAGAGGTCACAACAGTGAGAGGCCCGCGTACCGCAAAAAAAAAAAAAAAAAAAAAAAAAAAAAAAGCATAAGAGGAAAAAATGTTATATTTTTTAAATGTCCACATGCATAAAATATAAAAAAGAAGAAAAAGGTAAAATTAACCTGAATTTCTACCTACATATCTCATTTGTACTTACAGGATTTTAATCTATGGGTATGACTAGTGATGACATGGAGAGGTCAATATCATTGGAAGAAGAACTTATTACTTACATTTCCCAAGGGGGCATGCCAGTCCAAGCAGGCCCACAGAGGAAGCACCAGGTTTTGGTCAGGAAGCAGAAGTAGGAGCAAGGGAAAGCCTAGGTCTGAGCCTTTACTGAGATTTCCACAGAAAAGGCAAGGCAATGCAGATTAAATATTTTAGGATTGGCTAGTTTGAATAATTCTGATGGGCTTGGGGGCATAGGGGCTGTCCCTAGCTGAGTGATACATGGTCCTGGGTAGATTTAGGGCAGGGAAGTTATTGGCTTGGTGCCTGAGAATTAAATAAAGGGGGTAGTTGGCTTGCAGAGGAGATGTGTGTTCAAATTGTTTACTGTCTTTAGGAATTAGATAGCTCTGGGGAGGCAGTCTCTCCCCAGGCCTGTAAGTCCCCTCTAGATGTCAAAACATCATAAGACACAGAAAATAAAAAGTATGATTAATACACCAAAAGACTTTTGTTAAATTTGATGTATCCTTCCAAATATGTGAACACATACCCATAAACATATGAGGATCTATACGCAGATCCACAAGCACACAGACATAAAGATTTTTTAAACAAAAGGTAATCACACTATGCAAACAATTTCATAAACTACTTTCTTGACTTAAAAAGTCATGGAATCTCTTCCATATCAATAAATGTTATCACACTAGTCAAATTTAATTTCTAAATGATAGTGTAATTAATACATGGATATTCATATATAAACCAATACATATTTCAATTAAGCAATCTTCTATTGGTGAATTTCTAGTTTACTTTTATTCCCCTTTAGTATAAATAATGCTTTAATGAACACCCATATAAATATCTTGTGTAATTACTTTCTTAAAATAAATGTTTTTAAAAAGGACTGCTAAATCAAAAGGTTTATAAATTCTCAAGGATTGTTATATACCAAAAATTGATCTCAGACAAATACAGTATGCTAACACATATATATGGAATTTAAGAAAAAAAAAAATGTCATGAAGAACCTAGGGGTAAGGCAGGAATAAAGACGCAGACCTCCTAGAGAACGGACTTGAGGTTATGGGGAGGGGGAAGGGTGAGCTGTGACGGGGCGAGAGAGAGTCATGGACATATACACACTAACAAACGTAGTAAGGTAGATAACTAGAGGGAAGCAGCCGCATGGCACGGGGATATTGGCTCGGTGCTCTGTGACAGCCTGGAGGGGTGGGATAGGGAGGGTGGGAGGGAGGGAGACGCAAGAGGGAAGAGATATGGGAACATATGTATGTGTATAACTGATTCACTTTGTTATAAAGCAGAAACTAACACACCATTGTAAAGTAATTATACCCCAATAAAGATGTTAAAAAAAAAAAAAAAAAAAAAAATTGATCTCAGAAAAGGTTGTATTGATTTATACTCATACTAAAAGTACATAAGAGTTCCTATTTTCCCACAGTTTTGTCAACAATCAATAATGCTCTTTCTGATTTTCATTAATATGATGAGTAAAAATGATATGTTCTATTGGGTGCACTTTTATTACTAATGAATTTAAAATTATTTAAATGTGTTTATTATTTTTATGCTTCTTTTGTGAAGTGTTTCTTCATGTCTTTTTAGGCAAATCATTTAATTTCTTTGAGACTCAACTTCTACAGTTGTAAAATGTCATTAATAGATCCCACATCTCAAGGTTGGAGGATAGATCAAGTAGACTAATGTCAATCAAAGCACTTTGAAGACAAAATAAGAGAGGATTCATTTATTCATTTAATAAATATTTACTGAGCATTTATTAAGTACTGAGCTGTGCGCTACATTAATGGAAGAATACAAAAGAAGTGTAGTGTATGTCCTATCATCCAAGTACATTGGTGGGTCTGAAATGATTTTGACACCTACAGTGGGTATGTAGCTATTGTCAAAAGATGAAGGGACAGCTAAAGGAGAGAGATATCCTGACAACTTCTGTTTCCCAGGCTGACCACATACATATCGCCAGTGTCCAGTAACTACAGACACTGGATTTAGGGGAATGAAATGCATCAGATAAAACATGGTGTGTTTTCCCTTCCCTTCATTTCAATTATGGAAAACTCTTAAAAACAATTATGTATTTCAGAAACATCCTTCTTGTTGCTGATCAGGCAATAGGTATCAGGTAGAGGCCCTGTCTCCTGAGAAATTGCTATGCTAAAACAACAACAATAGTAACCCTGTAGTCAGCAAGCCCTGTACTCAAAAAAGTCAAAAGAGCACAACGGTGGCTCAGTTCAATAAAGGAGATTCCAAACACATCAGTCATAGTGAGAGTAGGCTTAAGGGTTAGATAATTCTCTCATCGTTTTCTAGTTCTTGGTTTATTTTTGTTACACACTTGTGATTGGACATTTCTTTCATGTGGCTATTATTCCATCATAGATTTTGTTTTTAACATCTTTATTGGAGTATAATTGCTTTACAATGGTCTGTTAGTTTCTGCTTTATAACAAAGTGAATCAGCTATATATATATACATATATTCCCATATCTCCTCCCTTTTGATTCTCTCTCCCACCCTCCCTATCCCACCCCTCTAGGTGGACACAAAGTACCAGGCTGATCTTCCTATACTATGCGGCTGCTTCCCACTATCTATTGATTTTACATTTGGTAGTGTATATATGTCCATGCCACTCACTCACTTTGTCCCAGCTTATCCTTCCCCCTCCCCGTGTCTGCAAGTCCATTCTCTACATGTGTCTTTATTCCTGTCCTGCCCCTAGGTTCTTCAGAACCTTTTTTTTTTTTTGATTCCATATATATGTGTTAGCATACGGTATTTGTTTTTCCCTTTCCGACTTAACTTTACTCTGTATGATAGATTCTAGGTCTATCCACCTCACTACAAATAACTCAGTTTCATTTCTTGTTATGACTGAGTAATATTCCGTTGTATATATGTGCCACATCTTCTTTGTCCATTCATCTGTCAATGCACACTTAGATTGCTTCCACGTCCTGGTTATTGTAAATAGAGCTGCAGTGCATATTGTGGTACATGACTCTTTTTGAATTATGGTTTTCTCAGGGTATAGGCCCAGTAGTGGGATTGCTGGGTCATATGGTCGTTCTATTTTTACTTTTTTAAGGAACCTCCATATTGTTCTCCATAGTGACTCTATCAATTTACATTCCCACCAACAGTGCAAGAGGGTTCCCTTTTCTCCACATCCCCTCCAGCATTTACTGTGAGTAGGTTTTTTGATGATGGCCATTCTGACTGGCGTGAGGTGATACTTCACTGTAGTTTTGATTTGCATTTCTCTAATGATTAGTGATGTTGAGCATCCTTTCACGTGTTTGTTGGCAATCTGTATATCTTCTTTGGACAAATGTCTATCTAGATTTTCTGTGCATTTTTGGATTGGGTTGTTTGTTTTTTTATATCGAGCTGCATGAGCTGCTTGTAAATTTTGGAGATTAATCCTTTGTTGCTTCATTTGCAAATATTTTCTCCCATTCTGAGGGTTGTCTTTTCATCTTGTTTATGGTTTCCTTTGCTGTGCAAAAGCTTTTAAGTTTCACTAGGTCCCATTTGTTTATTTTTGTTTTTATTTCCATTTCTCTAGGAGGTGGGTCAAAAAGGATCTTGCTGTGATTTATGTCATAGAGTGTTCCACCTATGTTTTCCTCTAAGAGTTTTATATTGTCTGGCCTTACATATAGGTCTTTAATCCATTTTTAGTTTATTTTTATGTATGGTGTTAGGGAGTGTTCTAATTTCATGCTTTTACATGTAGCTGTCCAGTTTTCCCAGCACCACTTATTGAAGAGACTGTCTTTTCTTCATTGTATATTCTTGCCTCTTTTATCAAAAAATAAGGTGACCATATGTGTGTGGGTTTATCTCCGGGATTTCTGTCCTGTTCCATTGATCTATATATCTGTTTTTGTGTCAGTACCATACTGTCTTGATTACTGTAGCTTTGTAATATTGTCTGAAGCCCAGGAGCCTGATTCCTCCAGCTCCGATTTTCTTTCTCAAGATTGCTTTGGCTATTTGGGGTCTTTTGTGTTTCCATACAAATTGTGAAATTTTTTGTTCTAGTTCTGTGAAAAATGCCATTGGTAGTTTGATAGGGATTGCACTGAATCTGTAGATTGCTTTAGGTAGTATATTCATTTTCACAATGTTGATTCTTCCAATCCAAGAATATGGCATATCTCTCCATCTGTTTGTATCATCTTTAATTTCTTTCATCAGTGTGTTATAGTTTTCTGCATACAGGTATTTTACCTCCTTAAGTAGGTTTAATCCTGGATATTTTATTCTTTTTGTTGCAATGGTAAATGGGAGTGTTTCCTTAATTTCTCTTTCAGATTTTTCATCATTAGTGTATAGGAATGCAAGAGATTTCCATACCTTAATGTTGTATCCTGCTACTTTACCAAATTCATTGATTAGCTCCAGTAGTTTTCTGGTAGCCTCTTTAGGATTCTCTATGTATAGTATCATGTCATCTGAAAACAGTGACAGCTTTACTTCTTTTCTGATTTGGATTCCTTTTACTTCTCTAATTACTGTGGCTAAAATTTCCAAAACTATGTTGAATAATAGTGGTGAGAGTGGACAACCTTACCTTTTTCCTGATCTTAGAGGATAAATTTTTAATGTCCATTTCAAAAATGCAAATAGCCACAACTTTAATCTCCTAGTAAATGGATATTTTCTCCCTCAATAAGAATGAGACTGGCATTTTCACAGCTTCAGATTGGATTAACTTTTCTAAATAATAACACTTCCTTAGTCCCCTTAAATTAATGAATCAGAAGGAGCAGTGACTAGTACACATTAGTCTTCATTTGGTGGTGTATTGTCTTCCCTGCAGAGATAAATACAACTTTATAACCTCTGAGTAGCAACTTATAGCCATTCTTCTGCTAAATGGACCTTTAAAAAAGGCACTTGCCCCCTAAAAGGACCTGCTCAGTTCTTTTTCATCACCATGGTCTGCCCCAGGGCAATCCATCAGAATATGCCCACCAGCAGAAGTGCAGCTGTAATGTTACTGAAAGAGTTTGGTTTGGGGCTAGGAGTCTTGGGTTCAAGTCTCAGCCCTGCCACTTAGTAGCTGTGTGACCTCAGGAAATTCACTTTGAATTTCAGTTTTGCTTTCCGTTCTTTGAGGCTTCAGGTCTTTTGTCCATGAATGAGAATTTGGGAATGTAAAAAGTTTTCTAAATTCCCTTCAGTGTTTAAGAATGCTATATCCTCTGCACTATAAGGCAAATAGAAGTACTATAAGGCTCAGCTTTTTCTGTCATTGTTGAAATATACCGTCATAATATTTATATCTCTAGAACTTCTCCTATGCATCAGATACTCTGTTCTATACCTAGAGGAATAAAACAAAGACCTTGTTCTCAAGTAAGTCACAACCTAGACTGAGAGGTAGGTCAGGAGGAAATTTCAACCCAAAGAAATGATGCCTATGGGGAGACCCCTTTTACATAATGGTGGTTGGAGTGTTGCTGAACTTGTAATGTAAAGAAAAATTGGGTGGGGAATTGGATTTTTAAAGTTCAGAGAAGACAGTTTTGAAGTTTAACTAAATAGTCTTTATGTGCAGAAAGTATTGCATCTGAGGTGATAAATGAATGATAAAATTTAACCACCACTTACTATCTTCACTGAGTCACACCTGTGAAGTAATAGACATGAAGTTAGGTTGAAATTTTTAATAAAAGAAAGCAAGGGTGGGAGGAAGAGAGGGTGGAAAAGGAATGAAAACCCATCATATAAATAGGTGAGTATAGGGAAACCTCTCTGAATACCTTTGAAAATAGATTAGATTGTCTTCTTGGTTGAGAGTGTGCTGATATATCTAGTCAATACTGTTCTTTTAATAAGTATTTATTGAACATGGGCTAGATACTCTAAGGAAAACAGAGGTAAGCCTGACAGGAGGCAGAGAACCCAAACAGATAACATCTCCTCTTGCCCTGGAACACTGTGATATTTTCCAGACAGGATTGATAAAAGAATGAATGATCCTCTCCTCAAAATTAATAAGTAATGTATAAAATAACAGGCATGACATAAGCTGATCCTGGCACCAAGGGCAAACATGGAAAATAATTCCTGAAAAATAAAACTAGTCAATCCAGCTCAAAAGTATGGTGGAGGAAATTCAACATGAGGTCAGTTATGGCATTTGTTCTCCATTCCATTACTTGTATCATCTTTGTCCAGGAATTACCAGCTCATTTTTTTTTTCTTGAGAAACTTCATCTTTCTACCACCCTGCACTTCTCAGTGACACCAGAGAACACAAACATGCATCATTAATCTGTTCTGACCTCACTGTCTCTACTCATTGTTTCCTAACCAGCTCAGTCAAGTCATACTGTGGATAAGTCTTCGGAGACAAAGCAACTTCAATCTCCTGTCACTCAGGCCTCCTGTCACTCATGGTGAACACTACTTTGTTCACCCACTCTATGGTTCTTCAGTGTATGTCCCTCCAACTCTTTCAACCAGTCTTTCAAAATATAGTTACTGAGCACGTATTATTGATACATATAAGGTACTATGCTGGGCTTTTCCTTCACAAAACTTCCCCCATAGAACTATGTAAAGAATACATGCAGAAGCCGAAGCACTGGTGTGAAGGCAAAACAAAAAACAAAAAAAAAACCCGGATATTTTGTAACATTTGCCTATTTTGATGGCATAAATACTCACACATTGCCTCATTTCAAACTACCAATACTATATACATAGCAGGGTGCTAACTGCTGTACATGCATCATCTCATTTAATCTTCATCACTCCAAAGTAAGCAATGCTGCTGCCTACATTTTACAGGAAAAGTAATTATGTCCAAAACATAGTTAAGTAACTTGCTCAAATCCAATAGCTAGTAAATAGTGAAGTGAGATGCAACCCCCTGTTAATCTGGTTCTAGAACCTGCATTTTAGCTTCTATGCTGCATTGTCTCTTTAAAAACATGCTACTTTGAGAGTACCAAAAGGGGTACTGAATAGAATTGGGACCAGAGAATCAAAGAAGTCCTCTAAAAGGTAGTCATAGCTGAAACCTTGAAAATTAATGAGTTCTGTGACAGAGACTTCCACTCTGTTTCCTACAGGGTACAGGAATAGACTACAGCCTCCAGTCTCTGTCATAATTAAGGGTAACTATGTGACTGAGGTGTGTATATGTGAGAGAGATGGTGTTCGTTCAGGCTTGGATCAGAGATCCTTCATTCTCTCTTTCCCCCTGCTCCACTGAAGGGGGGATTCTCCAAGGACCTAGAGGACATGGAACCCATGGAGACAGAAGGAGCCTAGGTTCCAGGATGGATGTGAAGAAAGCCTCCCAATGAGAAATGCCAACACTGGACTCTGAAGCAAAAGAGAAACATACTCTCTCTGTGTTAAGTCTCTGAAAATTCTGGATTTTTCTTTTACAGTACCTAGCAATACCTTGCTTATTGCAAAGAGTGAGCCAGACAAAAGAGGCTGAATGAGGAGGAAAACAGTGCTCTAAGCAGAAGAAACAGAGTGACCCAGAGGTTAGGACCATGTGCAAGAAACTGGTAAAAACCCGATATATTTGGAACATGAAGTAAGAGGAACAGAGAAGTGAGATATTGGGTTTGAAAAGTAAACAGAGCTATGACATTAAAGTCTTGAAACCATACGAGGGGCTTCATAGTGTACTTGAAGGATATTGGTGAGCCACTAGAGAGATTCACAGAGTGGAATACCAATATCAAATGCACACTTCAGGACACTCCCTCTGGCTGCGGCAGGGAGAATATTAGGTCACCCACAGAATCTCCTGGAGGGTCAGGGAAGCAGAATAAAGTGTTCTGCAGCCATGAGTCATGGCAAAATTACATCATAATCCTGCTTCATTAGAAATATCACTGCTCCTACTACTAGTGTGAGACCCCACAACTGACCTCCCACATGACCAAGGCTGGATACAGGCCCTGATGTTTCAGAAAATCAGATGTAACTGTCACCATGCTTGCCACAGTGTTTTTTTCCCAATGTACTTTTTGCTTTGCAGCACTAGCTTCCAATTTGAAGTTTGGTGAGGATATCCTGCTGGCAAGCACCAAAGCCACCTGCATAAATCCTGGCTACAAGGAAAGCTAAGAAAACACTTTTTTTTTTTGTCTTCTACACTGGTAGGCGATGACTTACATGGTAGTAAATTCTTCAAACATGGAGAGTGTTCAAAGGTGCTCGATGGCCAAAAAGAATGAGAACTGTTTACCTAGTGAGGTGATACAGAAATAATTAGGGCTAAAGTCTTCATTCATATTCATAAAAGCAAAGAATTGACAGGAGCAGAAACCCAGAATGGTCGAAGGTAAGTGGACTTATCTCAAAACAATCAAGAAACCAAGAAGGGATAACCAATATCAAGACACAAATCCACTCACAATCTTTAAAATACAGGGTTTTAAAGTATTTTTAAAATAAAATAATAAAGAACATAACAGAAATTTCCTACCAAAACAATCCTATGGAGAATCCTTACATAAAGCAAACAGTTACTCCTTAATGCGTTTCACAAACCCTAGTTTACTCAAAATAGGACACAAGTATTCAGTAAACAAAGTAGACGGAAAGGGATAATGGTTATTAATGATGCAAAGAATATCTGATGCAGGATAATGTATCTGTGGTTGAAACCTATGACTCAGTTATACAAGAAGTCATATGAGGTTCCTCTGGCAAAGTGTAGTGGGTCACAAAGGCCCCAGGAGATGTGACTGTTGGAAAAGAGAGTAATCTTATCGGAACTGACCAGCCATGAATTAACTCTCAATTTACTGAACCATTCAACAACTAAGTCATGTCAAAACTTCTGAGCCCCTCGTATGTACACAATACTGGGCCAGGAAACCACTAATGGGAAGACAAGAAACTGACACAGTCCTTGCCCTTAAGGAACTCACACTCAAGTGAGGGAGTCTGATCTGTAGACAACAATTATAGTACATGACAAAAGGACCCAATACCTATGATAGAGATCAGAGAAGTATTCTGGGTTCAGAAGGAGAAAGCAATGAATTCTGGAGTGGATTGAGTTGGTTAGAAGGAGAAGGTGGCATCTGAGCTGGTTTTGAAAGATGAGTAAGAGTGTGACAGGGAAAAAAAAAGTCACTCCAGTGCCAAGTTACAGAAGTGTAGGCCCTGGCTGGGAATGATTAAGAGGGCTCTATCTGCAGTACTGAGTACTAGGGAAGACAGCGGTGGGTGGATCACAGGACTGGAAAGATAAGCAGAGACCAGATGGTCGAGGACATAGAATAGGGTGATATCTAAACCAGGGCACATTTAAGGGAAGAACTATGATGCTGAAACCACAGGTGTAAATCATCCCACCTCCTGGGCAAAGTGAGATTCATGGCTATCCTAGACTTTAATATCATTCCATGGATATTTTTCTGTTAGCCAAGGGAGTCATCCAAAGTTTTTGAACCCAACAGTGCTACAGATCATGGCTGTGAGTTATATTGCTCACTGCGCAGCACAGTAGGGCACAGGCCAAAGAGAAGCTGTAGGAGGCCATTGTAATAGGTTAGTTTAGGTGAAAAATGAGATCCTTCTGTGGCAGAAACAATGGGGATTAGAGGAGAGTTGTAGGAGGTACTGCACAGGTATGGATTTTTAACCAGTTGGCTGAGTTTTCTCACTTACACAGTCAAGTACAGGTTAGGACCCACACAACTTCAGAGTAGTAGCGTATAAGGAAGAAACCACTTTCATAGTCTGAGCTCTAACAACGGAGTTCTAATCCACTCACTGGGGATTCTGTCCTTAGCCACTTGCCAACATAAACCAACAAGTCAGATTTAACAATATAAAACTGCCTACACTGTACAAATTAGGAGTCAACCAGCAGGATTCCTGCTCAAATTTATTTTTCCCACCTGCCACTCACCATTACCTGAAATGCCCTCATTTATGATGTATCCCTTCAGATCTTTCAGCTTCATCTCTTCTTAATTAAAATTCAAATGTCCTCGGAAAGAAAGATTCCTTAAATTTTTATCAGCTCCACTCAATTGTTCCTCTCTTATCAACATCTCTCTTATCACATCTAGTTCCTTTCTTGCATTATCCATATAGAAGTCGTTTCTTCTCTGCTTTCCCTTTTTGGTTTCTAATCTTGTCCAAGACAGAGATCACATCTTATTCATCTCTGGGGTCACAGCTACTAATACTGTGCTGTGTATAATGCACAACAGGTGCTCAATGTCAAGTTTTCCACTAGAGAGTTGTAAAATCTTAGACAAAGTCATTTAGGCTTCTGAGTTTCCCTATCTCTCACCTATCTATGAAATGAAAGTATTATAATCTACTTCCCAAGCTGTTGGGGAACTTGTACTGGAACACCCCTGCTAATTTATAAATCACTGTACAAATACAAATCAATATTTGCATGCAACTAACATAGTTCCTGGCAATTGTGTGTTGATTGAATGAAAGAACAAGTGAGAGTTCTTCCATAAATGGTCCATGAGAGAGGAGTATGACCTCTCAGGAGGGGGCCAGAGAGGAATTGGAGCTAAGCTGAGAATAATGATGTTGGGACACAGAGTGGTGTATTTGTCTTACTCTGATGCTGAGGCAAGAGGACATTCCGCACTGTCCAGGCTCCATATTCTTTCTCAAGCAGGGGCCCTGGGACTTTGGGGCAGATAGGCTCCAGCTTCCCAGATAATCTCTGCTTTCCTAGGCTGCCTGATCTGCAACTTTTCCCCATCGGAATTTACTATTCATATGTCAGCTGTGTGGCTCAATTGCGATGTTATTCTCATTTGCTGGTTTTTGGTTGTTTACCCAGGTTTCTTCATCCACTTCTCTTTGAATATGTTATATATATATATATATATATATATATATATATATATATATATATATATATATATATATATATATATATATACACACTGAGCTTGAATTATTTTTACTTCTTTTCCTTCTAGCTCCCCAGCCAATTTTGAAAGCTGCTTCTCCAAACAGTCAATTTATAACTGGGAAATTTTGGAACACTTTAAAGCAAAGCTCAGTCTCATTATTTTTATGAACCCCCTCCTTCCTTTCCGCTCTCCTCCCCCAAGAAACGCCAACTCCATACAAATCACGCACTGTGTAAGGGACGTTGAGACATAATGAAGCAAATCACAGAGAAGGTGGTTGGTAGAACTATTCACAGGAGCAGATGGCAGGTCTGAAGAAAAGAATGCTGACACCAGGGAAGTCTCTTGAAACAGGCAGCGCCCACCCCAGAAAAAAGATTGCAATAAAACTGACTGGGAGTTGTGCCCTTTGGAGAAACATTTGAAGTCTGGGGACAATGAGGTCATGAGGGACAACATGTAGCAGAGGAGGTGCTTCAGTCATCACACCATTTTTACTGGGTGCCCCTGGAGAGGACAGCTCATTTCTCAGTTCCAGCACTTGTCTTTAACAGTATCTGTAAACTTAGAGTAGGTTGCAAAGATGGCCACATCCTAGCTCAAGTTAGCTCTCAGCCCATCTGTTGCCATTTATCTGGGTCAGTGATACTTAAGAATTGAACATATTAGAAGGAAAATTGTCTAGCTTGATTTCGGATATTCCCCCCTTTTCCTATTAGAGAATCATCTGCAATCCACCTACACTATATGTATACAAATCCTGGATAAGGGTCTCTGGTGATCAATTCAAGTTTAAGAATTAACTTCCTTAGGGATATAAAAGTGTTTCTTTTAATCTAATTGTCCATAAATACACAAAAACTTAATTTGATATTGTACTGGGGAAACTAGACCACAGTGAAATATAATATTTTCCAGAAGAAAACATTTGGATCTAAAATAAGGGATCAGGAAGAACAAACTGGTGAAGGAAGGAGAAAAATCTGTCTCTGAAAGAGCCACCCACACAGTGAGCACTGAATAGGCCCTGGGTATAGATCTAGGCTGATAGTTAGCAAGTTATACATAACTGCACAAGCATCTCTCAACAACAGTCAGGTTAATCCAGCCTCTCCACCTGCATTTGAGTTTGAAAAGGGCTTATTTAAGTGAGTGAAAAAACTGCCCAAACTATGCACATATGTTAACAAACCAAAGAAATTCACTTCCAGAAGTCAAAGGGCAGAATTTTAAATCCTGGCTTTATTCTTTTATAATAATAAGGAAGAGAGAAAGAGAGGCAGGCAGGCAGGAAGGAAGGAAGGGGAAAGAAAGAGAGAAAGAAACAAAGAAAGAAAAAAAGAAAAGAGAGAGAAGAAGAGAGAGGAAGGAAGAGAGAGGGAGCGAGACAGAGAGAGAGAGAGAAGGAGAGACAGACATTCTTAGCATTAAATACCAGCTCTGTGACACTGAACAAGTCCCTCAACCTCCTGAACCCAGTTTCTCCATCTTTAAAAAAAGTAAAATAAGATCCTTGCTGCAAAACATTGTGAGAATTAAGCGTGAGATGATATTTATAAAGCATCTGGCACATAGAATAAGGGCAATGGGGAAAATGATAGTAATGACTGATGACAGCAACAACATTGATGGAAGGGAAAAGGAAGAGAAGGTGGAGGAGGAAGGGGAAGGAAAAGAACTCCACCAAATCTAACATTTTAGAAAAAGGGAAGTAGCAATCTATTAAAGGAAATCAAAATCATGTGAAGAGAAAAAGCAAGATAGAAAGAATTCAGTGTAAGTAGAAGCTCCTTTTTAATTTGATTTTCTTCTAGGTAACAGAAAAAGAGTTTTAAGTATCCAAACGAGAGAGACGAAGGCATTACACTTTGAAAGATACTGCTTCTAGCTCTTGAGAATGGCCCCAAATATAGAGTTCTTCACTTTTTATGTCAAGTTTGCTCTATTTTACTGATTGTCAAATGCTTTGGGTTCAACTCAATTCTAAAAACACTAATGAGGTCACACTAATTGCCAGGAATTGTACTAAGTGTTAGACATCCTAAAGTAAATAAACAGGAAAAGGAGTTTGTGACTTGGACAGGGAAAACCAGATTGATAGACCACTGGACAGAAGGCCAAGTGTTGCTGCCACAAAATCACTACCAGGAAATAAAATATGAATGCAAGTAAGATAGCATTTAATGGTCTGGTGGATATGGGACTTTTCACTGAAAAAGTAGCATTTGCATTGGGCTTGGAATACTGACTAGAGGCAGGCAATACAGAGAAGAGAAGGAAACCCATCAGGAAGAGGGAACAGAATAACCAAGGCAATAAAATGGATGTTGATCACATCTGTATTTGAGAAAAATAACTGTGGTGTGGAGAACGAACTGATTGGGGGTTCTGGAAGGAAGCAGACCAGTTAATAGCACCTGCAATATTTTAGGTGAGAGACAAAGGGGCCAAACTAGGTCAGTGGTAGAAGATGTTATATAAATCCAAACAAACATGGTAAAATGCATAATATCACCCGAAGGATGGCATGACTCTCCAAATTATTAGCCATTTAGTCATCAAATTCATGAGCTAAATTTGAGACAAAGCTTGCTTTTATAGTTTTCTCCATCTTTGCATCAGTGTTAGGGGTCCCCCATTCAACACCCCACTACAGGTACCCAGTGCCCATATGCTATCTTTTGGGTGTTTGGAACTCCTATACCCAGGAAAAACCCAGACTTTAGACTTTCCTGCTCTTTAATTCTTGAAGAACAATTCTTGAAAAACTTGAACAACTTGTCTACTTAGGGACCTATACCCTTACTCTTCTATAAAAAGTTGACTGGTTTGAACATTTCATACTGCAATGTTCACAGGAATTTTGGTATTTTAGCTCTTGCCTTCTGGAAATATGCATCGGCCTAAAAGAATCACTCCAATGGTGGGAATTTCCAGAATGTTGGTATGTCAAAGTCAGGGCAGAGAAGGGAAAAGGGGTAATTTGAAGCAGAGAACCACATTAGCGCTCCTCAGAGAAGAACACTTCCCAGCACTTTCCTAATTCACAGCTATGTGTAAGTAGCTGCTGTAGGACAAAGAAAATCTATCACTGATTTGAAACACACATACATGCACACACACAAGATTATAAAGAGTAAAGATTTTTTGGTCTGTTTAAATGTGTGTTCACAAGTCCCATATGGGGAAGGGAAGAATGGGTGTGCTTGATGTGTTGCATGATTTACAAATCTATTTTATTTTTTCCCCTGCTGTGATGAAGGTGTTACTAGAGCCTGCCTAGTTTGGGGCAGGGGTACTTGGAGAAATCTTGATTGCAAATGTAGTGTTCACAAAATGTCTGGCAACTTCATAAGTGAAGAGTCATGTGATGCTGAAGCCAACGCTGCAAAGTGGAGTGGCAGAACCAAGAGGCACAGTAAAACATCATCTCTTCATTCAGAATCCATGCAAATATACGTTGAGCTTATACAATGTACAAGGCAACAAGAGGCACTAAAATGCATAATCATTAGTCCTCTCCCTCGATAATTTCAAGGTTATTGAGGAGCCCAGAAAATACAGTAATAAAATAAAAATTAACAAAGAGGGACATCGCAGTATAGTGGGGAGAGCACTAGAGCAGTAATGAAGAAACATGGATTCAAGTCATGGGTCTGATATTTATTTGCTATGTGAACTCCTGGACAACTCATTAAGTCTCTCACATCTATAAGAGTTCAAATATATCAAGGATGGAAACTATATTTCAAGTTAGGTGCCAACACTAATCAATCAATAAAGACTTCCTAGAGCAATGTGATGATATTGATTCTAAAATATACCTGGGCTCATTGGAAAAGGTGCCATTTTTGATTAGCAATGACTACCATGAGTCTGAAAAGGGAGAGTATTGGAGGGAAAGGGCAATATATATGCCATAACCTTAACTAGATCATCATAAAGATACCTTCCAGTTAAAGTTAGTAAGGGCTGGATCGTTTTTCAATCTACTCACACACATTTACAGAATGTGTTGATGCTGTGCTATGCATTGAGGTACTGTGAACCTGTGATACAGGCTTTGCAATCAGAGAGCTCATAATATATTATAAATACAGGCCCATGACCATCTATAATGCAATATGATTAACTGCTATTATATAGGTATATACAAAGGACTATATAAATGTAAAAAATAGAGCATGCTATTCAGGGGCATGCTATTCAGGACTGACTTTGAAGGATAATAAGGAGACTCCAAGCAGAAAAGGTAGAGAGAGTATGAGTACATGTGCAAAGTGCTTATTATGTCTAGGAAACAAGACGGAGTCCGGTGTAGATAGATTATCAGGTGTTTGGGCAGAAGTAGTAAAGAAAAAGGCAAGTAAGTTAAATTGGGTCAATTTAGTATATGCTTTGTAGCCCAAAATAAGAGGTTTGTATTTTATTTGCAGGCAAAAAGTGTTCATAAAAATATTTTAAAGTAAGAGAGTTAAATACTTGAATTTGTTTTAGACAAATTCAGTGCCAGAGTAAAAGACTAAAAGTGGGGTGGGGGTCAAAGTTTCACATCAGAGATAGGGTGCCAGTTAGGAGAATTCTGTAAAAGTCCATCAGAGAGAGAGGGGCCAGGATTAAAGCCAGGGCACAAAAAGGCTCAAAGGGAATGCCAAAGAAAAGATTAGTAGCACAGTGAATGCAAGAGAATTTCAGGAATATGAGAGGCCATAAAAGCCTAGGGTGATCAGGAAAGTCTTCATAAAAAAGGTGAACCTTGAGTTGAAGAGGTTGAGTAACTTGTCCCTTCTAAGCCACAAAGATGGTTAGCAATGAGATGGGGTCAGAACTCAAGCTAAATTGTCCTTAGTTCTATCTAACTTCTACCACCAAATCTACCAGATATTTGTAGTTTTAAGCGAATAAAGGTCTTCATAAGCTAAGACATTTAAGAAATTTGTTAAAAATGTTAAATACAGTTCATTCCTGAAGAACCTTCCTTTAACATGCTAATGTATGTGTAACTTTCTAAGAGGGGAATACAAATATGGAATGTCTCCCAAACTCAGTTGACTGGAGGCTGCTATTGTCAGGGACAACCTTGTGGGGTGAGTTGTTGCGTAGAATGCAATTTGGTAGCATAGAATAAATTGTCTGAAAATACTTATGGGTTTTTTTAGAGAAGATCTTCCAATTTAAGGGGATATCATATACTTTATTCCTTTAATTTTCCTGCAAAAAAAAATCAGTTTCCTTTAGAGTCTTGAAAGTAAAGAGATCAGATTTTATATAAATCATGTGCAGTGAGCAAATTCCAGTAGAACAGCCCACAGCAATCAGTGAACATAAGGAATGAGCTGCTAGGGAGGTGACTGAGACAAAGCACACTACCAATGTGGTCGACAACACCTACAGAACTGCTATTTCTAGAGAAGTATAAGGGCTAGAGGAAAGTGGTAAGAGGAACAGGAAGCCAAGTGTGGGATGAACCAAAAACACTAAGGAGGACCTTTCCTGTTCCTGAAATTCCTTTCAATGTTTTCAAAATTGGATTTGCCTCTTATCATCAGTTATTTCTCAGTATCTACACCAGTTTCCATCAACAGTTTTCCAAAGGCTGACATCTCTGAGCTGTCCATCAGAATGGCAGATTTGAGAGAAGAGCTTGGTACTGTTGCCTTCATATTTGGCTTCTTAGCAGTGTTGGGAGTTGTATGGTCAAGACAAACCAGTTCACAGGAAGCTTTGAGAGGATTAGAAATAGGTGTCCCCTCAGACGGGAGCATGGCTTGCTGAGAAACAGTGACCTTGTAGAAATTAGTTAAAGGAAATCTTTTCTCCAAGTAAATAAAACCTTGTGGGCAGAGCACGAACAGTTTCAGCTCCCACTCTCCTTCACAGCCCATCGTCCTTGTGCAGGGCACAACCTGCACCATCATGCTCTATCTGTCCCGCTCTTCCCATGTGCTTTCCATGGTAAATCCATTTTTCTTTTAACATCTTTATTTAAGTATAGTTGCTTTGCAATGTTCTGTTAGTTTCTGCTGTATAACAAAGTGAATCAGCTATATGTATATGCCCAAATCCCCTCCCTCTTGCATCTCCCTCCCACTCTCCCTAACACACCCCTCTAGGTGGTCACAAAGCACTGTGCTGATCTTCCTGTGTGATGCAGTTGCTTCTCACTAGCTATCTATTTTACATTTGGTAGTGTATATATGTCCATGCTACTCTCTCACTTCATCCCAGCTTACCCTTGCCCCTCCCTGTGTCCTCAAGTCCATTCTCTATGTCTGTGTCTTTATTCCTTTTCTTCCCCTAGGTTCATCAAATCCTTTGAAAAGGGATGGTCCTCCTCTTTCTTCTGGCTCAAGAATCCCTAATCAGAATCGTGTCATCTTGAGACTACAAAGCTGTGATCAGCAAAATGTATTGAACTAAGACATATATCATTTCTTTCAGGTCCAACTTCAGAATTGACTGGGTGAACCAAATTTGGACAAATTATTTCACCTCATGGAATTTGATAGATTTCAAAAATGGCCATAATTCCATGCAGTGCCTCCCATCAAGCCATGAAATCTATTTCTCCCCCTTCTGAATATGGGCCAGACCTTGTGATTTGACTTTGTCAATAGAATACATTGGAAGCAATATGATGCCTGTTCTGAATCTAGGGTTGAAGAGGCTGTACACACTTCCACTCAATCTCTTAGAACCCTGCACAGCCACCATGTGAGCAAGCCCAGGCTAGCCTGCTGGGGATGAAAGACCATGTGGAGCAGAGGTAAGCCATCGCAGCTGAGGCCCTCCTAAACCAGCCAGTCCCTAGCTGACCTGGAAGCTGACCACAGACCCACAAGTGAGCCCAGGCCAGTCTCACAGAGCTGAAAACCTAGAGCCAACCTAACTTGCCAACCACCAGAATCTTGAACTAAATAATTGCTTGCTGTCTAATGCTACTAAGTTTTGAGTGGTTTGTTACATGGCAATACAAAATTGATGCATGGGGCCATAGTTTCCTCGTTTGCAAATTGAGGGTTAATCCCCAAGATTCATTCTAATTAAAAGATTCTATGACAATAACACGTTGTTCAACTGAGTTATCACTGTGCTAACTTCTTCCCTTTTTTGGTTGGAATTTCTAGCAAGGAGGGGAACAAGGTTGGCAGTAACTTCTTTGCAGGCTCTGTCAATAATTTCTTTCTCCATATCCTACTTGCCAAATAAAAAAAAATAAGTCTGCACTTAGGTAAAGAGAGACTTTATTTGAAAGGACTTTTGGGAGAAGTTAAAGGGGCTATAACAATAGGGACACTATTGCTGAGGACTATTGCAATAGGAAGAAGGCTCTGACTATGAGGTCTGCACGTGTCTCAAAAGCCAGGCAGAAAAAGGCTTTATTTTATAAGGAGGAGTGAATAGGGCTAGAAAGAACTGGACAGGGGTAAGTGGGATGAAGGAGTGAACTAATGGGACAGTTGATCAGGGAATGTTTTCTTTGTGGTCAGTTAATGTTCACAGCATTAAGGATGGGCTTCTGTCCTGGCTCAGTCTGGTGATGGGTCAAAGTTTAAGGTCCTGGGGGAAAGAGAGAAGCTTAACTAAAATTCAATCAAGTCAAGCTAGCAGGTTGATTTTTTGTTTTGTTTTTGTTTTTAGCAGATCCTGGAAAAATGGAAATTTCTTCTATGCATCTATCAGAGCTTGTGAATAATACTGATGCTTCAGTATTAGTAATAGCAGCTACCATTTATTGAGCACCTACCATGTTGCAGGCACTGTGTTACACACATTTTATTTTCTCCAATCCTCCAAGAGCAATGAGGTAGTTACTATTATGCCTATTTCATAGCTGAATAAACTTGAGGACTAAAGGGGGTATTTGCTTAAGGTCAACAATTATTAACACTTGGATCCAGATATATCTAGGCCAAAAGATTCTTTTATCGCTATACAGTTTGGCCAATGGGTACAAACAGCTCAGCTAATCATTTATGAGTCAAAGAATGGGAATTTGGAAGGTCCGTGTCTGATCTTGTGATAGGTAATCAGGAGGGGTGTCCATGAGTCTTATCTAAGCTATATATGAAAGAGAAATCCTTTGCAAAAAAAATCATTTCCATAGGTACAGGATGATGGGAGCATGTCTTACCATTAGCCGCTTTATAGGAGCACAAAGTTCAGGTAAAAGTCAACACTGTCATATTCAATTACCCAGTCCTGTTTATTCAGTCTATTACTGCATCTGAAGATAATCTCACAAACCTGTGAAAATAAGAACCTCCCCCTCAAAAGATGGGAAAGCCTTTTCTTCACTTGTTCACATGTCTTTAAAGGTAATTCTTTGGTGTTTTCTCCCTTTTGAATTCTCCCATCTGTGAATCTTTGGTTATGTGAAGCCCTAGTTATTAAATGTATATTTAAGCCATGTGGAGGTATAGGTAGAGCTAGAAATAAGCATGCAAGATGTTTAGCACAGAAGCCTAATCACTGTTCATTGTAATCCCCTATAATATTCTCTGGCTCATCATCACCTTATTCTCAATTCACCAAATTTAGCTACCTGATTTTCCACGGGTAAATTGAAACTGTGAACAGTTTTTTGTTTCAGTTTGTAGGCAACTTATTTTTCTCAGTCCTAGAGCAATAACAAGGACACATAGCTGGAAATGTATGGAACAATATGACTGTTGGTCATGTGTGCTCAGCTCGGCAATTCAGAACAGTGTCAAGAGTAATAAGGCCTTATTGACTCTCACCTCCACACTCAGCCCTTCTCCAGTCTAGCCTGCACTTGGATGCATGATTGAGCTTCTCAAATCACAACTCCAGTTATGTCAATCCTTTCTTCAAAGACCTTGAACATTTTCCATATGCCTATGCAATGATGTCTAAACTCCTTTATGTAAAAATCAAGACCTCTCAACTTTGGATCAAGATGGCAGAGTAGGAAGATGTGGAACTCACCTCCCACCATGAACACATCAAAAATACATCTATATGTGGAAAACCAACTGTAAACTGGAAGAAAGACTTCTGTACAACCAAGGCTGTAAGAAAAATCCACACATAATTAGGTAGGAAAAGAAGAAAGGGAGATTACATGGGCAGAGACTTGCCCTGGGGAGTGAGCAGTTCAAGGCATATATTGGGCACCCCAGTCCTGGGGTTCAATGCAGGGAAGACAAGCCCTCTTAGCTGGTTGAAGGGCTTCTGGGACTAACAGGAAGGCTGTGGGAAGGCCTGAAATCCACTCAAGGGGAGTGTGGAAGGGCTGGCTTGCCCCTGAGGCAGGACAGAGAGGGCTGACTGAAGATTATTATATTCATTGACATAAATGCACCCAATACAGGACCACCTAAATAAGTAAAGCAAGTATTAACAGATATAAAGGGAGAAACTGACAATAATACAATAACAGTAGGGGACTTCAACACCCCACTTACATCAATGGGCAGTTCATCCAGACAGAAAATCAATAAGGCAATGGTGATCTTAAATGGTGCAATAAACAAGTTAGACTTAACAGATATCTACAGAACATTCCATCAAAATTCTTTTCAAGTGCACATGGAACACCCTCCAGAATAGATCATATGCTAGTCCACAAAAAAAATCTCAACAAGTTTAATAGGTTAGAAATTATATCAAGCGTATTTTCCAACCACAACAGTATAACACTAGAAATCAATTACAGAAATAAAAATAAAAAGTGCAAACAGAGGGAGACTAAAAACATGCTACTAAAAAATCAATGTTTCAATGAAGAAATCAAAGAGGAAATCAGAAAATACCTTGAGACAAATGAAAATGGAAATACAACTTTCCAAACTCTGTGGGGTGCAACAGAAGGAGTACTAACAGGGAAGTTCATAGTCATATAGGCCTTTGTCAAGAAAAAATAAACAAAAATCTCAGATAAACAACCTAACTTACAAGCTAAAGGAATTAGAAAAAGAAAAACAAACAAAGCCAAAAGTCAGCAGAAGGAAGGAAATAATAAAGCTCAGAGAGAAAATAAATAAAATAGAAACAAATTGAAAACAAGAGTTGGTTTTGTGAAAAGATAAACAAAATTGATAAGCCTTACTGAGGCTCATCAGGAACAAAAGAGAGAGAACCCAAATAAAATAAGAAATGAAGAAGGATAAATGACAACTGATACCACCAAGATGCAGAAAAACCATAAGACAATGCTATTTAGTTGTATGCCAACAAACTGGGCAACCTAGAAGAAATGGACAAATTTCTAGAAACATGCAATCTACCAAGACTGAATCAGGATGAAACAATCTGTGAAGGCTGATCACTACTAGTAAAATTGAATTTGTAATTTAAAAAACCTCCCATAAATAAAAGTCCAGGTCTGGACAGCATCACAGGAGAATTTTACCAAACATATTAAAAAGATCTAATACCCATGCTTCTCAAACTGTTCCAAAAAATTGAAGAGAATAAAATACTTCCAAATTCATTCTATGAAACCACCATTATTACTCTGATACCAAACTCAGACAAAGACACTGCAAAAAAATAAAAATACAGGCTAATATCTTTGATGACTATAGATGTAAAAACCCTCAACAAAATATTGGCAAACCAAATCTAACAATATAAAAAGAATCATATACCATTGACCCAGTGGGATTTATCCAGGGATGTAAGGATGCTCAATATTTGCGAGTCAATCAATGTGCATCTCAATAGATGCAGAAAAAGCATTTGACAAAATTCAATAACCATTCATGATAAAAATTTTTAAAAATTCTCATCAACGTTGGTAGAGAGGGAAAAACCTCAACATAATAAAAGCCATTTATGAAACCCATAGCTAACATTGTACTCAACAGTTAAAAGCTGAAAGCCTTTCCTCTAAAGTCAGGAACAAGACAGGGATGTCCATTGTCACCACTCCTATTTAACATAATATTGGAAGTCCTAGCCACAGTGATCAGACCATAAAAAGAAATAAAACAAATCCAGCTGGAAGGGAAGAAGTAAAACCGTCACTGTTTGCAGATGACATGATACTACATATAGAAAATCCAAATCCTCCACTGAAAAACTATTAGAACTAATAAATGAATTCATTGAAGTTATAGGATACAAGATTAATATACATAAATCTGTCACTTTTCAATACACTAATAATAAACTATCAGAAGAGAAAGCAAAAACAATATTTAAAATCATGTCATAGATAGATAAATAAATAGATGATAGATAGATGATGATGATGATATAGATAGATGATAGATAGATAGATAGATAGATAGATAGATAGATAGATAGATACCCAGGAATAAACTCAGTCAAAGAGGTGGAAGATGTATACTTGGAAAACTATAAAATATTAAGAAAGGAAATTCAAGATGATACAAAGAAATTGAAAGATACCTTGTGTTCTTATATTGGAATAATTATTATTGTTAAAATGGCCATACTACCTAAAGCAATTTACATGTTTAATCCAATCCCTATCAAAAAACCTATGATATTTTGCACAGAATTAAAACAAATAATCCTAAAATTGATATGGAACCAAAAAGACCCTGAATTGCCAAAGCAATATTGAGAAAAAATAACAAAGATGGAGGTATCACACTACCTGACTTCAGACTATATTACAAAACTACAGTAGTCAAAACAACATGGTTTTGGCACAAAAACAGATACATAGATTAATGGAACAGAATAGAGAACCCAGGAATAAACCCATGCACCCATGGTTAATTAAGCTACAACAAAGGAGGCAAGAATACACAATGGAGAAAAGACAGTCTCTTCAATGAGTGGTGCTGGGAAAACTGGACATCCACATGTAAAACAATGAGTTTATTATATTCCCTCACACCATATACAAAAATAAACTCAAAATGGATTAAAAACCTAAATGTAAAACCTATAACCATAAAAATCTTAGAAAAGAATATAAGTAGAACACTCTTTGCCATTAATCATAGCAATATTTTTTAGATCTGTCTCCTAAGGCAAAATAAGTAAAAGCAAAAATAAATAATTAGGACCTACCTAATTAAGCTTAAACTCTTTTGCACAGCAAAGGAAACCATCAACAAAACAAAAAGGCAAACAACTGAATGTGAGAAAATATTTGCAAATGACATGAAAAATAAGGGGTAAATACACAAAACATATAAACAGCTCATACAACTCAATATAAAAAATGATTTAAAACTAGGCAGAAGACCCAAGTCTATATTTTTCCAAAGGAGAAAGATAGATGCTAACAGACATATGAAACAATGTTCAACATCACTAATTATTAGAGAAATGTAAATCAAAACTGCAATGAGGTATCACCTCACACCTGTCAGGATGACTAAAAAAAAAATTTACAAATAACGAATGTTGGCAAGGACATGGAAAAAAGGGAATCCTTTCACACTGTTGATGGGAATGTAAATTGGTGCAGCCACCATGGAAAACAGCATGGACGTTCCCTATACAACTAAAAATAGAATTACTATTTGATCGAGCAATTCCACTCTTAGGTATATAGTTGAAAAAAACCAAAAACACTAATTTGAAAAGACACATGCATCCCAATGTTCATAGCAGCATTATTTACAATAGCTAAGATATGGAAGCAACCCAAGTGTTGTCCATTAACAGCAGAATGGATAAAGAAGATGTGGGATGTACATATATATGTACATATGTATATATATGTATATATATACATATGTCACACACACACAGTGGAATATTACTCAGCCATAAAAAAGAATAAAATTCTACCATTTGCAATAATGTGGGTAGACCTTGAGGGTACTATGCTTAGTGATATAAGTCAGACAGAGAAAGACATATACTCTATGTTATCACTTATTTGTGGAATGTAAAAAATAACATAAATGTATATAACAAAACAGAAAAGACACACAGATACAGAGAACAAACTAGTGGTTTCATGAGGGGAGAGGGAAGAGAGAGGGACAAGAAAGCAGAATGAGATTAAGAGATACAAACTACTACATATAAAATAAATAAGCAACAAGGATAGGAAGCACAGCATAGGAAAGTACAGCCATTTTTTTGCAATAACTTTAAATACAGCATAATCTTTAAAAATACTGAAATACTATGCTGTACACCTGAAACTAATATAACATTTGAAATAAAAAATATTTCACTAAAAATAAAATAAAATAAAAATAATAATAATCCTAAAAATAAGAACTCTAAACTGGAACAAATCCAACTTTTCAAACTTGTCTCTCATTAACTTATTTTTTCTTTCTTTCTTTCTTTTTTTTACATCTTTATTGGAGTATAATTGCTATACAATGGTGTGTTCATATCTGTTTATAACAAAGTGAATCAGTTATACATATACATATGTTCCCATATCTCTTCCCTCTTGTGTCTCCCTCTCTCCCGCCCTCCTTATCGCACCCCTCTAGGTGGTCACAAAACACCGAGCTGATCTCCCTGTGCTATGCAGCTGCTTCCCACTAGCTATCTACCTTACGTTTGGTAGTGTATATATGTCCATGCCTCTCTCTCGCTTTGTCACAGCTCACCCTTCCCCCTCCCTATATCCTCAAGTCCATTCTCTAGTAGGTCTGTGTCTTTATTCCTGTCTTATCCCTAGGTTCTTCATGACATTTTTTTTTCTTAAATTCCATATATATGTGTTAGCATACGGTATTTGTCTTTCTCTTTCTTACTAACTTAACTCTGTATGACACACTCTAGGTCCATCCACCTCATTACAAATAGCTCAATTTTGTTTCTTTTTATGGCTCAGTAATATTACATTGTATATATGTGCCACATCTTCTCTATCCATTCATCCAATGATAGACACTTAGGTTGTCTCCATCTCCGGGCTATTGTAAATAGAGCTGCAATGAACACTTCGGTACATGACTCTTTTTGAATTATGGTTTTCTAAGGGTATATACCCAGTAGTGGGAATACTGGGTCATATGGTAGTTCTATTTGTAGTTTTTAAAGGAACCTCCATACTGTTCTCCATAGTGGCTGTACCAATTCACATTCCCACCAGCAGTGCAAGAGTGTTCCCTTTTCTCCACACCCTCTCCAGCATTTATTGTTTCTAGATTTTTTGATGATGGCCATTCTGACTGGTGTGAGATGATTTCTCATTGTAGTTTTGATTTGCATTTCTCTAATGATTAATGATGTTGAGCATTCTTTCATGTGTTTGTTGGCAGTCTGTATATCTTCTTTGGAGAAATGTCTATTTAGGTCTTCTGCCCATTTTTGGATTGGGTTGTTTGTTTTTTTCTTATTGCGCTGCATGAGCTGCTTGTAAATTTTGGAGATTAATCCTTTGTCAGTTGTTTCATTTGCAAATATTTTCTCCCATTCTGAGGGTTGTCTTTTGGTCTTGTTTATGGTTTCCTTTGCTGTGCGAAAGCTTTGAAGTTTTATTAGGTCCCATTTGTTTATTTTTGTTTTTATTTCCATTTCTCTAGGAGGTGGGTCAAAATATGGATCTTGCTGTGATTTATGTCATAGAGTGTTCTGCCTATGTTTTCCTCTAAGAGTTTGAGAGTTTCTGGCCTTATATTTAGGTCTTTAATCCATTTTGAGCTTATTTTTGTGTATGGTGTTAGGAAGTGATCTAATCTCATACTTTTACATGTACCTGTCCAGTTTTCCCAGCACCATTTATTGAAGAGGCTGTCCTTTCTCCACTGTACATTCCTGCCTCCTTTATCAAAGATAAGGTGACCATATGTGCGTGAGTTTATCTCTGGACTTTCTATCCTGTTCCATTGATCTATCTTTCTGTTTTTGTGCCAGTACCATGTTGTCTTGATTACTTTAGCTTTGTAGTATAGTCTGAAGTCAGGGAGCCTGATTTGTCCAGCTCCGTTTTTATTTCTCAAGGGTGCTTTGGCTATTCGGGGTCTTTTGTTTTTCCATACAAATTGTGAAATTTTTTGTTCTAGTTCTGTGAAAAATGCCAGTGGTAGTTTGATAGGGATTGCATTGAATCTATAGATTGCTTTGGGTAGTAGAGTCATTTTCACAATGTTGATTCTTCCAATCCAAGAACATGGTATATCTCTCCATCTATTTGTATCATCTTTAATTTCTTTCATCAGTGTCTTATAATTTTCTGCATACAGGTCTTTTGTCTCCTTAGGTAGGTTTATTCCTAGATATTTTATTCTTTTTGTTGCAATGGTAAATGGGAGTGTTTCTTTATTTCATTTTCAGATTTTTCATCATTAATGTATAGGAATACATTAATGGCCAAGAGGAATGGCCAAGAAGCACAGAGTGAAAACCCTGAGCCCACTTCCCCACATGGGCACATAAAAATTACAACTATTTTCAGAACAACTATCTCTAAGAACAACCTGAAGACTAGAAGAAAAGATTTCCTATAGCTAAACATATTAAAAGGGATCCACAACAAGATAGGTAAGAGGGGCAGAGATGTAGTATAGTCAAGGCTGACACCCCTGGTTAGGTGATCCACAGATGGGAGGATAATCCCAATTGCAGAAGTTCTTCCCAAGTACTAAGGAGTCTGAGCTCCAAGTTGGACTCCCCAGTCTGAAGATCCTGCACCAGGAGGGCTACCCCCAGAATGTCTGGCTTAATGTCACTACTTATAGATGACATGATACTATACATAGAAAATCCTAAAAACACCCCCAAACAACTATTAGAACTAATAAATGAATTCAGTAAAGTTGCAGGATACAAAATTAATATACAGAAATCTATTGCATTTGTATACACTAACAACAAACTATCACAGTAAGAAATTAAGGAAACAATTTCGTTTATGATTGTGTCAAAAAGAATAAAATAACTAGGAACAAATCTAACCAAGGAAGTAAAAGACTTGTACTTAGAAAACTATAAGATATTGATAAAATAAATTGAAGATGACATAAACAAACAGAAAAACAACCTGTGTTCATGGATTGGAAGAAATAATATTGTTAAATTGACCATACTACACAGGCAATCTACAGATTCAATTCTTATCAAAATATCAAAGGTATTTTTCACAGAACTAAAATAAATAGTTATAAACTTTGTATTGAAACACACAAAAAAACCCAAAAGCCAAAAGAATCTTGGGAAAGAAGGACAAAGCTGAAGGTTTTATGCTCACTGATTTCAAACTCTACTACAAAGCTACAGTAATCAAAACAATATGGCACTGGCACAAAAACTGACAGATCAATGGAACAGAATAGAGTGACCAGAAGTAAACTGATGCACTTATGGTCAATTAATCTACAACAAAGGAGGAAATAATATACAATGGGGAAAAGACAGTCCCTTCATAAATAGTTCTGGGAAACTGGACAGCTACATGCAGAAGAATCAAACTGGACTACTTTCTCACACCATACATAACAATAAACTCAAAATGATTGTTAAAGACTTAAGTGTAAAACCTGAAACCATAAAACTTCTAGCAGAAAACATAGGCAGTGTGCTCATTGACATCAGTTTTAGCAATATTTTTTTTTAGCTCCATCTCTTCAGACCAGGGAAACAAAAGTAAAAATAAATAAAGGGATCCAATCAAATTTAAAACCTTTTTTTTACATCAAAGGAAACTATCAACAAAACAAAAAGGCAAGCTCCTGAACAGGAGAAGATATTTCAAATAATATATCGGACAAGGGGTTATTATACAAAATATACAAAGAATTCATACAAATCAACATTAAAAAAATACTTGATTAAAAATTGGGCAGAGGACCTGAACATTTTCCAAAGAAGACATATAGATGGCCAACAGACACATAAAAGATGCTCAACATCACTAATCATCATGGATTTGCAAATCAAAATCTCAATGAGATACTACCTCACATAAGTCAGAATGGCTGTCATCAAAAATAAAACAAATAACAAGTGTTGGTGAAGATATGGAGAAAAGGGTCACGTCATGCACTGTTGGTGGGAATATAAATTGGTGTAGCCACTATGGAAAACATATGGACATTCTCAAAAATTAGAAATAGAACTGCCATAAAATCTAGCAGTTTCACTTCTGGATACATACCCAAAGAAATAAAAAAATGCTACTTTGAAAATATGTATGCAATACTATGTTCATTACAGTATTGTTTACAATAGCCAAGATATGGAAGCAACCTGTGTTCATCAATAGAAGAATGGATCAATAAGCTGTGATATATACATATACAATGGGATATTACTAAGCCCTAAAAATGCAGTCTTGCCATTTACAACAACATGAAGGGATCTAGAGTTATTATGCTAGGTTAAATAAGTCACAGGAAGACAAATAACACATAATCTCATTTATATGTGGAATCTAAAAAACAAAACAAACAAAACAAAATGAAAACAGACCCTTAGATAGAGAAATCAAACAGGTGGTTTTCAGAAGGTAGAAGAGTAGGGGGGTGTGTGAAATAGGTGATGTGGTTAAGAGGTTCAAACCTCCAGTCATATAATAAATAGGTCATGGGAATATAATGTACAGCATAAGAATTATGGTCAATAATATTGTAAAACTTTGTATGGAGACAGTTACTAGACTTATTGTGGTGATCATTTCATATGTAATATATATATATATATATATATATGTGTGTGTGTGTGTGTTAAATTGTTATGTAGTATCAATATACCTGAAACTAAAATAATATTGTACATCAACTATATTTCAATTAAAAAAATTAATTACCAAAATAAGCCAACTGCCTTCTTTGTGGATCCATGTGAAAAGGACAGCCTCTTCAGTAAGTGGTGCTGGGAAAACTGGACAGGTACATGTAAAAGTATGAGATTAGATCACTCCCTAACACCATACACAATAATAAGCTCAAAATGGATTAAAGACCTAAATATAAGGCCAGAAACTATCAAACTCTTAGAGGAAAAAATAGGCAGAACACTCTATGACATAAATCACAGCAAGATCCATTTTGACCCACCTCCTAGAGAAATGGAAATAAAAACAAAAATAAACAAATGGGACCTAATGAAACTTAAAAGCTTTCGCACAGCAAAGGAAACCATAAACAAGACCAAAAGACAGCCCTCAAGAATGGGAGAAAATATTTGCAAATGAAGCAACTGACAAAGGATTAATCTCCAAAATTTATAAGCAGCTCATGCAGCTCAATAACAAAAAAACAAACAACCCAATCCAAAAATGGGCAGAAGACCTAAATAGACATTTCTCCAAAGAAGATATACAGACTGCCAACAAACACATGAAAGAATGCTCAACATCATTAATCATTAGAGAAATGCAAATCAAAACTACCATGAGATATCATCTCACACCAGTCAGAATGACCATCACAAATCTAGAAGCAATAAATGCTGGAGAGGGTGTGGAGAAAAGGGAACACTTGCACTGCTGGTGGGAATGTGAATTGGTACAGCCACTATGGAGAACAGTATGGAGGTTCCTTTAAAAACTACAAATAGAACTACGATATGACCCAGTATTCCCACTACTGGGCATATACCCTGAAAAAAACATAATTCAAAAAGAGTCATGTACCAAAATGTTCATTGCAGCTCTATTTACAACAGCCCAGAGATGGAAACAACCTAAGTGTCCATGATTGGATGAATGGATAGAGAAGATGTGGCACATATATATACAATGGAATATTACTCAGCCATAAAAAGAAACGAAATTGAGCTATTTGTAATGAGGTGGATAGACCTAGAGTCTGTCATACAGAGTGAAGTAAGTCAGAAAGAGAAAGACAAATACCGTATGCTAACACATATATATGGAATTTAAGGAAAAAAATGTCATGAAGAACCTAGGGGTAAGACAGGAATAAAGACACAGACCTACTAGAGAATGGAGTTGAGGATATGAGGAGGGGGAAGGGTGAGCTGTGACAAAGCGAGAGAGAGGCATGGACATATATACACTACCAAACGTAAGGTAGATAGCTAGTGGGAAGCAGCTGCATAGTACAGAGAGAACAGCTTGGTGCTTTGTGACCGCCTGGAGGGGTGGGATAGTGAGGGTGGGAGGGAGGGAGACGCAAGAGGGAAGAGATATGGGAACAAATGTATATGTATAACTGATTCAATGTGTTATAAAGCAGAAACTAACATACCATTGTATAGCAATTATACTCCAATAAAGATGTAAAAAATAAATAAAATAACTTTAAACAAAAAAAAAAGTGTATGATTGAGAATAGATAGATCATCCTCAATTAAGGTTGTCCAGGGGAAGATCCCAAGGAAGATTAAACAAATACATTATCTATCCTCAATTATCATTCAACCTACAACTTAAAATACTAACCCAAATGAACAGACCACATATACTGAACTAGATCAACACCTGAATAAACAGATGATGAGTTCAGCATCACATAGTATATAGTTGTAGGTTAAGGGCATTTTAAGGGAGAGTAGGAAGGAAGGTGACAAAATTTCACAATCATTGTTCAATAAATGTACTTGTGAGTCGTTGACTCTATGTAGAGCCAGCAGCCTTCCAAAGGAGTTTAATACAATTTTTGTAATGGCTGATCTTTGCTCAGATTGATGCAGAAGAGTCTTTTGAGTACTTGTGTAGCCTGGACACAAGGCAAATGCTCTGAAACCACTGCTGAATGAAATCCATTGCTCAGTGTGCGTAAAACAGATGAGAAAATTTCCAATCTGAATACATGACTTGGATTAATTCTAAACCCTTGGGAAGTCCAATGGAAGTAAGGAATGTGAAACTGGAAAGGGTATACATTTATTTGGCTACTTCCTGTAATTCTTTCTCCAAGTTGCTAATAAGACCATACTTTGGAATGAATGTTTAAAAGGGTAGAAATATTATAGGAAGACTGCACTATAAAACCTCAAATGTGTATGGATGATTGCAGTTGAATCAGCATGTTTGGAAGTTGGTTCCACCTCCTAGAGAACATGACAGAACACTTGGCAGAAATTTGTATTTTGGCATTCTTTATTGCCAGTGAAGCTTGGTAGAATGACCCCCACAACTTCAGAATATCCAGGCTATCTGTCCTTGGCCCAGCTTTCTACTGGATCAAAGCAGCTTAAAAAAAAGGAACATGAAACATTGACAATTGCGTACTTACTTGATCAAAATAGAAATGTGGTTAATTTGGACTTAGAATAGCTTTTATTCTTTTTAACTTTAATTATCTGATTTCACTCTCTGTGTTAATCAAGCTAACCAATTCACCAGATACATTATAGGGCAAAAGTGTCATGAAGTATGTTTAAAGTATGATCCATGTATTAAGTTCCTTATGCCCCAGAGAGGTCTAGGTTGAAAGTATTTTAGAATAATTTGTAGATCTAACAAGGTTTTACAGAACTTTGCAGGTGACAGATTATAAATGAAGAAAATCCATTTGTACAGTGCTGGAATAGACAACCCAACCTTTCAAAGTTTATCACAGTGGGTATTAACATTGGTATAAACATTTGTCACACACCCTTTAGAGTCAGAGGTAGATTGAAAGGACCCCATCTAGAGCAACCTCATTCTTCTGCTATTCTTATAACACTTTTTACAAACTGAATTATACGGAGAGAGAGAGAACCATTCAGGCTTCTTAATAAATAAAAACTAACTCTGGATTATTTAAGCAGAAATGTAAATTGAGTACTATTAGAATTGCCAGGAAAGCTGAAGAATCAGGCCAGGAGCTAAGACACCAGAAATAATATCCAAATCCAGCTATAAAACTTTTCTGGGGAATACATACATCACTGATGTTGCTACCAACTTCCAGGGGTCTCATCTTGACCCACAGACACTACTGGCCCTTGTCATGGATGTTGAGTCTTGCCAGCTGCATGGCTTCACGAGGAACTCAACATTATAGGAACAATCACCAGATAATTTATCTCATTCCTGAATCTTTCTGTCCAGCATGGTAGCACCTAATTAATATGTACCAGATGACACTGTCACACTCTAGGTGCAAGGCTGGCTAGCAAAATGAGTCTGGAATACTCAGATTCTATGGTGAGAGACGGGCCCTAGCTCCCACCAAGTTTCACAAGGTGAAAAATTCCTTGAAGAGGAATTAAAGAGGGTTTGGATTCTAGGAAGCCTAAAAGAATGAGAAATATTCATTACATTTGCACTGCTTTATCATCCCTCTAGGTTGATTGTAAGACCCATGGAAGTAGATACCAAATCATACATCTTTGTATCATTGAAATTAACTATCACAGTGCTTACATTTCTAAGGCGCTCAATTCTATTGGTCTGAATGTTTGTGTCCCTCCAAAATCTGTATGTTGAAATCTTAATGCCCAATGTGATGATATTAGGAGGTGGGGCCTTTGGGAGTGCTTAGGTCATGAGGGTGGAGTCATCATCAGTGGGATTAGCGTTCTTATAAAAGAGACACCATCAAGGAGGGAGAGAGAGGTACAAGAGGGACATATAGAGAAGGTACCAGCTCTGAACAAGGAAGAGGGCCTTCACCAGAACATGACCATGCTTACACCTTGACCTTGGACTTCCCAGACTCCAGAATGTGAGAAATAAATTTCCACTGTTTATAAACCAACCAGTCATCCTAGCCCAAACAGACTAAGACACTCAATAACTATTAATTGCATAAACAGATCCATGATATAAATGATTTTTCAGAAAGAGTAATTTAGTATACAGTTAGTTTGACTAATATTGCCTCCATTTCATTGTCTACTCTTACAGTACAGTCTAACTCACAACTATTACTGCATACAAATGACAACATACAAAAATATTGGGTGCCTGAGACCATTAATCTTTTTTAAATTTGGTAGTATGTGTTCTAACTAGCTTCTCTTATTACCTAGAAATAGCTTTCAGCCAAACTGTGTGTTAAAAATCAAGCACTTGGGGCTTCCCTGGTGGCGCAGTGGTTGAGAGTCCTCCTGCCGATGCAGGGTACATGGGTTCGTGCCCCGGTCCAGGAAGATCCCACATGCCGCGGAGCTGCTAGGCCCGTGAGCCATGGCCGCTGAGCCTGCGCGTCTGGAGCCTATGCTCTGCAACGGGAGAGGCCACAGCAGTGAGAGGCCTGCGTACCACAAAAATTAAAAAAATTAAAAAATCAAAAAAAGGCCCATGTACAGGAAAAAAAAAAAATCAAGCACTCAGTAATATCTTTGTGGCTATTCCATCATGTTGTATTTGACTTTTCTTAATGCTTAGCTACGATTTTGCAAAGACTCAAATCATATTATGCTCACTAAAATTTGGATGTAATTCTTCAAAAATCAAACATTTCAACTAAGCAATCTACACCTCTAAGTTTATACTTCCTTTGGGAATTTTTACCAAGAAAAGTAAATATCTTCAGAACAATTTACAAATTTTGCCAGAGCTTAACACAAAGAAACTTAATTTTTTAAACCCTAGTATCTGAATAAATAATAAGAAAATATTTTGGTGTAAATGGCAGGTGAGAATCAGTTAGAACCACTCAGAGATGGGTAATTTTTAATCCAAATGAATAACTGTGCTGACTGACAACAGTTTTGCACATGCACACCGACTTTCAATTCAAGTCAAATATCCTGAGAAGCCAGGCTTTCACAGAGCTTTTCCCTTGAGGATCACTTGCACCAATATTGACTTCATAGGACTCTCAGAGGAATCTAAATCCCAATATAGGTATCCTCCAGTAACCCTAAACTATGTGGTGGAGAAAATAGTCATAACCTGGATCCTCCCAAGAGGGTTATCCAAAATCCCTTAGTGGCAAAATCTGGGAGTTGACATATTTTCATGAGTTCTGAACATCGTTAGGACCTGGCCAGGGATTTCCAAAGGGCATTCTGATTAATGTATGTCCATCTACACCTCAAACTCCCCTGGGATAAAAGTAAGAGTCAAAGCAAATCAGTCACCCAATTAGTACTAAATGCTGACTTTGTACTCATCTCAGTGATAAACATTATTAAAAGGAAAGAAAGGAGAAAGAGAATTAGAAAACAATATTCTCCACCATCAGTGCACATACATTTTCTTCAGAGAAAAAAAAAGTAATACAGGGGGCACAAGTCAAACTGAATTAAATACTAAATGGGAAGCCATTTGTCAAAAGAACACATGCAGTGAGTGCATCCCTGAAGGACTAAAAGAATAAGGTGTGTTTTTCTTCCTGTGGAAGGTCATACCTTAGGTTGGGGGTGGAAGATAGGGATATAGTTGATGCTGATTAAATAGATGGTATCAAAGAACAAGTTTCCAGACTGTGATATATGATTCTAATTCAGAGGCTACGGGCAGGCAAAGGACGAATCCCATGGTAAACAAGAATAAATGAATTACCATCATGATCCTGAAGACATAAATGGCTCAGAGCTATGAGGGTATATGCTTATATAATACTTTAGAAGTGGACAGAGTGGGACCACAGAAAGGAAAACTGTGGAGGAGAGACCTCCTCCATAAAAAACAAAAGGAAAATTAGCAAGAAAAGAGCTTAGGAAGGACACTGTATATAATTAATTTCCTAGGGCTGCTGTAACAAATAACCACAAAATGGGTAGATTTTAAATAGTAGGAATGTACTCTCTCCCAATTCTGGAGGCTAGAAGTCTGAAGTCAAGGTGTCATCATGGTTGGTTCCTACCAGAGTCTCTGAGGCAGAATCTATTCCATGCTTCTCCCTTATCATCTGGTGGTTGTTGACAGTCCTTGGCATCCCCTGGCTTGAACACACATGGCTCCAATTTCTGCCTCTAACTTCACATTGCCTCCTCCTCTGTCCATCCTCTCTCTGCATCACCCTCGTTTGTCCAAAGTTCCCTCTTCTTAAAAAAATACCTGTCATATTGAATTTAGGACCCACCCTAATCTAGTATAACCTTTATTTTAACTTGATTAGCTCTGTAAAGACCCTATTTCCATATAAGGCCACACTCATGGGCTTCAGATAGACATGAATTTAAGGGTGGGGGGATAAACACTATCCAACCCAGTACAGTGGTCCCCGTGAGAATGAGGAGACTAGGTTTATCTTATTCACAATTGCACTCCAGCAGCCAGCACTAGCACATGGTAGGAGATTTATTTTATTTATTATATTATACATATATATTTATAGATATATAATATCACACAATGCATATTTATTAAACAAATGAATTGTCCTAATATCACTGAATACACTAGTAGACTATATATATCAAATATATTTGCTATTTTAATATTAGACTAAAAATATTATAAATTCTCTCGAGATTTGACTGGATGGAACTCATTACTAGAATCAACACTAGAAGATATACAGTATCTAAAAGAAACAGATTCTAAAGATAGGTTAAAAAATAGAGGTTTCTAAGTCAAGATGACAAATCTTTTAATGAAACCCAAAACCTGGATGTGGAAGTACATGATGAAGAGAGAACTTTGAGGACAAGATAAATCACAGAAAAAAGGAAAATATGTTTGTGGCAATAGTCCACAAACCACTTGGACAGAGGAAAGATGAGAGTATTTTGCTCCAAAGACCATATTCTGTCTACTCCACTGTTCTCCTCTGAACTTAACATCACAAAAAAAGAGAAAGATACGTTAATCAGTGGGAATGAGAAGTACCTTAGAAGAGTGCAGCCAAGCCTCCAAAGAGTTCACAATAACAGAAATGAAACACCAGATATTCTCAGTCATGAGTCCCCCACACTTCAGATGGCAAATTATTCAAAGTGAGGAGAAAACATGGCACATTTTTTTGGTTATCTATAGGAAGAAGAATTCAAAAGAGAAAGGCAATGGTGAATCCCTTTAACTTAGTGCCTGCCATGTACCTGGAACTTTATATGTTATTTCACATAATCTCTACTACAACCATTTAGGTCAGAAAAGTGAATAGTCAGAAACACACGAGTCACTCACTATTCCAAAAAAAATTATCAATACTTCTTGGCAAGAAAAGTAAAGTCTCTCTGTGCTGACAGGAAGATAAAAACAGGGATAAAGAAACCAAGAAAGACAATACAGAAAGAGACAGATGGATAGAGACAGAGAGATGCAGAAACAGAGTGAGATAGACAAAGGGACAAGAGATGAAGAAGTGACAGAGACAGAGATATAGCAGCACAGAGCAATAAAGGCAGAGAGACAAAGAGATACAGAGTGATAAGTTACTACAAAGGAAGAAGGGAACAGGACCCTACTTATTTTGTGTTGGGAAGGCTACTGCCGCATGCAGGAATTTTTTTTTGTTTTTTCTGGAGCTTGGGACTTTGTGAAGAGGTATTGCTAATATGAGTTCTAGGAAAGAAACTTCAAACAGATCAGAACTGTCTGACTAAAATTAAGCGGTATTTAATAGTCACATAACACTTTTTTCCAAATCAATTATAAAGATTCAGGGCTTAAAAACATTTCATATAAAGAAGATCTAATGATTTTGATCATAAATCAATATGAGTGTATCATGTGGAATAGTTTGACTATGATAGAATTCCAACCCATATAGGTTTTAAGAAATATGAAATTTTATATTAATATAACCAGAAGTTGAGAAGTGGAAGAGGCTGCTTTTGGTGTATTGTCAGCAAGATTTAAGCTTTGTTTCCCCACAAGTCTCTCTTTGCTGTGGGTCATCTTCATTCTCAAGCTGGATTTCTCAGAGAAATCCCATTGCCTGGGAAAGTTTAACCTCGGTTCTTGAACCAGTCACTGGCAAGGAGTTTGGGATTTCCATGAATAAATTAGACAAATCAGAATCCAACCCTGGAATTAGAATATACCTCTAAAGCCACATCATTTCTCCATGGCAGAGAGGGAGTTGATAGGATCAATCCCAATGCCCACTGCGACAAGCCAACAATGTAACAATATTCTGAGAGGGATGTGGTGACAAAGAAACCATTATCATCTAGTATCTATGATATGCAGACACTTTCTGTACCTTATTTTCTTTATTCTTTACAATAACAACATGAGATGGGTCTTCTTAGCATTTTAGCAACAAGGATACAATGATTCAGAGAATAAATAACTTATCTGTGGAAACAGAATGACAGAACCAGTCCTCTTTCTACTGACATATAATCTGAGATGCTGAAACCTGCTGTTATTTAGTGATGTGGCATCGCCTTGATGTAACACTGGAAAATAAAGTTCTTGCCTTAATGTGATTATCACGTTTTTACCTGTTCTTCCCCTCTGATATTGACAACATTATGGACATTCTGCCCACTTCCCCATAGTCTCCATTATTTCTCTGATTCACTTGGAAGGAAAATTTTTCATACTTCCAGTACTAAAATATTATTATTATCATTATTATTTAGGTTTCACAGTCAATCCTTTAACCTTCTTTCAGTTGTGGGATTTAACACACATACAGCAAAATGCAGAAGACATAAATGTATACCTCAGTGAATTACCACATACAACATTGTTAGCACCTCAAATATCCCCTTTGTGCCTCTTCCCCATCACCCAAAAGATAGCCATTATCTTGACTTCTAAACATATGCCCACATTTCTTCTGGGTGTATATCTAGGAGTGAAATTGCTGATCATAGTGTATACATAAACCTTAGTAAATAATCCTAATCTGTTGTTTCAGTTTCCAAAGTGGTTACACGAACTTTAGCAACAACAGTGTACATGACTCCCTCTTGCTCCATATCCTCACCAATACTTCCCAGTGACCGTCTTTTTAATGTTAACCATTCTGGTGGATGTGTAGAGTTATCTCATTGTGTTTTTTTAATTTGTATTTCTCTGATGGCTAACAAGGTTGAACACCTTTTCTCAGTTTTATTGGTTATTTTGCATATTCTGTTTCGTGAACTGACTGTTCAAATCTCTTGCACATTTTTATATTGGTTCTTTACCTTTCTTAATGACTTGTAGAAATTCTTTATAAATTTTACTTATGATCTCTTTTCAGCTATATGAATTGCAAAGATTTCTTCTGTCTCTATAGCTTTTATTTAAAAATTCTGTGTCACAGTTTGGGTTATCAGGAGGCAGACTCAGGCAAAGTTTAGCATGCAGAATATTTATTAAAGAGTCTCATATGGCTCAATAACTATGGAAAGGAAAAGAAACATGATTAAACAGAGAAATTCAATCTGTGATGCAGGACCAATGAGAGACTCAGCTGGGCCTACAGGGAGTTTTGGAGTAGAATTACCTTTTACAGTTGTTCTGAGTTGGGTGGATATAGCCAGACCTTTATACTCCTGCATCAATCACTCAATGGCTATGTGCCATCCCAGAAAAAGGGGTGGTCTTGGGCAAGGCAGATCTCTGTAGCTGAGACAACTCCTGAAGAAGCAGACAGCTGCTGACTGGCTAACCACAACACTCCAAACAAGTGAGACAACAAGTTCTTCACTGAAGAGGAATCTGAATGACACAATAGAGTGTCCACTGTACTAACTTAATGGTGTTTTTTGAGAAAAAGAAGTTCTTAATATTAGTGTAGTCCAATTTAATAATCATGCTCTTTATCTTTAGTGCATTTTGCTTCCTTTTAAAAAATATTTCCGGGCTTCCCTGGTGGTGCAGTGGTTGAGAGTCTGCCTGACAATGCAGGGGACACAGGTTCAAGCCCTGGTCTGGGAAGATCCCACATGCCATGAAGCAACTAGGCCCGTGAGCCACAACTACTGACCTGCGCATCTGGAGCTTGTGCTCCTCAACAAGAGAGGCCACGTCAGTGAGAGGCCCGTGCACCACGATGAAGAGTGGCCCCCACTTGCCGCAACTGGAGAAAGCCTTCTCACAGAAATGAAGACCCAACACAGCCAAAATAACAAATTAATTAATTAATTAATTTTTAAAAAAAGATGCCTCTCTTTAAAAAAAATAAATAAATATTTCCATACCCAAATCCATGAACATATTCCACCTTTTTTTTTTTCACATTCAGATATATAATCTGTTGGGAAATTGACTTTTTGTATACAGTGTGAGCCAGGTTTCATTTTTTCCACATTGATTTCTAACTCTTCTCAGCATCAATATTTCAGATATAGAATAGAATTGGTCACATAGCCTACCAGGTAACTCTTATGAATGCCTAAGTGTTATCATCAAATGCAAGTCCATGTGCCTGATGCATAGTGAGGCCAAACAAACTGAAACAGAGTTTGGAGCAGAGAAAGGTTTATTGCAGGGCCATGCAAGGAGACATGTGGCTCATACCTTAAAAACCCTGAAAGCTTTCAGCAAAGCCCTTTTAAAGGAAAGGGAAGGGAAGGGCATGGTTAGTTGTTGCAAGTTTCTTTGTGTCAGATCCTTTGTTCTTGAGGTCAGGTCACAGTCATGTCATAATGTTCCTGTAAACCTCCACTCAAACAAATGTTACTCTCTGTTCTGACAAGAAAGGGGAAGGTTCCAAGGCTCAACTTTCACCCTCCGAGGTCCATGTCCTGGCTAACAGGAGGGGGTCCCTGCACAGAAGTGTTCATGCAACACCCAGTCTGAGTCCTCCCGCCAGTGCCCAGGACCAGCTGAAGAGGCAGATCTCAGCTAATGGCATCCTCAGAGACAGGTCTCCAGACTTTGCCCAGATGTCAACACTGAGCAAGGTGGCCAGCACTCAGGTGGCCCTCAGGCTTTTCATTTAAACTGGAGAAAATCATTCGTGTAGGATCAATAGTATTTGCTACATGTTGTAGCAAATACCAATCAGGTTAATTCCCAGACTGAAGCTGGTTGAAACTGTTACCTTCATGGCTTACCATATGGACAACTGGAGTGTCCATATACTCCAATTGCTGAGGCTTCATGGACTGAGACCCATGGAGACCACCACCACCATCAAGTTGAAAAGGTGGGGATGGGGGAGAGGTTTGTTGCTGCTTCAAGGGCTGGGCCTGGCCAGTGAGCAGCCATGGTGAGGGCTCTGGAGTTCTGCAGAACACAACCCCCAGCCTGTGCCCAGGCCTCCCAGCTCACCTGCTGGTCCAAGGCTAGAGGGCTTGGAGAACCCTGCGGTGAAGGCCATGATCCACCTCTCACTGCACTCTCTGTCCCCAGGATGCCCTGCGAGGCTGACCGTTGGCAAAACCACCATGCTAAAGGTCTCACACTAAGGGTCTTGTTCTAAGGGTCATGTGCTAATGGCTGTGTGCCCATTCCATCCCTATTATGTAAGGGAATACAGGAGAGAATGATAGGGAAGAAATATTAAGCAGAAGGGATTCTACTTGAGGACACGTTTCATGTTTAACTGGGAAGCACAACAATCTCTTACAAACTAATTGGAGATAATTCTTATACGTATAAAAGATTAAATTGAAAGAGATAAATGTGAAATCATAGACATATTCTACCATTCTAAATAGTAGCTATCCACATTATTCTGGGGCTGGGGTCAGCCCCAACACATTGCTATTCGAAATGTTGTAGGTTATCACAATTCCATCTCTTTGAACTTATTTCACTCTTTCATTTTCTTTTTTTTTCACAGAGAAAAAGTTCATTATTTTTCTCATCTATTTTACTTTACCCATGCCCTATAGAATCAGATAAAACTTGACTGGTAGCCAGAACAACACTTTTGCAAGATGTTACAATCCCTGTAACATCTTGTTCAAAAAGCAGATGTTCAAAAGCAGATGAACTGTGTAGTACCATTTCCAGGAGCAGCCAAATGCCAATTCACTGACTCCAGAGTGGAATGTGGCCAACATAATTTCCGCCATCACATTCACCAACCTTTAAACATTTTGCAAAATAGATTCTAAGGAGGTCAGTAATGCAAATAATTCATGAAGAATATGTGCTCCAAAAACACATATGCACATGAGGAAAGCATATCCTCAGCTCAATCACATTTTCTTTCAATAGAGTAACATTAAATCAACTTATAATGTCTTAAGGGCACAGAGCATGGATCATGACACCTCCCTGATCCTGAAAATTCTAACTGTCCTACTACTTCCAATAACAAGAGTCTTTCCTTCAGTCTCATAACTGAAACTTTGTTCAGTACAGTTTTTCAAAGGATCTGTTCATCAGATAGTATGTGTTCAACAACAAATAATAACAATAACAAAAACTAGCATTGTTTTGTACTATTTTGACATGCACTATTTATTGACAAGAAACTTGGTTGGTTGACCAGCTTCACGGCTTCATCAAAATCCTAGGCTCCTTTCAAGCTCCCACTTCATCATCCTCAGAATATTGACTTACATACCAAGGCATGTAACTTCATGGCTTCACGTGGCTGCTAATCCTCCAGACAGAATATCTTTAAATGTCAACATTTAAAACTCTCTTTGTTTGACTCTATTTTTAATAAGAGATAAAAATCTTTCCCAAGCCCCTCACCCAGTAGACATCCTCATGCATCTCGCTGTCCCAGGATACAAGCCACTCAATTCAGTCATTGCCAAAATGAAACAGAATTGTCATATTTGGCTAAAATCTAACATGATTATGATTCACCACCTAAGACCAGGTGCATTGGCTTTCCAACAATTTGAGGGTCGTAATAGCAAGAGAGGAAGGCTAAACAGCTATTGAGTGGGCAACCACCTGTCTGCCACAAACACCTGGTAATGGAAAAAAATTTTAAGCCAAGGAAAAAAATCAAAATTCAAAATGTGATTGCCTTTGGATTACAGGATTGTGTGTGTGTAGGGGGTAATTTTTCTGTTTCTTTCAAGTGTTATATTTATAAAGCTTCTATAGTAATCATCTTTTATTGTTAAAGAAAACACTTCCTTGGGATGGGAAAAAAAACTATAATTTCCACAACCTACCACAGAATCTGAAAAGCAAACATTTCAATCTCTAACCAACTCAGAATTACCCTGAGACCCCTCAGAAGAGTGTAAGGAATTATTCCAAATGAGACAGAAATTGTCCTCTGCAAGGCTCATCACTGTCATCAGCACACACTTGGGAGGTAGAGCCAAGCTGCTTCTAGGAACCCTTCACAGATATCCTTGGAGACTGTGGATAACTGACAATCTTAAGTGTTTAGGCTGTGACCATAGGCTCAGCAGCGGTATTTTTAGAGAACAATTCTGATTGTAATTTTCAGTAAAAACAATCAATTGCCATTGTCTGCACAGCAGAAACCCAGATGGGTTTATTAGTGGAATGGTGTCCTATGTGGATGTACAGTGACAAACTAGACACAACTGTTCTCTGGCAGTCCCATCCCTGAAATACTAAACTCAGACTGAGGATTGTGTTCTGTCATTGTACATGTCATAGAAAGTGGTAAAGAGGAGAGAGAGCTAATGGCAACAGGGCCATGGTCTGGCTCTAACTTAAAGACAACTCTGACTCCTGCTGACAAGGTGGGGGGTTTTCAGCGTCAAATGATATGGGGTCTTCTGAACAGAGAATAGCTGGTTATCTGTGGCCTTGAAAAAGTGACTGTAAAACTAAAAATATCTCACTGACTGTACGTGAAGGACAGAACCAAAACAAAGCAGCAATTATGACTAAAATATTTGATGTACTGTTATTTAGAATTTAGCAATATATCTTTACTACTAACATTCATAATAATATCAATTTACTTGGTTTACAATAACATTCCAAACTTTGCACTGAACTTTACATATTATTCCATTTAATCCACAAAGCTGTGCTATAAAGAAGGAATTATTACCCTCATTTTGCCAATGAAGAAAAAAACCTGGAAAGGATTAAAAAATTCCACAAGTCACAGAAATAGAATGTGATTGAACTAACCTTTGAAGTCTTTTCTAAATTATTTGCACTTAATTACAATTACTTCTTGTGCCCACCATCTCCAAAAAAAAACCAATAAAAAAAACAGGGTTGGAGACCATCAAGATGGTGGAGGAGTAAGACGTGAAGATCACCTTCCTCCCCACAAATACATCAAAAATACATCTACATGTGGCACAACTCCTACAGAGCACCTACTGAATGCTGGCAGAAGACCTCAGACTTCCCAAAAGGCAAGAAAATCCCCACATACCTGGGTAGGGAAAAAGAAAAGCAGACACAAAAGAATAGGAATGGGACCTGCACCTCTAGGAGGGAGCTGTGAAGGAGGAAATGTTTCCACACACTAGAAATACCCTTCACTGTCAGAGATGGGGGGAGGGAAGCTTCAGAGCCACAGAGGAGAGTGCAACAAGAGGGGTGCAGAGGGCAAAGCAGAGAGCTTCCCACAAAGAATATTGGTGCCAGCTAACACTCACCAGCCTGAGATGCTTGTCTGCTCAACCACTGGGGCAGGTGAGGGCTGGGAGGTGAGGCTCAGGCTTTGGAGGTCAGACACCAGGGAGAGGACTGGGGTTGGCTGCATGAAGATAAGCTGAAGGGGTCTAGTGCACTGTAGCTAGCCAGGAGGGAGTCAGGGAAAAAGTCTGGAGACTTTTCTGGAGAAGCAAGAGACCACTGGTTCAGGGAGTGCGACGAGAGGGACTTCCCGCTCCGTGTGCCCACAGACAGCAGAGCACTGCCTGAGTGAACTCCAGAGATGAGCATGAGCTGCAGCTACCACCTTGGACCCCAGAGACGGGCATGGACTGCTAATGCTGCCACTGCTGCCAACAACAGTCCTGTGTGCAAGCACAGGTCACTATCCACACCTCCCCTGCCAGGAGCCTGTGCAGCTCGCCGCTGCCAGGGTCCCATGATCCAGGGACAATTTCCCAGGGAGAATACATGGCATGTCTCAGGCTGTTTCAATGTCACACTGACCTCTGCTGCTGCAGGCTCACCTTGCAATCCAATTATGACTACCATACCCCTCCCTCTCCCTGGCTTGAGTGAGCAAGAGAGATGTAATCAGCCATTGCTATAAACCCCTCCTCTCTAGGCAGAGAACAGAAATGTGAGTGTGGCCTACATACAGAGGCAGGGCCAAAACCAAAGCTTAACCGCAGGAGCTGTGCAAACAAAGAAGAGAAAGGGAAATTTCTCTGTGCAGCCTCAGGAGCAAGGGATTAAATCCCTGGAATCAATTTGATAAACCCTGCAACTTGATAAACCCTGAATAGACAATGCATGTTCCCAAAATTGAGGAAGTGGACTTTGGGAGCAACTGTAGACTGGGGGTTTGCTTTCTGCGTCTAATTTGGTTTCGGATTTCTGTTTACCTCACTTTAATTTTTAGTGCTTGTTATCACTGGTGGATTTGTTTATTAGTTTGGTTGCTCTCTTTCTTTTTTTTTTTTCCTTTTTTATCTTTTTGTGAGTGTGTGTGTGTATGTGTCTTCGTGTGATTTTGTCTGTTTAGGTTTCCTTTTACCATTTGCTCTAGGGTTCTGTCTGTTCTTTTTTATGTTTGTTTGTTTTCTTTTTATGAGTGTGTGCGTGTAAGTTTCTTTGTTTGATATGGTCTGTTTAGTTTTGCTCTTACAATTTGCTTTGGGGCTCTATCTGTTCATTATTTTTTTCTTCTTTTCCTTCTGGGCCGTGTGGCTGGCAGGGTCTTAGTGCTCCAGTTGGGTGTCAGGTGTGAGGCTCTGATGTGGGAGAGCTGAGTTCAGGGCATTGGACCATCAGAAACTTCCTGGCCCCACATAATATCAATTGGCGAGAGCTCTCCCAGAGATCTCCATCTCAACGTTAAGACCCAGCTCCACCCAATGGCCAGCAAGTTCCAGTGCTGGATGCCCCATGCCAAACAACTAGCAAGACAGGAACACAACCCCACCCATTAGCAGTGAGGCTGCCTAAAGTTATACTAAGTTCACAGACATCCCAAAACACACAACCAAATGCAGCCCTGCCCACCAGAAGGAAAAGATTCAGCCCCACCCACCAGAACACAGGCACCAATCCCCTCCACCAGGAAGCCTACAAAACCCACTGAACTAACCCCAACCACAGGGGGTAGACACAAAAATAATGGGAAATATGAACCTGCAGCCTATGAAAAGAAGATCCCAAACACAGTGTTAAACAAAATGAGAAGACAGAGAAATATGCAGCACATGAAGGAGCAAGGAAAAAACACACCAGACCAAACAAATGAAGAGGAAATAGGCAGTCTACCTGAAAAAGAATTCAGAGTAATGATATTAAGATGATCCAAAATCTTGGAAATAGAATGGAGAAAATACTAGAAATGTTTAACAAGGAACTAGAAGAACTAAAGAGCAAAGAAACAATGATGAACAACACAATAAATAAAATTAAAAATACACTAGAAGAAATCAATAGCAGAATAACTGAGGCAGATGAACAGATAAGTGACCTGGAAGATTGAATAGTGGAAATAACTGCAACTAAGCAGAATAAAGAAAAAAGAATGAAAAGAATTGAGGACAGTCTAAGAGACCTCTGGGAAAACATTAAATACACCAACATTTGAATTAATGGGGTCCCAGAAGAAGAAGAAATAAAGAAATGGTCTGAGAAAATATTTGAAGAGATTATAGAAGAAAACTTCCCTAACATAGGAGAGAGTCAATCAAGTCCAGGAAGTGCAGAGAGTCCTATACAGGATAAATGCAAGGAGAAACATGCCAAGACACATATTAATCAAATTATCAAAAATTAAATACAAAAAAAATATTAAAAGCAGAAAGAGAAAAGCAACAAACAACATAAAAGGGAATCCCCATAAGGTTAACAGCTGGTCTTACAGCAGAAACTCTGCAAGACAGAAGGGTGTGGCAGGACATATTTAAAGTGATGAAAGGAAAAAATTTACAACCAATATTACTCTACCGAGCAAGGATCTCATTCAGATTCAATGGAGAAATTAAAACCTTTACCACAAGCAAAAGCTAAGAGAATTCAGTACCACCAAACCAGCTTTACAAAAAATGCTAAAGGAACTTCTCTAGGTGGGAAACACAAGAGAAGGAAAAGGCCTACGAAAACAAACCCAAAACAATAAAGAATATGGTAATAGGAACATATATATAAATACTTACCTTAATGTAAATGGATTAATGCTCTAACCAAAAGACACAGACTGGCTGAATGGATACAAAAACAAGAACCATATATATGCTGCCTACAAGAGACCCACTTCAGACCTAGGGACACATACAGACTAAAAGTGAGGGGATGGAAAAATATATTTCCATTTCCATGCAAACAGAAATCAGAATAAAGCTGGAGTAGCAATACTCATACCAGAAAAAATAGACTTTAAAATAAAGACTATTACAAGAAACAAAGAAGGTCACTACATACTGATCAAGGGATCAATCTAAGTAGAAGATAGAACAATTATAAATATGTATGCACCCAACATGAGAGCATCTCAATACATAAGGCAAATGTTAATAGCCATAAAAGGGGAAATCAACAGTAACACAATAATAGTAGGGGATTTTAACACCCCACCTTCACCAATGGACAGATCATCCAAAATGAAAATAAGTAAGGAAACACAAGCTTTAAATGACATATTAGACCAGATAGACTTAATTGATATTTATAGGACATTCCATCCAAAAACAACAGAATACACTTTCTTCTCAAGTGTTCATGGAACATTCTCCAGAATAGATCATATCTTGGGTCACAAAACAAGTCTTGGTAAATATAATAAAATTGAAATCATATCAAACATCTTTTCCTACCACAACACTATGAGACTAGATATCAATTATGGGAAAAAAACTGTAAAAACTATAAATACATGGAGGCTAAAGAATACACTACTAAATAACCAAGAGATCACTGAAGAAATCAATTAAGAAACCAAAAAATACCTAGACACAAATGACAATGAAAACAACATGATCCAAAACCTATGGGATGCAACAAAAGCAGTTCTATGAGGGAAGTTTATAGCTACACAATCTTACCTCAAGGAGCAAGAAAAATCCCAAATAAACAACCTAACCTTACACTTAAAACAATTAGAGAAAGAAAAACAAAAAGACCCAAAACTTAGCAGGAGAAAAGAAATCATAAAGATCAGATCAGAAATAAATGAATAAAGATGCAGACATAGACAATGGACTTGAGGACACAAGGAGGGTGAAGTGTAAGCTGGGATGAAGTGAGAGAGTGGCTTTGACATATATAAACTACAAAATGTAAAATAGATAGTTACTGGGAAGCAGCCGCATAGCACAGGGAAATCAGCTCTGTGCTTTGTAACCAAATAGAGTGGTGGGAAAGGGAGGGTGGGAGGGAGATGTAACAGGGAGTGGATATGGGGATATATGTATATGTATAGCTGATTCACTTTGTTATACAACAGAAATCAACACAACATTGTATAGCTGTTATATTCCAAGAAAGATGTCAAAAAAGAGAGAAAAAAACAGTACAAAAAAAAAAACTGTAATAGAGACAATTTAAATAAAGAAAGAAATGAAGGAAACAATACCAAAGATCAATAATGCTAAAGGCTGGTTCTTTAAGAAGACAAACAAAATTGATAAACCATTAGCCAGACTCATCAAGAAAAAAAGGGAGAAGACTCAAATCAACAGAATTAGAAATGAAAAAGGAGAAGTAACACCTGACATTGCAGAAGTACAAAGGATCATGAGAGACTACTAAAACAACTACATGCCAATAAAGTGGACAACCTGCAAAAAAATGGACAAATTCTTATATAAGTACAACCTTCCAAGGCTGAACCATGAAGGAATAGAAAATATGAACAGACCAATCACAAGCACTGAAATAGAAACTGTGACTAAAAATCTTCAAACAAACAAAGCTCAGGACCAGATGACTTCACAGGTGAATTCTATCAAATATTTAGAGAAGAGCTAACACCTATCCTTCACAAACACTTCCAAAATATAGCAGAGGGAGAACACCCCTTCTAAGAGGCCACAATCACCCTGATACCAAACCAGAAAAAGGAGTTACAAAAAAAGAAAACTACAGGCCAATATCACTGATGAACATAGATGCAAAAATCCTCAACAAAGTACTAACAAACAGAATCCAACAGCACATTTAGAGCATCATACACCATGATCAAGTGAAGTTTATCCCAGGAATGCAAGGATTCTTCAATATACACAAATCAATCAATGTGATATATCATATTAACAAATTGAACGATAAAATCCTATGATAATCTCAACAGATGCAGAAAAATCTTTCAACAAAATTCAACACCGATTTGTGATAAAATCTCTCCAGAAACTGGGCATAGATGGAACCTACCTCAACATAATAAAGGCCATATAGGACGAACACAAGCCAACATTGTTCTCAGTGTTGAAAAACTGAAACCATTTCCTCTAAATCAGGAATAAGACAAGGTTGCCCAATCTCACCACTATTATTCAGCATAGATTTGGAAGTTTTAGTCATGGAAATCAGAGAAGAAAAAGTAATAAAAGAAATCCAAATTGATAATGAAGAATTAAAACTGTCACTGTTTGCAGATGACATGATACTATTCATAGAGAATCCTAAAGATTTTACCAGAAAACTACCAGAGCTAATCAATGAATTTGGTAGTAGCAGGATACAAAATTAATGTACAGAAATCTCTTGCATTCTTATACACTAATGCTGAAACAATTTGAAAGAGAAATTAAGGAAACACTCCCATTAACCATTGCAACAAAAAGAAATAAAATACCTAGGAATAAACCTACCTAAGGAGAAAAGAACCTGCATGCAGGATACTATAAGACTCTAATGAAAGAAATTAAAGATGATACAAAGGTATGGAGAGATATACCATGTTCTTGGATTGGAAGAATCAACATTGTGAAAATGACTATACTGCCCAAGGCAATCTATAGATTCAATGCAACCCCTATCAAACTATCAATAGCATTTTTCACAGAAGTAGAACAAAAAATCTTAAAATTTGTATGAAGACACAAAAGACCCCGAATATCCAAAGCAATCTTGAGAAATATAAATGGAACTGGAGGAATCAGGCTCCCTGACTTCTGACTATACTACAAAGCTATAGTCATCAAGACAGTATGGTACTGGCACAAAAGCAGATATATAGACCAATGGAACAGGATAGAAAGCCCAGAGATAAACCCATGCACATAGGGTCACCTTATCTTTGATAAAGGAGGCAAGAAAATACAATGGAGAAAAGACACCTCTTCAATAAGTGGTGCTGGGACAACTGGACAGCTACATGTAAAACAATAAAATTACATTTCTTAGCACCATACACAAAAATAAACTCAAAATGGATTAAAGACCTAAATGTAAGGCCAGACACTATAAAACTCTTAGAGGAAAACATAGGCAGAACACTCTATGGCATAAAACACAGAAAGATCCGTTTTGACCCACCTCCTAGAGAAATGGAAACAAAACAAAGATAAACAAATCTGACCTAATGAAACTTAAAGGAGTTTGCACATCAAAGGAAACCTTAAACAAGACGAAAAGACAACCCTCGGAATGGGAGAATATATTTGCAAATGAAGCAACTGACAAAGGATTAATCTCCAAAATATACAAAGAGTTCATGCAGCTCAGTATCAGAAAAACTAACAACCAAATCAAAAAATGGGCAGAAGATCTAAATAGACATTTCTCCACAGATATACAGATTTCCAACAAACACATGAAAGGATGTTCAACATCACTAATCATTAGAGAAATGCAAATCAAAACCACAGTGTGGTATCACCTCACACCAGTCAGAATGGCCATCATTAAAAGATCTACAAACAATAAACGCTAAGAGGGTGTGGAGAAAAGAGAACCGTCCTACACTGTTGGTGGGAATGTAAATTGATACAGTCACTATGGAGAAGAGTATGGAGGTTCCTTAAAAACCTAAAAATAAAATTACTATATGACCCAGCAATCCCACTACTTGACAGAAACCCTGAGAAAACCGTAATTCAAAAAAAGACATTTACCACAATGTTCACTGCAGCTGTATTTACAATAGCTGGGAAATGGAAGCAACATAAATGTCCATCGACAGATGAATAGATAAAGAAGATGTGGCACATATACAATGGAATATTACTCAGCCAGAAAAAGAAATGAAATTAACTGTAGTGAGGTAGATGGACCTAGAGTGTGTCTTACAGAGTGAAGTAAGTCAGAAAGAGAAAAACAAATATCGTATGCTAACACATATATATTGAATCTAAATAAAAAATGGTTCTGGAGAACCTAGGGGCAGGACAGGACTTAAGATGCAGATGCGTAGAATGGATTTGAGGACATGGCTTGGGAAGGGTAAGCTGGGACAAAGTGAGAGAGTAGCATTGACATATATACACTACCAAATGTAAAATAGATAACTATTGGGAAGCAGCTGTATAGTGCAGGGAGATCAGCTTGGTGCCTTGAGACCACCTAGAAGGGTCGGATAGGGAGATTGGGAGGGAGGGTATACGGGGATATATGTATACATATAGGTGATTCACTTTGTTATGCAGTGGAAACTAACACAACATTGTGAAGCAATTATACTCCAATAATGATGTTAAAATAAAATATATGTGAAACCTTAAAAAATAAAAGCAGGGTTATCTTCAGGTGCTGAGATCAAAGCTAATATTAAAAATGGTGAGATCTTTCTAGGTACATTAGCAGCAGAAAAGGGAGAAGACCAATGGAAATCCAACGCCAGGACTGCCCTATTTAAACAACATTTACTAGATGCAAATTATTTAAAAATACAACCATATTTCTCACAAGACCAATGTCTGCATCATCTCAGAGCTTTGTGACATCCCCAGAAGTGATGCAGATGGTCACACACACACTCTGGGAATTTAATGGACATTACATTACCTGAAGGTAATGGCGATGGCAAACCCCGATATACTCAGCTTTCTTATATTCTATTTCTGCAGAAAATAATTATATCTCCTTTTGTGACACATCAGCTACTATCATAAAAGCTGTACTTTTCCTAGACTGTCTCAAGGCAATTCAAGAGTAAAGGCCTTAAAGGATGGCCAAGCTGAGAACAAATCACAATCCAAGAGCTCCTGGAATGGAGTTAGAAATAGAAGCAAACTGATTACCAACCTGAGGTGGCTTGACATTTGGATCTGAGCTCAAAATCTGTTTCCCCTGGATTTATGCTCTGCACAAACATGTCCCCTGTTTGCTTAGAGAATTTTTTGACAAATACATATTGAGCACTCACTCTATGTGATTCCTGTTCTGGATATTATGGCTAAGGAAGATTGTCAAACTGAGCTCCACTGCTACCCCACACCTAAAGGTCTCAATTTTAGCACTGTAAATGTAAAAAATATGCATTTTAATTCACAGTATTTTAATTATGAAGTTTAATATATATTCAAAAGAGTAAGAGCCATTTGTAGACTTCTTCCACCTACAACAATGACCAGATTGAATTTGCCTTCTTTTACATAACTAGTAAATAGAAAAATATATGTGAAAAAGCTATTTTCTGATGTTGGACAATATGTAATCAGTTAAGGAACATAAACAATTAGAGAAAGACAAAAAATCAAGGGGAGCCCTGAATTTCTATTTGGAGGTATTATCTGAACATGTGAAGAGAGGGCAAGCCCATGGTGGCTTCACTGGGTTGAGGAGACATAGATTAGAGTTCAGGGAGGCTGGGATGGCTGAAATTTGCAGAACAGATTATTAGAAGAGATAAATGTATACAAAGAAATATCTCTAGAAATCTTCACAGGATTTTTCTCAAATCTATTGCTAAATATTAAGGTGAAAGTGTGTATTGTAAAACTCAAAAGGATGGGCAAAAATCTACCAGGAAACCATAAGCTGAATAATATCCACAAATCACACTGAAGTTAGAGACATTCTAGATTTAATGAGTCATGGGGGGGGACTTTTTTTAACACTCAGGGATACAATTAAAACCCCCAAAATGATGACACCTTGGAAGTACATTCAAACAACTTGCCAAAAAGCTTTAGAACAGTCCTCAAGGAAAATGGTACAGAGAAAATAGTATACTAGGAAACTTAAAGCCCTCATTTCCCCACACAAACATTTAAAGAAAACTAAAAACTGCTAAAATTACCTTAGGTCTGCATGAACTAAGCAAACTCACAATCCAGGAAGAAAAAAAAAAACTATTTTCAAACCAGAAGGAAATTTTGTGTCATTTTTACTTCTCCTTGTTCCACCCACTCTCTGGCACAGTGAGATCTTGATCTGGAGGAGGTGACATCCCAGTTCCCAATCCCTCTCAACTCAGACTTTATGTGCAACATTTTAACCTATCTGAGCACTTCCTGAGGACTGGTCTTTATTTCATCTAATTTGGGTCTCAGACAGGAGAAATGGCAGACACTGGTCATGAAACCTTCAGAGGGACTACAGACCCACATATGCCTGGGTCAAGAGATTATTAGTAGAGACATAAAATAGAACATATAAAGTCCCAAGGAGAAGTTGAGGTGAGACTTATTGGGAAATTGAAACATTCAAAAGTATGTGAATCAAGCAATTGAAAAAGACACACATATGCCAAGGTAAGACACATGCTCAGAAAAGACCAGAAAAGACCTTGAGATTTCACCTTGCCTGATCTCTAGACTCAGAGCATATCCAGCTAATTAGTGAATGCCTGACCAGTACAGAGCCAGTCTGAAAAGACTGGCAGAAGTATCTGGGTTATTTTTTTTCCATATTAAAAATAATAACAAGGCAAACAAAGAAATAGGAGAACATGGCCTATTCAAATGAAGAAAATAAATTGGCAAAAACTGTCCCTGAAGAAGCATAAGCATAGGACTTAAAAGACAGAACATTTAAAAACTGTCTTGGTCTTCCCTGGTGGAGCAGTGGTTGAGAGTCCACCTGCTGATACAGGGGACATGGGTTCATGCCCTAGTCTGGGAAGATCCCACATGCCACGGAGCAGCTGGGCCCGTGAGCCATGGCCATTGAGCCTGCACGTCCAGAGCCTGTGTTCTGCAACAGGAGAGGCCCACGTCTGCAAAAAAATAAATAAATAAAATAAATAAAAACTGTCTTAAGTATACTCACAGAGGTAAAGGAAAAAATAGACAAAGAACTGAAGAATATCAGGAAAATGATATATGAATAAAATGAGAATGTCAACAAAGAGAAAGTGTAAAAGGGAACCAAAAAGAAATTTTGGAGCTGAAAAATACAAAGACTGAATTGAAAATTTACTAGTGGATTTCAACAGCAGATTTGAGCAGGTACAGGAAAACAGCAAGATTGAAAGTAGTACATTTGAAATTATTGAGTCAGAGGAAAAAAAGAGAAATGAATGAAGAAAAGTGAACAGAACATGGAAGACTTGTGGGACACCATCAAACAGACTAACACGCATTATGAAAGTCCCAGAAAAAGAAGAGACAGAGAAAGGGGCAGAGATTATTTAAAAATAATGATCAAAAATTTCTCAAGTGTGATGAAAGATTTGAATCTACCAATATAGGACACAGAAATAGGATAAATCCAAGTAGGATAAACCCAAAGAGATCCATACCAGGATACATTATAATCAAACTGTTGAAAGACAAAGACAAAAAGAGAATCTTGAAAAGAGTGAGATAAAAACAACTTGTCAAAAACAAGGGATCTTCAATAAAATATCAACAGCCTTTTCAGCAGTAACTTCTAGAGGCCAGAAGGCAGTAGGATGGTATATTTAAAGTGATAGGGAAAAAAAAATACTGTCAACAAAGAGTTCTATACCCAGCAAAACTGTCCTTCAAAAATGAGAGGAAAACTAAGACATCCCCATTTAACAGAAGTTGAAGGAGTTTATTACCATGAAGTCTGTCATACAAAAAATGCTAAAGGGAATAGTTCAGTTTGAAATGAAAAGACACTACATGTTAACTTGAAGTTATATAAAACGTTCTCTTTATAAATACATATGAAAAAAATCTCTTTATAAAACTAAATACGAGGAGCTTCAATGTGGTGGAAGAGTAACATGTGGAGATCACCTTCATCCCCACAATTACATCAAAAATACATCTACATGTGGAATAATTCCTACAGAACACCTACTGAACACTGGCAAAAGACCTCAGACCACCCAAAAGGCAAGAAACTCCCCACATAACTGGGTAGGGCAAAAGAAAAAACAGAGGCAAAAGAATAGGGATGGGACCCGCACCAGGGGGAGGGAGCTGTGAAGGAGGAAAGGTTTCCACTCAATAGAAAGCCCCTTTGCAGTCAGAGATTGCAGGTAGCAGAGGGGGGAATCTTCAGATCCACAGAGGAGAGCACAGCAACAGGGGTGTGGAGGGCAAAGTGGAGAGATTCCCACATAGAGAATCAGTGCCGACCAGCACTCATCAGCCTGAGAGGCTTGTCTGCTCACCTGCCGGGGCAGCAGGGGCTGGGAGCTGAGGCTCTGGCTTCAGTCGGATCCCGGGGAGAGAACTGCAGTTGGCTGCGTGAACACAGCATGAAGGGGCTAGTATGCCAAGCTACCTGGGAGGGAGTCCAGGGAAAAGTCTGGAGCTGCCAAAGAGGCAAGAGACTTTTTCTTCCCTCTTTGTTTCCTGGTGCGCGAGGAGAAGGGATTAATAGAGCTGTTTAATGGAGTTCCAGAGATGGGCGTGAGCCGCGGCTATCAGCCTGGACCCCAGAGAAGGGCATGAGATGCTACGGCTGCTGCTGCAGCCACCAAGAAGCCTGTGTGCAAGCACAGGTCACCTCCCCTCCTGGGAGCCTGTGCAGCCTTCCACTGCCACAGTCCTGTGATCCAGGGACAACTCCCTCAGGAGAACACACAGCACACCTCACGCTGGTGCAACGTCATGCTGGCCTCGGCCGGCACATGCTCATCCTGCACTCCGTAGCCCTCCCATCCCCTGTCCTGAGTGAGCCAGAGCAACTGAATCACCTGCTTCTTTAAGCCCATCCTGTCTGAGCGAAGAAGAGATGCGCTTCGGCGAACTACATGCAGAGACGGGTCCAAATCCAAGGCTGAACCCCAGGAGCTCTGCGAACAAAGAAGAGAAAGGGAAATCTCTCCCAGCAGCACCAGGAGCAGTGGATTAAATCTCCACAATCAACTTGATGTACCCGGCATCTGTGGAATACCTGAATAGAGAACAAAACATCACAAATTGAGGAGGTGGACTTTGGGAGCAACGATATATATATTTTTTTTCCCTTTCCCCTTTTTGTGAGTGTATATGTGTATGCTTCTGTGTGTGATTTTGTCTGTAATGCTTTGCTTTTACGATTTGTCCTAGGCTTCTCTCTGTCCTTTTTTATTTAATTATTTAAAAATATATTTAAATAATTATTTATTTTTATTTTACTAGCTGTATTTTATTTTATTTTACTTTATCTTGTTCTGTCTTTCTTTTTTCATTTTTCTGCCTTTTATTCTCAGCTGTGGGGATTACAAGCACTTGGTGCTGAAGCCAGGTGTCAGGGTGGTGCCTCTGATGTGGGAGAGCCAATTTCAGGACACAGGTCTGCGAGACACCTCCCAGTTCAATGTAATATTAAATGGAGAAAATCTCCCAGAGATGTCCATATCAACGCCAAGACCCAGCTCCACTCAACAACCAGCAAGATACAGTGAGGGACACCCTATGCCAAACAAATAGCAAGACAGGAAAACAACACCATCCATCAGTAGAGAGGCTGCCTGAAATCATAATAAGGTCACAGACACTGCAAAATACACCACCAGATGTGCACCTGCTCACTAGAAAGACAACGTCCAACCTCATCCCCCAGAACACAAACACTAGTCCCCTCCATGAGAAAGCCTACACAACCCACTGAACCAACCTTAGCCACTGGGGACAGACACCAAAAACAATGGTATCTATGAACCTGCAGCCTGCGAAAAAGAGAACCCAAACACAGTAAGTTAAGCAACATGAGAAGAGAGAGAAACACATAGCAGATAAAGGAGCAATGCAAAAACCCAAGAGACCTAACAAATTACGAGGAAATAGGCAGTCTACCGGAAAAAGAATTCAGAATAATGATAGTAAAGATGATCCAAAATCTTGGAAATAGAATGGAGAAAATACAAGAAACATTTAAAAGGACCTAAAAGAACTAAAGAGCAAACAAACAGTGATGAACAACACAATAAATGAAATTAAAAATTCTCTACAAGGGATGAATAGCAGAATAACTGAGACACAGGCACGGACAAGTGACCTGGAAGATAAAATAGTGGAAATAACTACTGAAGAGCAGAATAAAGAAAAAAGAATGAAAAGAATTGAGAACAGTCTCAGAGACCTCTGGGACAACAATAAACACACCAACATTCGAATTATAGGGGTTCTAGAGGAAGAAGAGGAAAAAAAAGGGACTGAGAAAATATTTGAAGACATTATAGTTGAAAACTTCCCTAATATGGGAAAGGAAATATTTAATCAAGACCAGGAAGCACAGGGAGTCCCATACAGGATAAATACAAGGAGAAACATGCCAAGACATATTAATCAAATTATCAAAAATTAAATACAAAGAAAACATATTAAAAGCAGCAAGGGAAAAACAACAAATAACATACTAGGGAATCCCAATAATGTTAACAGCTTATCTTTCAGCAGAAAATCTGTAAGCCAGAAGGGAGTGGCAGCACATATTTAAAGTGATGAAGGAGAAAAACCTACAACCAAGATTACTCTACCCAGCAAGGATCTCATTCAGATTTGACAGAGAAATTAAAATCTGTATAGACAAGCAGAAGCTAGAATTCAGCACCACAAAAGCAGCTTTACAAGTGCTAAAGGAAGTTCTCTAGGCAGAAACACAAGAGAAAGAAAAAACCTACAGTAACGAGAGACAGGTGCGAGCCGCAGCTAAAATCGTGGACCCCAGAGACAGGCGGGAGACATTAAGGCTGCTGCTGCTGCCACCAAGGGGCCTGTGTGCGAGCACAGGTCACTATCCACACCCCTCTTCCAGGGAGCCTGTGCAGCCCGCCACTGCCAGATTCCCGGGATTCAGGGACAACTTCCCCGGGAGAACGCACGGCGGGCCTCAGGCTGGTGCATCATCACACTGGCCTCTGCTGCCACAGGCTCACCCTGCACTCCGCGACCCTCCCTCCCCCCGGCCTGAGTGAGCCAGAGCCCCCGAATCAGCGGCTCCTTTAACCCCGTCCTGTCTGAGCAAACAACAGATGCCCTCCGGCCACCTACATGCAGAGGTGGGGCCAAATCCAAAACTGAGCCCCTGAGAGCTGTGAGAACAAAGAAGAGAAAGGGAAATCTCTCCCAGCAGCCTCAGAAGCAGCGGATTAAAGCTCCACAATCAACTTGATGTACCCTGCATCTTTGGAATACATGAATAGACAATGAATCATCCCAAATTGAGGAGGTAGACGTTGGGAGCAAGATTTATGATTTTTTCCCCTTTTCCTCTTTTTGTGAGTGTGTATGTGTATGCTTCTGTGTGAGATTTTGTCTGTATAGCCTTGCTTCCACCATTTGTCCTAGGGTTCTATCCATCCGTTTTTTTTTTTAAATTTTTTTCTGAATAATTAATTTTAATAACTTTATTTTACTTTATCTTGTTTCTTTCTTTCTTTCTTTCTTTCTTTCTTTCTTTCTTTCTTTCCTTCTTTCTTTCCTTCCTTCCTTCCTTCCTTCCTTCCTTCCTTCCTTCCTTCCTTCCTTCCTTCCCTCCTTTAGACAATGAATCATCCAAAATTGAGGAGGGGAACTTTGATAGCAAGTTTTATGATTTTTTCCCCTTTACCTCTTTTTGTGAGTGTGTATGTGTATGCTTCTGTGTGAGATTTTGTCTGTATAGCTTTGCTTCCACCATTTGTCTTAAGGTTCTATCCGTCCTTTTTTTTTTAATAATTATTTTTTAATTTAATAACTTTATTATATTATATTTTATTTAACTTTTTCTTCTTCCTTTTTTCTTCCTTCCCTCCTTCCCTCCTTCCTTCCTCTCACCATCTCTCCCTCCCTCCCTACCTCTCTCCCTCCTTTCTCTTTCTTTCCTACTTTCCTTCTTTCCTTCTTTTCTTCTTTCTTTCTTCCTTCCTTCTTTCCTTGCTTCCTTCCTTCCTTCCTTCCTTTCTTTATTTCTTTCTTTCTATCTTTCTTTCTTTCTACTTCAACTAATTCTTTCTCATTACTTTTTCTGCCTTTTATTCTGAGCCATGTGGATGAAAGCCTCTTGGTGCTACAGCCAGGAGTCAGTGCTGTGCCTCTGAGGTGCGAGAGCCAACTTCAGGACACTGGTCAACAAGAGACCTCCCAGCTCCACATAATAGCAAATGGTGAAAATCTCCCAGAGATATCCATCTCAACACCAGCACCCAACTTCACTCAATGACCAGCAAGATACAGTGCTGGACAACATATGCCAAACAACTAGCAAAACAGGAACACAACCCCACCCATTAGCATAGAGGCTGCCTAAAATCATAATAACTCCACAGACACCACAAAACACACCACGAGACACGGACCTGCCCACCAGAGAGAAAAGATCAAGCCCCATCCACCAGAACACAGGCACTAGTCCCTCCACCAGGAAGCCTACACAATCCATTGAACCAACCTTAGCCACTGGAGACAGACAACAAAAACAACGGGAACTACAAACCTGCAGCCTGCAAAAAGGAGACCACAAACACAATAAGATAAGCAAAATGAGAAGACTGAAAAACACACAGCAGATGAAGGAGAAAGATAAAAACCCACCAAACCTAACAACTGAAGAAGAAATAAGCAGTCTACCTGAAAAAGAATTCAGAATAATGATAGTAAAGATGATCCAAAATCTTGGAAATAGAATAGACAAAATGCAAGAAACATTTAACAAGGACCTAGAAGAACTAAAGATGAAACAAACAATGATGAACAACACAATAAATGAAATGAAAAATACTCTAGATGGGATCAATAGCAGAATAACTGAGGCAGAAGAACGGATAAGTGACCTGGAAGATAGAATAGTGGAAATAACTACAGCAGAACAGAATAAAGAAAAAAGAATGAAAAGAACTGAGGACAGTCTCAGAGACCTCTGGAACAACATTAAATGCACCAACATTCGAATTATAGGGTTTCCAGAAAAAGAAGAGGAAAAAGAAAGGGACTGAGAAAATATTTGAAGAGATTATAGTTGAAAACTTCCCTAATATGGGAAAGGAAATAGTTAATCAAGACCAGAAAGCACACAGAGTCCCATACAGGATAAATCCAAGGAGAAATACACCAAGACACATATTAATCAAACTGTCAAATATTAAATACAAAGAAAGCACATTAAAAATAGCAAGGGGGAGAGTTCAGAGAGACTTCCGGGAAGATGGCAGAAGAGTAAGACGCGGAGATCACCTTCCTCTCCACAGATACACCAGAAATACATCTACGCGTGGAACAACTCCTACAGAACACCTACTGAACGCTGGCAGAAGACCTCAGACCTCCCAAAAGGCAAGGAACCCCCCACGTACCTGGTTAGGGCAAAAGAAAAAACTAAACAGAGACAAAAGGATAGGGACGGGTCCTGCACCAGCGGGAGAGAGCTGTGAAGGAGGAAAAGTGTCCACACACTAGGAAGCCCCTTCGCGGGTGGAGACTTCGGGAGGCGGAGTGGGGGAGCTTGGGAGCCGCGGAGGAGAGCACAGCAACAGGGGTGCGGAGGGCAAAGCGGACAGACTCCAGCGCAGAGGATCGGGCCGACCGGCACTCACCAGCCGAGAGGCTTGTCTGCTCGCCCGCTGGGGCGGGCGGGGCTGGGAGCTGAGGCTCCGGCTTTTGTCGGAGCGCCGGGAGAGGACTGAGGTTGACGGCGTAAACACAGCCTGCAGGGCGTTGGTGCGCCGCGGCTGGCCGGGAGAGAGTCCGGGGAGGGGTCTGGACCTGCCGAAGAGGCAAGAGACTTTTACGTCCCTCTTTGTTTCCTGGTGCACGAGGAGAGGGGATTAAGAACGCTGCTTGAGAGAGCTCCAGGGACGGGCGCGAGCCGCGACTAAGAGTGCGGAGCCCAGAGACGGACATGGGACGCTAAGGCCGCTGCTGCCGCCGCCAGGAGGCCTGTGTGCGAACACAGGTCACTAGCCACACGCCCTTCCGGGGAGCCTGTGCAGCCCGCCACTGCCAGGGTCCCGGGATCCAGGGACGGCTCTCCGGGAGAGCGCACGGCGCGCCTCAGGCTGCAGCGTCACGCCGGCCTCTGCGGCTGCAGGCCCGCCCCGCACTCCGTGACCCTCCCTACCCCCCGGCCTGGGTGAGCCAGAGCCTCCGAATCAGCGGCTCCTTTAACCTCGTCCTGTCTGAGCAAAGAACAGACGCCCTCCGGCGACCTACACGCACAGGCGGGGCCAAATCCAAAGCTGAGCCCCTGGGAACTGTCAGAACAAAGAAGAGAAAGGGAAATCTCTCCCAGCAGCCTCAGAAGCAGCCGATTAAAGCTCCACAATCAACTTGATATACCCTGCATCTGTGGAATACCTGAATAGAGAACGAATCATCCCAAATTAAGGAGCCCTGTGGATGAAAGGCTCTTGGTGCTGCAGCCAGGACTCAGTGCTGTGCCTCTGAGGTGGGAGAGCCAACTTCAGGACACTGGTCCACAAGAGGCCTCCCAGCTGCACATAATATCAAACAGCAAAAATCTCTGAGAGATCGCCATCTCAACGCCAGCACCCAGCTTCACTCAACGACCAGCAAGCTACAGTGCTGGACATCCTATGCCAAACAACTAGCAAGACAGGAACACAACCCCACCCATTAGCAGAGAGGCTGCCCAAAATCATAGTAAGTCTACAGACACCCCAAAACACACCACCAGATGTGGACCTGCCCACCAGAAAGACAAGATCCAGCCTCATACACCAGAACACAGGCACTAGTACCCTCCACCAGGAAGCCTACACAACCCACTGAACCAACATTAGCCACTGGGGACAGACACAAAAAACAACAGGAACTACGAACCTTCAGCCTGCAAAAAAGGAGACCCCAAACACAGTAAGATAAGCAAAATGAAAAGACAGAAAAACACACAGCAGATGAAGGAGCAAGATAAAAACCCACCAGACCTAACAAATGAAGAGGAAATAGGCAGTCTACCTGAAAAAGAATTCAGAATAATGATAGTAAGGTTGATCCGAAATCTTGGAGATAGAATGGACAATAGAATGGACAAATTGCAAGAATCAGTTAACAAGGACCTAGAAGAACTAAAGATGAAGCAAGCAACGATGAACAACACAATAAATGAAATTAAAAGTACTCTAGATGGGATCAATAGCAGAATAACTGAGGCAGAAGAACGGATAAGTGACCTGGAAGATAAAATAGTGGAAATAACTACTGCAGAGCAGAATAAAGAAAAAAGAATGAAAAGAACTGAGGACAGTCTCAGAGACCTCTGGGACAACATTAAACGCACCAACATTCGAATTATAGGGGTTCCAGAAGAAGAAGAGAAAAAGAAAGGGACTGAGAAAATATTTGAAGAGATTATAGTTGAAAACTTCCCTAATATGGGAAAAGAAATCGTTAATCAAGTCCAGGAAGCACAGAGAGTCCCATACAGGATAAATCCAAGGAGAAATACGCCAAGACACATATTAATCAAATTGTCAAAAATTAAATACAAAGAAAACATATTAAAAGCAGCAAGGGAAAAACAACAAATAACACACAAGGGAATCCCCATAAGGTTAACAGCTGATCTTTCAGCAGAAACTCTGCAAGCCAAAAGGGAGTGGCAGGACATATTGAAAGTGTTGAAGGAGAAAAACCTGCAACCAAGATTACTCTACCCAGCAAGGATCTCATTCAGATTTGATGGAGAAATTAAAACCTTTACAGACAAGCAAAAGCTGAGAGAGTTCAGCACCACCAAACCAGCTCTACAATAACTGCTAAAGGAACTTCTCTAGACAAGAAACACAAAAGAAGGAAAGAACCTACAATAACGAACCCAAAACAATTAAGAAAATGGGAATAGGAACACACATATCGATAATTACCTTAAATGTAAATGGACTAAATGCTCCAACCAAAAGACACAGATTGGCTGAATGGATACAAAAACAAGACCCATATATTTGCTGTCTACAAGAGACCCACTTCAGACCTAGAGACACATACAGACTGAAAGTAAGGGGATGGAAAAAGGTATTTCATGCAAATGGAAACCAAAAGAAAGCTGGAGTAGCAATTCTCATATCAGACAAAATAGACTTTAAAACAAAGACTATTAGAAGAGACAAAGAAGGACACTACATAATGATCAAGGGATCGATCCAAGAGGAAAATATAACAATTGTAAATATTTATGCACCCAACATAGGTGCACCTCAATACATAAGGCAAATACTGACAACCATAAAAGGGGAAATCGACAGTAACACATTCATAGTAGGGGACTTTAACACCCCACTTTCACCAATGGACAGATCATCCAAAATGAAAATAAATAAGGAAACACAAGCTTTAAATGATACATTAAACGAGATGGAGTTAATTGATATTTATAGGACATTCCATCCAAAAACAACAGAATACACATTTTTCTCAAGTGCTCATGGAACATTCTCCAGGATAGATCATATTTTGGGTCACAAATCAAGCCTTGGTAAATTTAAGAAAATTGAAATTGTATCAAGTATCTTTTCTGACCACAACGCCATGAGACTAGATATCAATTACAGGAAAAGATCTGTAAAAAATACAAACACATGGAGGCTAAACAATACACTACTTAATAATGAAGTGATCACTGAAGAAATCAAAGAGGAAATCAAAAAATACCTAGAAACAAATGACAATGGAGACACAACGACCCAAAACCTGTGGGATGCAGCAAAAGCAGTTCTAAGGGGGAAGTTTATAGCAATACAAGCCCACCTTAAGAAGCAGGAAACATCTCGAATAAACAACCTAACCTTGCACCTCAAGCAATTAGAGAAAGAAGAACAAGAAAACCCCAAAGCTAGCAGAAGGAAAGAAATCATAAAAATCAGATCAGAAATAAATGAAAAAGAAATGAAGGAAACAATAGCAAAGATCAATAAAACTAAAAGCTGGTTCTTTGAGAAGATAAACAAAATAGATAAACCACTAGCCAGACTCATTAAGAAAAAAAGGGAGAAGACTCAAATCAATAGAATTAGAAATGAAAAAGGAGAGGTAACAACTGACACTGCAGAAATAAAAGAGATCATGAGAGATTACTACAAGCAACTCTATGCCAATAAAATGGACAATCTGGAAGAAATGGACAAATTCTTAGAAATGCACAACCTGCCAAGACTGAATCAGGAAGAAATAGAAAATATGAACAGACCAATCACAAGCACTGAAATTGAAACTGTGATTAAAAATCTTCCAACAAAGAAAAGCCCAGGACCAGATGGCTTCACAGGCGAATTCTATCAAACATTTAGAGAAGAGCTAACACCTATCCTTCTCAAACTCTTCCAAAATTGAGCAGAGGGAGGAACACTCCCAAAATCCTTCTACGAGGCCACCATCACCTTGATACCAAAACCAGACAAGGATGTCACAAAGAAAGAAAACTACAGGCCAATATCACTAATGAACATAGATGCAAAAATCCTCAACAAAATACTAGCAAACAGAATCCAACAGCACATTAAAAGGATCATACACCATGATCAAGTGGGGTTTATTCCAGGAATGCAAGGATTCTTCAATATACGCAAATCTATCAATGTGATAAACCATATTAACAAACTGAAGGAGAAAAACCATATGATCATCTCAATAGATGCAGAGAAAGCTTTTGACAAAATTCAACACCCATTTATGATAAAAACCCTGCAGAAAGTAGGCATAGAGGGAACTTTCCTCAACATAATAAAGGCCATATATGACAAGCCCACAGCAAACATCATCCTCAATGGTGAAAAACTGAAAGCATTTCCACTAAGATCAGGAACAAGAAAAGTTTGCCCACTCTCACCACTCTTATTCAACATAGTTTTGGAAGTTTTAGCCACAGCAATCAGAGAAGAAAAGGAAATAAAAGGAATCCAAATCGGAAAAGAAGAAGTAAAGCTGTCACTGTTTGCAGATGACATGATCCTATACATAGAGAACCCTAAAGATGCTACCAGAAAACTACTAGAGCTAATCAATGAATTTGGTAAAGTGGCAGGATACAAAATTAATGCACAGAAATCTCTGGCATTCCTATATACTAATGATGAAAAATCTGAAAGTGAAATCAAGAAAACACTCCCATTTCCCATTGCAACAAAAAGAATAAAATATCTAGGAATAAACCTACCTAAGGAGACAAAAGATCTGTATGCAGAAAATTATAAGACACTGATGAAAGAAATTAAAGATGATACAAATAGATGGAGAGATATACCATGTTCTTGGATTGGAAGAATCAACATTGTGAAAATGACTCTACTACCGAAAGCAATCTATAGATTCAATGCAATCCCTATCAAACTACCACTGGCATTTTTCACAGAACTAGAACAAAAAATTTTGCAATTTGTATGGAAACACAAAAGACCCCGAATAGCCAAAGCAATCTTGAGAACGAAAGAAGGAACAGGAGGAATCAGGCTCCCAGACTTCAGACTATACTACAAAGCTACAGTTATCAAAACGGTATGGTACTGGCACAAAAACAGAAAGATAGATCAATGGAACAGGATAGAAAGCCCAGAGATAAACCCACGCACATATGGTCACCTTATCTTTGACAAAGGAGGCAGAAATGTACCGTGGAGAAAGGACAGCCTATTCAATAAGTGGTGCTGGGAAAACTGGACAGCTACATGTAAAAGTATGAAGTTAGATCACTCCCTAACACCATACACAAAAATAAGCTCAAAATGGATTAAAGACCTAAATGTAAGGCCAGAAACTATCAAACTCTTAGAGGAAAACATAGGCAGAACACTCTATGACATAAATCACAGCAAGATTCTTTCTGACCCACCTCCTAGAGTAATGGAAATAAAAACAAGAGTAAACAAATGGGACCTAATGAAACTTAAAAGCTTTTGCGCAGCAAAGGAAACCATAAAGAAGACCAAAAGACAACCCTCAGAATGGGAGAAAATATTTGCAAATGAAGCAACTGACAAAGGATTGATCTCCAAAATTTATAAGCAGCTCATGCAGCTTAATAACAGAAAAACAAACAACCCAATCCAAAAATGGGCAGAAGACCTAAATAGACATTTCTCCAAAGAAGATATACAGAGTGCCAACAAACACATGAAAGAATGCTCAACATCACTAATCATGAGAGAAATGCAAATCAAAACTACAATGAGATATCATCTCACACCAGTCAGAATGGCTATCATCAAAAAATCTAGAAACAATAAATGCTGGAGAGGGTGTGGAGAAAAGGGAACCCTCTTACACTGTTGGTGGGAATGTAAATTGATACAGCCACTGTGGAGAACAGTATGGAGGTTCCTTAAAAAGCTACAAATAGAACTACCATATGACCCAGCAATCCCACTACTGGGCATATACCCTGAGAAAACCATAATTCAAAAAGAGTCATGTACCAAAATGTTCATTGCAGCTCTATTTACAATAGCCCAGAGATGGAAACAACCTAAGTGTCCATCATCGGATGAATGGATAAAGAAGATGTGGCACATATATACAATGGAATATTACTCAGCCATAAAAAGAGACGAAATTGAGCTGTTTGTAATGAGGTGGATAGACCTAGAGTCTGTCATACAGAGTGAAGTAAGTCAGAAAGAGAGAGACAAATACCGTATGCTAACACATATATATGGAATTTAAAAAAAAATGTCATGAAAATCCTAGGGGTGAAACAGGAATAAAGACACAGACTTACTAGAGAATGGACTTGAGGCTATGGGGAGGGGGAAGTGTAAACGGTGACAAAGCGATAAAGAGGCATGGACATATATACACTACCAAACGTAAGGTAGATAGCTAGTAGGAAGCAGCCGCATAGCACAGGGAGATCAGCTCGGTGCTTTGTGACCGCCTGGAGGGGTGGGATAGGGAGGGTGGGAGGGAGGGAGATGCAAGCGGGAAGAGATATGGGAATATATGTATATATATAACTGATTCATTTTGTTGTGAAGCTGAAACTAACATACCATTGTAAAGCAATTATACTCCAATAAAGATGTTAAAAAAAAAATAGCAAGGGAAAAAAAACAAATAACACATAAGACAATCCCCATAAGGTTAACAGCTGATCTCTCAGCAGAAACTCTGCAAGCCAGAAGGGAGTGGCAGGACATACTGAAAGTGATGAAGGAGAAAAACCTGCAACCAAGATTACTCTACCCAGCAAGGATCTCATTCAGATTTGATGGAGAAATTAAAACCTTTACAGACAAGCAAGAGCTGAGAGTGTTCAGCACCACCAAACCAGCTTTACAACAAATGCTAAAGGAACTTCTCTAGGCAAGAAACACAAGAGAAGGAAAAGACATATAATAACGAATCCAAATCAATTTAGAAAATGGGAATAGGAACATAGATATCAATAATTACCTTAAATGTAAATGAACTAAATACTCCCACCAAAAGACACAGATTGGCTGAATGAATACAAAAACAAGACCCAAATATATGCTGTCTACAAGAGACCCACTTCAGACCTAGAGACACAAACAGACTGAAAGTAAGGGGATGAAAAAGATATTCCATGCAAATGGAAACCAAAAGAAAGCTGGTGTAGCAATACTCATATCAGACAAAATAGACTGTAAAATAAAGATTATTAGAAGAGGGAAAGCAGGACACTAAATAATGATCAAGGGATCGATCCAAGAAGATACAACAATTGTAAATATTTATGCACCCAACATAGGAGCACCTCAATACAGAAAGCAAACACTAACAGCCATAAAAGGGGAAATCAACAGTAACACATTCATAGTAGGGGACGTTAACACCCCACTTTCACCAAGGGACAGATCATCCAAAATGAAAATAAATAAGGAAACACAAGCTTTAAATGATACATTAATCAAGATTGACTTAATCGATATTTAGAGGACACTTCATTCAAAAACAATAGAATACACATTTTTCTCAAGTGCTTATGGAACATTCTCCAGGATAGATCATATCTTGGGTCACAAATCAAGCCTTGGTAAATTTAAGAAAATTGAAATTATATCAAGTATCTTTTCTGACCACAATGCCATGAGACTAGATATCAATTATAGGAAAAGATCTGTAAAAGTACAAACAAATGGAGGCTAAACAATACACTACTTAATAACGAAGTGATCACTGAAGAAATCAAAGAGGAAATTAAAAATTACCTAGAAACAAATGACAATGGAGACACGACGACCCAAAACCTATGGGATGCAGCAAAAGCAGTTCTAAGAGGGAAGTTTATAGCAATACAAGCCCACTTAAAGAAACAGGAAACATCTTGAATAAACAACCTAACCTTGCACCTAAAGCAATTAGAGAAACAAGAACAAAAAACCCCAATGTTAGGAGAAGGAAAGATATCATAAAAATCAGATCAGAAATAAATGAAAAAGAAATGAAGGAAACAATAGCAAAGATCAATAAAACTAAAAGTTGGTTCTTTGAGAAGATAAACAAAATAGATAAACCATTAGCCAGACTCATCAAGAAAAAAAGGGAGAAGACTCAAATCAATAGAATTAGAAATGAAAAAAGAGGTAACAACTGACACTGCAGAAATACAAAAGATCATGAGAGATTACTACAAGCAACTCTATGCCAATAAAATGGACCACTTGGAAGAAATGGACAAATTCTTAGAAATGTACAACCTGCCAAGACTGAATCAGGAAGAAACAGAAAATATGAACAGACCAATCACAAGGAATGAAATTGAAACTGTGATTAAAAATCTTCCAACAAAAAAAAGCCCAGGACCAGTTGGCTTCACAGGTGAATTCTAGCAAACAGTTAGAGAACAGCTAACACCTATCCTTCTCAAACTCTTCCAAAATATAGCAGAGGGTGCAATACTCCCAAACTCATTCTACGAGGCCACCATCACCTTGATACCAAAACCAGACAAGGATGTCACAAAGAAAGAAAACTACAGGCCAATATCACTGATGAACAAAGATGCAAAAATCCTCAACAAAATACTAGCAAACAAAATCCAACAGCACATTAAAAGGATCATACACCATGATCAAGTGAGGTTTATTCCAAGAATGCAAGGATTCTTCAATATACGCAAATCAATCAATGTGATAAACAATATTAACAAATTGAAGGAGAAAAAACATATGATCATCCCAATAGATGCAGAGAAAGCTTCTGACAAAATTCAACACCCAATTATGATAAAAACCGTGCAGAAAGTAGGCATAGAGGGAACTTTCCTCAACATAATAAAGGCCATATATGACAAACCCACAGCCCACATCATCCTCAATGGTGAAAAACTGAAAGCATTTCCACTAAGATCAGGAACAAGCCAAGGTTGCCCACTCTCACCACTCTTATTCAACATAGTTTTGGAAGATTTAGCCACAGCAATCAGAGAAGAAAAGGAATCCAAATTGGAAAAGAAGAGGTACAGCTGTCACTGTTTGCAGATGACATGATACTATACATAGAGAATCCAAAAGATGCTACCAGAAAACTACTAGAGCTAATCAATGAATTTGGTAAAGTAGCAGGATACAAAATTAATGCATAGAAATCTCTGGCATTCCTATACACTAAGGATGAACAATCTGAAAGTGTAACCAAGAAAACACTCCCATTTACCATTGCAACAAAAAGAATAAAATATCTAGGAATAAACCTACCTAAGGAGACAAAAGACCTGTATGCAGAAAATTATAAGACACTGATGAAAGAAATTAAAGATGATACAAATAGATGGAGAGATATACCATTTTCTGGATTGGAAGAATCTAATTGTGAAAATGACTATACTACCCAAAGCAATCTATAGATTCAATGCAATCCCTATCAAAGTACCACTGGCATTTTTCACAGAATTAAAACAAAAAATTTCACAATTTGTATGGAAACACAAAAGACCCCAAATAGCCAGAGCAATCTTGAGAATGAAAAATGGAGCTGGAGGAATCAGGTTTCCTGACTTCAGACTATACTACAAAGCTACAGTAATCAAGAGAGTATGGTACTGGCAAGAAAACAGAAAAATAGATCAATGGAACACGATAAAAAGCCGAGAGATAAACTCACGCACATATGGTCACCTTACCTTTGATAAAAGAGGCAGGAATGTATGGAGGAGAAAGGACAGCCTCTTCAACAAGTGGTGCTGGGAAAACTGGACAGGTACATGTAAAACTATGTGGTTAGATCACTCCCTAACACCATACACAAAAATTAGCTCCAAATGGATTAAAGACCTAAATATAAGGCCAGAAACTCTCAAACTCTTAGAGGAAAACATAGGCAGAACACTCTATGACATAAATCACAGCAAGATCCTTTTTGACCCACTTCCTAGAGAAATGGAAATAAAAACAAAAATAAACAAATGGGATCTAATGAAACTTCAACACGTTTCACAGCAATAGAAACCATAAACAAGATGAAAAACCACCCTCAGAATGGGAGAAAATATTTGCAAATGAAGCAGCTGACAAAGGATTAATTTCCAAAATTTACAAGCAGCTCATGCAGCTCAACAACAAAAACACAAACAACCCAATCCAAAAGTGGGCAGAAGACCTAAATAGACATTTCTCCAAAGAAGATATACAGACTGCCAACAAACATATGAAAGAATGCTCAACATCATTAATCATTAGGGAAATGCAAATCAAAACTACAAAGAGATATCATTTCACACCAGTCAGAATGGCCATCATCAAAAAGTCTAGATACAATAAATGCTGGAGAGGGTGTGGAGAAAAGGGAGCAATCCTGCACTGTTGGTGGGAATATGAATTGGTACAGCCACTATGGAGAACAGTATGGAGATTCCTTAAAAACTACAAATAGAACAACCATATTACCCAGCAATCCCACTACTGGGCATATACCCTGAGAAAATCATAATTCAAAAAGAGTCATGTACCAAAATGTTCATTGCAGCTCTATTTACAATAGCCCAGAGATGGAAAAAACCTACGTGCCCATCATCAGATGAATGGATAAAGAAGATGTGGCACATATATACCATGGAATATTACCCAGCCATAAAAAAAGCGAAATTGAGCTATTTGTAATAAGGTGGATAGACCTAGAATCTGTCATACAGAGTGAAGTAAGTCAGAAAGAGAAAGACAAATACCATATGCTAACACATATATATGGAATTTAAGAAAAAAATGTCATGAAGAACCTAGGGGTAAGACAGGAATAAAGACACAGACCTAGTGGAGAACGGAGTTGAGGATATGGGGAGGGGGAAGGGTGAGCTGTGACAAAGAAAGAGAGAGGCATGGACATATATAAACTACCAAATGTAAGATAGATAACTAGTGGGAAGCAGCCACATAGCACAGGGAGATCAGCTTGGTGCTTTGTGACCGCCTGGAGGGGTGGAATACGGAGGGTGGGAGGGAGGGAGATTCAAGAGGGAAGAGATATGTTAACATATGTTTATGTATAACTGATTCACTTTGTTATAAAGCAGAAACTAACACACCATTTTAAAGCAATTATACACCAAAAAGATGTTAAAAAAAAAAAGACCTACAATAAAAAACCCAAATCAATTAAAGAAATGGTAATAGGAACATACATATGATAATTACCTTAATTATAAATGTATTAAATGCTCCAAGCAAAAGACATAGACTGGCTGAATGGATACAAAAACAAGACCCGTATATATGCTGTCTACAAGAGACCCACTTCAGACCTAGGGACACATACAGACTAAAAGTGAGGGGATGGAGAAAGTTATTCCATGCAAATGGAAATGAAAAGAAAGCTGGAGTACCAATTCTCATATCAGACAAAATAGACTTTGACACAAACACTATTACAAGAGACAAAGAAGGATACTACAAAATGATCAAGGGATCAATCCAAGAAGTAGATATAACAATTGTAAATATTTAGGCACCCAACTTAGGAGCCTGTCAATACATAAAACAAATACTAACAGCCATAAAAGGGGAAATCGACAGTAACACAATCATAGCAAGGGACTTTAACATCCCACTTTCACCAATGGATATATCATCCAAAATGAAAAGAAATAAAGAAGCACAAGTTTTAAATTATACGTTAAACAAGATGGACTTAACAGATGTTTATAGGACATTCCATCCAAAATCAACAGAATACACATTCTTCTCAAGTGCTCATGGAAAATTCTCGAGGATAGATCATACCTTCAGTAACAAATCAACCCTTGGTAAATTTAAGAAAATTGAAATTGTATCAAGTATTTTTTCCAACCAAAACACTATGAGACTATATATCAATTACAGGAAAAGCTCTGTAAAATATAAAAACACATGGAGGCTAAACAATACACTACTCAATAGACAAGAGATCACTGAAGAAATCAAAGAGGAAATCAAAAAATACCTAGAAACAAATAACAATGATAACACGACCCAAAAGCTATGGGATGCAGCAAAACCAGCTCTAAGAGGGAAGTTTATAGCAATACAATCCTGCCTTAATAAACAAGAAACATCTCAAATAAAAAACCTAACCTTACACTTAAAGAAATTAGAAAAAGAAGAACAAAAAAAAACAAAGTTGGCAGAAGGAAAGAAATCATAAAGATCAGATCAGAGATAAGTGCAAACTAAATGAAGGAATCAATACAACGATCAATAAAACTAAAAGATGATTCTTTGAGAAGATAAACAAAATTAATAAACCATTAGCCAGACTCATCAAGAAAAAAAATGGAGAAGACTTAAATCAATAACATTAAAAAGGAGAAGTAAAGCCTCACACTGCAGAAATACAAAGGATCATGAGAGATTACTACAAGCAACTATATGCCAATACAATGGACAACCTGGAAGAAATGGACAAATTCTTAGCAATTCACAACCTTCAGAGACTGAGCCAGGAAGAAACAGAAAATATGAACAGACCAATCACAAGGAATGAAATTGAAACTGTGATTAAAAATCTTGCAACAAGGAAAAGCCCAGGACCAGATGCCTTCACAGGAGAATTCTATCAAACATTTTGAGAAGAGCTAACACCTGTCCTTCTCAACCTCTTCCAAAATATCAGAGGGAGGAACAATCCCAAACATATTCTACGAGGCCACCATCAACCTGATACCAAAACCGGACAAAGATATCACAAAGAAAGAAAACTACAGGCCAATATCACTGATGAACATAGATGCAAAAATCCCCCCCAAAATACTAGCAAACAGAATCCAACAGCACATCAAGTGGGTTTTATCCCAGTAATGAAGGATTCTTCAATATACAAAAATCAATCAATGTGATACACGATAGTAACAAATTGAAGGAGAAAAACCATATGATCATCTCAAAAGATGCAGAGAAAGCTTTTGACACAATTCAACACCCATTTATGATAAAAACCATCCAGAAAGTAAGCATAGATGGAACTTTCCCCAACATAATACAGGCAATATATGACAAACCCACAGCCAACATAGTCCTCAATGGTGAAAAACTAAAACCATTTCCACTGAGATCAGGAGATATACAAAGTTGCCCACTCTCACCACTATTCTTCAACATTGTTTTGGAATTTAGCCACAGCAATCAGAGAAGAAAAAGAAATAAAGTAATACAAATTGGAAAAGAAGATGTAAAGCTGTCACTGTTTGCAGATGGCATGTTACTATACATAGAGAATCCTAAAGATGCTACCAGAAAACTACTAGAGCTTATCAATGAATTTGGTAAAGTAGCAGGATATAAAATTAATGCACAGAAATATCTTGCATTCCTATACACTAATTATGAAAAATCTGAAAGTGAAATTCAGAACACACTCCCATTTACCATTGCAACACAAAGAATAAAATACCTAGGAATAAACCTACCTAAGGAGACAAAAAACCTGTATGCATAAAATTATAAGACACTAGGAAAGAAATTAAAGATGATACAAATAGATAGAGAGATATACCATGTTCTTGCATTGGAAGAATCAACATTGTTAAAATGACTCTACTACCCAAAGCAATCTACAGATTCAATGCAATCCCTGTCAAAGTACCACTGGCCACTTTCACAGAACTAGAACAAAAAATTTCACAAATTGTACAGAAACACAAAAGTCCCCGATTAGCCAAAGCAACCTTGAGAAAGAAAAACAGAGCAGGAAGAATCAGGCTCTCTGACTTCATACTATACTACAAAGCTACAGTAATCAAGACACTATGGTACTAGCACAAAAGCAGAAATATAGATCAGTGGAACAGGATAGAAATTCCAGAGATAAACCCACACACATATGGTGATCTTATCTTTGATAAAGGAGGCAAGAATATACAGGGGCGAAATGACAGCCTCTTTAATAATTGGTGCTGGGAAAACTGGACAGCTATATATAAAAGAATGAAATTAGAACACTCCATAACACCATACACAAAAATAAACTCAAAATGGATTAAAGACCTAAATGTAAGGTCACACATTATCAAACACTTAGAGGAAAACATAGGAAGAACATTCTATTACATAAATCACAGCAAGATCCTTTTTGACGCACCTCCTAGAGAAATGGAAATAAAAATAAACAAATGAGACTTTATGAAGCTTCAAAGCTTTTGTACAGCAAAGAAAACCATAAACAAGATGAAAAGACAACTCTCAGAATGGGAGAAAATATTTGCAAATGAAGCAACTGACCAAGTATTAAACTCCAAAATTTATAAGCAGCTCATGCAGCTCAATATCAAAAAAACAAACAGCGCCATCCAAAAATGGGCAAAAGACCTAAATAGACATTTCTCCAAAGAAGACATACAGATTGCCACCAAAGACATGAAAGAATGCTCAACATCATTAATCATTAGAGAAATGCAAATCAAACCTACAATGAGATATCATCTCACATCGGTCAGAATGGCCATCATCAAAATTCTACAAACAGAGGAACCAAGATGGTGGAGTAGAAGGACGTGCTCTCACTCCCTCTTGTGAGAACACCAGAATCACATCTAGCTGCTGGACAATCATCGATAGGTAGACACTGGAACTCACCAAAAAAAAAAATACCCCACATCCAAAGACAAAGGAGAAGCCACAATGAGACGGGAAGAGGGGTGCAATCGCAGTGAAATCAAATCCCATAACTGCTGGGTGGGTGACTCACAGACTGGAGAACACTTATACCACAGAAGTCCACCCACTGGAGTGAACTTTCTGAGCCCCATGTCAGGCTTCCCAACCGAGGCGTCCGGCAACGGGAGGAGGAATTCATAGAGAATCAGACTTTGAAGCCTAGTGGAATTGCTTGCAGGACTTTGACAGGACTGGGGAAAACAGAGACTCCACTCTTGGAGGGCACACACAAAGTAGTGTGTGCATCAGGTCCCAGGGAAAGAAGCAGTGACCACAGGGGAGACTGAAACAGATCTACCTGCTAATGTTGGAGGGTCTCCTACAGAGGCGGGGGGTGGGCTGTGCCTCAGAGACGGGACAAGGACACTGACAGCATAAGTTCTGGGAAGTACCCCTTAGCATGAGCCCTCCCACAGTCTGTCATTAGCCCCAACAAAGAGCCCAGTTAGGCTCCAGTGTTGGGTTGCTTCAGGCCAAACAAGCAACAGGGAGGGAGCACAGCCCCACCCATCAACAGTCAAGTGGATTAAAGTTTTACTGAGCTCTGCCAACAAGAGCAGCAGTCAGCTCTACCCACCACCAGTCCCTCCCATCAAGCCTCTTAGATAGCCTCATCCACGAGAGGGCAGACAGCAGAAGCAAGAAGAACTACAATCCTGCAGCCTGTGGAACAAAAACCACATCCACAGAAAGATAGACAAGATGAAAAGGCAGAGGACTATGTACCAGATGAAGGAACAAAATAAAACCACAGAAAATCAACTAACTGAAGTGGATGTAGGCAACCCTCCAGAAAAAGACTTCAGAATAATGATAGTGAAGATGATCCAAGACCTCGGAAAAAGAATGGAGGCAAAGATTGAGAAGATGCAAGAAATGTTTAACAAATATGTATAAGAATTAGAGAGCAAACAAACAGAGATGAACAATACAATAACTGAAATGAAAACTACACTAGAAGGAATCAATAGCAGAATAACTGAGGCAGAAGAACGGATAAGTGACCTGGAAGACAGAATGGTGGAATTCACTGCCATGGCACAGAATAGAGAAAAAAGAATGAAAAGAAATGAAGACAGCCTAAGAGACCTCTGGAACAACATTAAATGCAACAACATTTGCATTATAGGGGTCTCAGAAGGAGAAGAGAGAGAGAAAGGACCTGAGACCATATTTGAAGAGATTATAGTCAGAAACTTCCCTATCATGGGAAAGGAAATAGCCACCCAAGTCCAGAAAGCACAGCAAATCCCATACAGGATAAACCCAAGGAGAAACACGCTGAGACACATAGTAATCAAATAAGCAAAAATTGAAGACAAAGAAAAATTATTGAAAGCAGCAAGGGAAAAAAGGCAAATAACACACAAGGGAACTTCCATAAGCTTAACAGCTGATTTCTCAGCAGAAACTCTACAAGCCAGAAGGGAGTGGCATGATATACTTAAAGTGATGAAAGGGAAGAACCTACAACCAACATTACTCTACCCAGAAAGGATATCATTCAGATTCGATGGAGAAATCAAAAGCTTTACTGAAAAGCAAAAGTTAAGAGAATTAAGCACCAACAAAGCAGCTCTACAACAAATGCTAAAGGAACTTCTCTAAGTGGGAAACACAGGAGAACAAAAGGATCTACAAAGACAAACCCAAAACAATTAAGAAAATGGTCATAGGAACATACATATCGATAATTACCTTAAATGTGAATCGATTAAATGCTCCAACCAAAAGACAGAGGCTTGCTGAATGTATGCAAAAAGAAGACCCACATATATGCTATCTACAAGAGACCCACTTCAGACCTAGGTACACATACAGGTTGAAAGTGAGGGGATGGAAGGAAGATATTCCATGAAAATGGAAATCAAAAGAAAGCTGGAGTAGCTATAATCACATCAGATAAAATACACTTTAAAATAAAGAATGTTACAAAGGTCAAGGAAGGACACTACATAATTATCAAGGATCAATCCAAGAAGAAGATATAACAATCATAAATATATATGCACCCAACATAGGAACACCTCAATACATAAGGCAACTGCTAACAGCTAAGAAAGAGGAATTCGACAGTAACACAAAAATAGTGGGGGACTTCTAACACCTCACTTACACCAATGGACAGATCATCCAAAATGAAAATAAATTAGGAAACTGAAGCTTTAAATGACACAACAGCCCAGATAGATTTAATTGATATTTATAGGACATTCCATCCAAAAACGACAGATTACACATTCTTCTCAAGTGTGTATGGAACATTCTCCAGGATAGATCATATCTTGGGTCACAAATCAAGCCTCAGTAAATTTGAGAAAATTGAAATCATATCAAGCCTGTTTTCTGACAACAACACTATGAGATTAGAAATCAATTACAGGGAAAAAAACGTAAAAAACACAAACACATGGGGGCTAAACAATATGTTACTAAATAACCAAGAGATCACTGAAGAAATCAAAGAAGAAATCAAAAAATACCTAGAGACAAATGACAATGAAAACACGGTGATTCAAATCCTATGGAATGCAGCAAAAGCAGTTCTGAGAGGGAAGTTTATAGCTATACAAGCCTACCTCAAGAAACAAGAAAAATCTCAAGTAAGTAATGTAACCTTACACCTAAAGGAACTAGAGAACTAAGAACAAACAAAACCCAAAGTTAGAAGAAGGAAAAAAATCATAAAGATCAGAGCAGAAATAAATGAAATAGAAACAAAGAAAAAATAGCAAAGATCAATAAAACTAAAAGTTGGTTCTTTGAGAAGACAAACAAACTGATAAACCATTAGCCAGACTCATCAAGAAAAAGAGCGAAGGGACTCAAATCAGTAAAATTAGAAATGAAAAAGGAGAAGTTACAACAGACACTGCAGAAATGCAAAGCATCTTAAGAGACTACTATAAGCAACTCTATGCCAATAAAATGGACAACCTGGAAGAAATGGAGAAATTCTTAGAAAGATATAACCTTCCAAGACTGAACGAGGAAGAAACAGAACACATGAACAGACCAATCACAAGTAATGAAATTGAAGCTGTGATTAAAAATCTTCCAACAAATAAAAGTCCAGGGCCAGATGGCTTCACAGGTGAATTCTATCAAACATTTAGAGAAGAGGTAACACCCATATTTCTCAAACTCTTCCAAAAAATTGCAGAGGAAGGAACACTCTCAAACTCATTCTATGAGGCCACCATCACCCTGATACCAAAACAAGACAAAGATAGTACAAAAAAAGAAAATTACAGACCAATATCGCTGATGAATATAGATGCAAACATTTGCAACAAAATGTTAGCAAACAGAATCCAACAACACATTAAAAGGATAATACACCACAATCAAGTTGGATTTACCCCAGGGATGCAAGGATTTTTCAATATACGCAAATCAATGTGATACACCATATTAACAAATTGAAGAAAAAAACCCATATGATCATCTCAACAGATGCAGAATCAGCTTTTGACAAAATTCAACACCCATTTATGATAAAAACTCTCCAGAAAGTGGGAATAGAGGGAAACTACCTCAACATAATAAAGGCCATATATGACAAACCCACAGCAAACATCATTCTCAATGGTGAAAAACTGAAAGCATTTCCTCTAAGATCAGGAATGAGACAAGGATGTCCACACTTACCACTATTATTCAACATAGTTTTGGAAGTCCTAGCCACGGTAATCAGAGAAGAAAAAGAAATAAAAAGAATACAACTTGGAAAAGAAGAAGTAACACTGTCACTGTTTGCAGATGACATGATACTATACATAAGAGAATCCTAAAAATGCCACCAGAAAGCAATTAGAGCTAATCAATTAATTTGGTAAACTTGCAGGATGCAAAATTAGTGCACAGAAATCTCTTGCATTCCTATACAATAATGATGAAAAATCTGAAAGAGAAATTATGGAAACACTCCCATTTACCATTGCAACAAAAAGAATAAAATACCTAGGAATAAACCTACCAAGGGAAACAAAAGACCTTTATGCAGAAAATTATAAGACACTGATGAAAGTAATTAAAGATGATACCAACAGACGGAAAGGTATACCATGTTCTTGGATTGGGAGAATCAATATTGTGAAAATGACTATACTACCCAAAGCAATCTACAGATTCAATGCAATCCCTATCAAACTACCAATGTCATTTTTTACGGAACTAGAACAAATCATCTCAAAATTTGTATGGAGACACAAAATACCCCAAATAGCCAAAGCAGTCTTGAGGGAAAAAAATGGAGCTGGAGGAATCAGACTCCCTGACTTCAGACTATACTACAAAGCTACAGTCATCAAGGCAATATGGTACTGGCACAGAAACCAAACATAGATCAATGGAACAAGATAGAAAGCCCAGAGATAAACCCACACACCTATGGTCAACTAATCTTTGACAAAGGAGGCAAATATATGCAATGGAGAAAATACAGTGTCTTCAATAAGTGGTGCTGGGACAACTGGACAGCTACATGTAAAAGAATGAAATTAGAACACTCCCTAACACCATAAACAAAAATAAACTCAAAATGGATTCAAGGGCTTCTCTGCTGGCGCAGTGGTTGGGAGTACGCCTGCCGATACAGGGGACGTGGATTTGTGCCACGCTCCGGGGGAATCCCATGTGCTGCAGGATGGCGGGGCCCGTGGGCCATGGCCACTGTGCCTGCATGTCCAGAGCCAGTGCTCCACAATGGGAGATGCCACAGCTTGAGAGACCCACGTACCACAAAAAATAAAAATAAAAAATGGATTTGAGACTTAAATGTAAGACCAGGCACTATAAAACTCTTAGAGAAAAACATTGGAAGAACATTCTTTGACATAAATCACAGAAAGTTCTTTTTTGATCCACCTCCTAGAGTAATGGAAATAAAAACAAAAATAAACAGTGGGACCTAATGAAACTTCAAAGGGTTTGCACAGCAAAGGAAACCATAAACAAGATGAAAAGACAACCCTAAGAATGGGAGAAAATATTCACAAATTAATCAATGGACAAAGGATTTATCTCCAAAATATATAAACAGCTCATGCAGCTCAATATTAAAGAAACAAACAACCCAATCCAAAAATAGGCAGAAGACCTAAATAGACATTTCTCCAAAGAAGACGTACAAGTGGTCAAGAAGCACATGAAAAGCTGCTCTACATCACTAATTATTAGAGAAATGCAAATCAAAACTACAATGAAGTATCACCTCACACCAATTAGACTGGGTATCATCAGAAAATCTACAAACAACAAATTCTGGAGAGGGTGTGGAGAAAAGGGAACCCTCTTGCACTCTTTGTGGGAATGTAAATTGATTCAACCACTATGGAGAACAATATGGAGGTTCCTTAAAAAACTAAAAATAGAACTACCATACGACCCAGCAATCCCACTACTGGGCACATACCCTGAGAAAACCATAATTCAAAAAGAATCATGTACCAAAATGTTCATTGCAGCTCTATTTACAATAGCCTGGAGATGGAAACAACCTAAGTGTCTGTCATGGGATGAATGGATAAAGAAAATGTGGCACATATATACAGTGGAATATTACTCATCCATAAAAGGAAATGAAATTGAGTTAATTGTAGTGAGGTGGATGGACCTAGGGTCTGTCATACTGAGTGAAGTAAGTCAGAAAGAGTAAAACGTATACCGTATGCCAAACACATATATATGGAATCTAAAAAAGAAAATAAATGGTCATGAAAAACCTAGGTGCAAGTCAGTAATAAAGACCCAGACCTATTAGAGAATGGACTTGAGGATATGGGGAGTGGGAAGGGTAAGCTAGGACAAAGTGAGATATTGGTATGGACATATATACACTACCAAATGTAAAATAGATAGCTAGTGGGAAGCAGCCGCAGGGCACAGGGAGATCAGCTCAGTGCTTTGTGGCCACCTAGAGGGGTGGGATAGGGAGGGTGGGAGGGAGGGAGACACAAGAAGAAAGAGATATGGGGACATATGTATATGTATAGCTGATTCACTTTGTTATAAAGCAGAAACAAACATACCATTGTAAAGGAATTATACTCCAATAAAGATGTTTAAAAAAGGGGAAAAAAAACCCTAAATACAAGGTATCTACAAGGTAAATATTACAAGGAAAAATATGAAAAACAATATCATTGCAATTTTGGTATGTAATTTCACTTTTTATTTTCTCCAGGATTTAAAAGACCAATGCATGAAAGATAACTATAAATCTATGTTATTGAGTACACAGTGTAAGGATGCAATTTGTGGTATCAATAACAAGGTGTGGGATGGAGCTGCACAGTAGATTTTTTATGTGAAGGCAGTTAAATTGGTTTCAATTCAAAATAGATTATTAAAACTTTAGGAAGGTATATATATATATATATATATATATATATATATATATATATTCTATTACTAATTTCTTCATGGTTACCCTGCAGAATATATATATTGATATGAAGAAAATATCAATAGAATATACACAAAAGGAAATAAGAGAATCAAAACATGTCACTAAATTAATTAATTATTATTTAATTAATTAATATATAGAAAGGCAGTAATGGCAGAAATGAAAGAAAAAAAGAAGACATACAGAACACAATAAAATGACTAAATAAAATCTTTCACCATCCACATTTACTTTAAGTGTAAATAGTTTAAACTCCACAGTCTAAAAGACAGAGAATATAAGAATGGATTTTTTAAAATGTGACCCATCTATATGCTGTCTCCAAGAGGCTCACTTTAGATCAAAGGACAGTGGTAGATTGAAAGTGAAGGAATTGAAAATGTTGTTCCATGGAAATTGTAACCAAAAGTAATCTAGCATGTCTATACTAATATCAAACAAAATAGACTTTAATTTAAAAACTGTAATAAGAGACAAAACACATTATATGATAATGAAAAGATCAATTCACTGAGAAGATATAACAAGTATAAACATATAAGAACCAAACACCAACATGCCTAAACATATGAAGGAAATATTGACAGAATTAAAGGGAGAAATAGACAGCTCTACAATAATAGTTTGAGATTTTAATACCCCACTTTCAATAACGAATAGAAAAACCAAAGAGAAAATCAACAAGGACATAGAGGATTTCAACATTATAAACTAATTAGATATATGAAATATACATAACCCTCCATCCAACAACAGCTGAATACACATTTTTCTCAAGTGCACATGGAATATTCTCCAAGATAGACCATATGTTAGGTCACGAAAACAAGTCTTAATAATCTAAAAAGATTGAAATTACACAAAATATCTTTTCCAATTAAAATGGAATGAAACTAGAAAACAATAACAGAAGAAAAATGGGGAAATGCACAAATATGTGAAAATTAAACAACACACACTTAAACTCCAACCAAAGAAGAAACCACAAGAGAAATTAGAAAATATCTTTACACAAATGAAAATGAAGACACAACATACAAAAACTTATGGAAGGCAGCAAAAGCAGTGCTAAAAAGGAAGTTTATAGCTATCAATGCTTATATTTTAAAAAGAAGAAAGACTTCAAATCAGCAATTTTTCACCTTAAGAAACTAGAAAACTAGGAACAAACTAAATCCAAAGATAGCAGAAAAAAGGAAAGAATTAATATTAGAGCAGAGATAAGTAAAATAGAAAAACAATAGAGAAAATCAACAAAACCAAAAGTTTTTTCTTTAAAAAGATCAATAAAATTGGAAAGCGTTTAGCTGAATTGACTAAGAAAAAAGAGAGAAGTCTCATATTACTAAAATCAGAAATGAAGATGGAGATATTACTACTGATCTTAAAAATGATTGTAAGAGATTATTATAAGTAAGTGTATACCAACAAACTGGATAACCTAGATGAAATGGAAAAATTCCTAAAAACACAAATACTACCAAGGCTGAATCATGAGAAATTAAAAACTTGAAAAGACCTATAGCTAGTAATAAGATCAAATAAGATATCAAAAACTTTCTAACAAAGAAAAATACCACAGCCATATGTCTTCACTGTTAAATTCTACCAAATATTTAAAGAAGAAATAACACTGATTTTTTTCAAGTTCTTCCCACAAAATGAAGAGGAGGGAATGCTTCCTAACTCATTCTATTTGGGTAGCATTACCCTTATTCCTAAACCAGATGCAAGCATTATAGGAAAAGAAAACTACAGACAATATCCCTTATGAATATAGATGAAGATATCCTCAACAAAATACCAGCAAATCAGAATTGCCAATACATTAAGAGGATTATACACTATAATGATCAAGTGGAATTTATTCCTGATATGCAAATATGGTTCAATACACAAAAATCAATAAATGCAATGCACCACATTAACAGAATGAAGGGAAAAAAACAACATGATTATTTCACTTGATGCATAAAAAACATGTAGAAAATTCAACACCTTTCAGGAAAAAAATAGCAACAAACTAGAAATAGAGGAAACTGCCATAAAGTCCATATATGAAAAATCCACAGATGACATCATACTCAGTGGTGAAAGACTGGAAGGTTTACCCCTAAAATCAGAAATAAGAATAGTATGCCTGCTTCTGTCATTCAAAATAGTACTGAAAGTTCTAACCAGAGCAATTAGACAAGAAAAGGAAATAAAAAACACATCCAAATTGGAAAGGAAGAAGTAAAACTATCTTTGTTCAGAGATAACATGATTTATATGTAGAAAAGCCTGAATATTCCACAAAAGAGCTGTTAGAAATAATAAATAAATTTGCAAGATATAAAATCAATATGCAAAAATTAATTATATTTCTATACACTACTAATAAGCAATCTGGGAAGGAAATTAAGAAAACAATTGAGGCACAAATATACAATGAAGAAAAGACAATCTCTTCAGCGGCTGGTGTTGGGAAAGCTGGACAGCTACATCTAAATCAATGAAATTAGGACACTGCCTCACACCATATACAAAAATAAACTCAAAATTGTTTGAAGGCCTAAATATAAGACATGACACCATAAAACTCCTAGAAGAGAACATAGGCAAAACATTTTTAGATATAAATTGCAATATTTTCTTAGATCATTCTCCCAAGACCAAAAAATATATATATAAGCAAAAATAAACAAATATGACCTAATCAAACTTAAAATCTTTTGTTCAGCAAAGGAAATCATCAACAAAATGAAAAGACAACCTACTGAATGGGAGAAAATATTTGCAAATGATGCAACTGACAAGAGGCTAATTGTCAAAAATATACAAACAGCTCATACAACTCCATACCAAAAAACAACAACAACAACAGCAACAACAACCCAATTAAGAAAATGGGCAGAGGCCCTAAATAGACATTTAAAAAAAAACACAAACAACAAAAAATAGAGATGGCCAACAGATACATGAAAAGATGTTCAACATCACTAATTATTAAAGAAATGCAAATCAAAACGACAATGAGGTATCACCTCATACTTGTTAGAATGGTTATCATCAAAAAGTCTACAAATAACAAATGCTAGAGAGGTTGTGGAGAAAATTGAACACTCCTACTCCCTCCTCCACATTGGTGGAGATGTAAGTTGGTGCAGCCACTATTGAAACCATTATGGGGGTTCCTCAAAAAACTAAAAATAGATCTACCATATGATCCAACAATCACAGTCCTGGATATATATCCAGAAAAGAGGAAAACTCTAACTTGAAAAGATCCATGCACCCCAATATTCATAGCAGCACTAATTACAAGACACAAGTGATAGAAACAACCCAAGGCACCATCAACAGAGAATTGGTTTAAAAAGATGTGGTGTATATATATACAATGGAATATTACTCACCTATAAAAAGAATGAAATAATGCCATTTGAAGCAACATGGATGAACCTAGAGAATATCATATTGGTGGCGAGGGGCTCCTGTTATGCCAGGGAATCCATCTGCTGGACAGTGGCTCAGTGGAGAATGTGCTGCAAGTCGCCGTTTGGATGAAATGCTCTTGGTACTACAGCCAGGAGCCAGTGCTGTGCCTCTGAGGTGGGAGAGCCAACTTCAGGACACTGGTCCACAAGAGACATCCAAGCTCCACAAAATATCAAAAGGTGAAAATCTCCCAGAGATCTCCATCTTAACAGCAACACCCAGCTTCACTCAATGACCAGCAAGCTACAGTGCTGGACACCATATGCCAAACAACTAGCAAAACAGGAACACAACCCCACCCATTAGCAGAGAGGCTGCCTAAAATCATAATAAGTACACAGACACCCCAAAACACTACACCAGACGTGGATCTGCCCACCAGAGAGACAAGATCCAGCCTCATTCACCAGAACACAGGCACTAGTCCCCTCCACCAGGAAGCCTACACAACCCACTGAACCAAATTTAGCCACTGGGGACAGAAACCAAAAAAAAAGGGAAGTACGAACCTGCAGCCAAAAAGGAGACCCCAAACACAGTAAGAAAAGCAAAATGAGAAGACAGAAAAACACACAGCAGATGAAAGAGCAAGATAAAAACCCACCAAACCTAACAAATGAAGAGGAAAAAGGCAGTCTATCTGAAAAAGAATTCAGAATAATGATAGTAAGGATGATCCAAAATCTTGGAAATAGAATAGAGGAAATGCAAGAAACATTTAACAAGGACCTGCAAAATCTAAAGATGAAACAAGCAATGATGAACAAAACAATAAATGAAATTGAAAATACTCTAGAAGGGAACAATGGCAGAATAACTGAGGCAGAAGAATGGATAAGTGACCTGGAAGATAGAATAGTGGAAATAACTACTGCAGAGCAGAACAAATAAAGAGAATGAAAAGAACTGAGGACAGCCTCAGAGACCTCTGGGACAACATTAAACGTACAAACCGTCGAATTATAGAGGTTCCAGAAGAAGAAGAGAAAAAGAAAGGGACTGAGAAAATATTTGAAGAGATTATAGTTGAAAATTTCCCTAATATGGGAAAGGAAATAGTTAATCAAGTCCAGGAAGCACAGAAAGTCCCACACAGGATAAATCCAAAGAGAACCATGCCAAGACACATATTAATCAAACTGTCAAAAATTAAATACAAAGAAAACATGTTAAAAGCAGCAAGGGAAAAACAACAAAAAGCACACAACGGAATCCCCATAAGGATAACAGCTGAACTTTCAACAAAAACTCTGCAAGCCAGAAGGGACTGGCAGGACATATTCAAAGTGATGAAGGAGAAAAACCTGCAACCAAGATTACTCTACCCAGCAAGGATCTCATTCAGGTTTGATGGAGAAATTAAAACCTTTACAGACAAGCAAAAGCTGAGAGATGTCAGCACCACCAAACCAGCTTTACAACAAATGCTAAAGGTTCTTTTATAGGCAAGAAACTCAAGAGGAGGAAAAGACCTACAATAACAAACCCAAAACAATTAAGAAAATGGGAATAGGAACATACATATCAATAATTACCTTAAATGTAAATGGATTAAATGCTCGCACCAAAAAACACAGACTGGCTGAATGGATACAAAAACAAGACCCATATATACGCTGTCTACAAGAAACCAACTTCAGACCTAGAAACACATACAGACTGAAAGTAAGGGGATGGAAAAAGATATTACATGCAAATGGAAACCAAAAGAAAGCTGGAGTACCAATTCTCATATCAGACAAATTAGACTTTAAAATAAAGACTATTGGAAGAGATAAAGAAGGACACTACATAATGATCAAGGGATCGATTCAAGGAGAAGATATAAAAATTGTAACTGTTTATGCACCTAACATGGGAGCACCTCAATACATAAGGCAAATACTAACAGCCATAAACGGGGAAATCAACAGTAACACATTCATAGTAGGAGACTTTAACACCCCACTTTCAGCAATGGACAGATCATCCAAAATGAAAATAAGTAAGGAAACACAAGCTTTAAATGATGCATTAAACAAGATGGACTTAATTGATATTTATAGGACATTCCATCCAAAAACAACAGAATACACATTTTTCTCAAGTGCTCATGGAACATTCTCCAGGATACATCATATCTTGAGTCACAAATCAAGCCTTGGTAAATTTAAGAAAATTGAAATTGTATCAAGTATCTTTTCCGACCACAACGCCATGAGACTAGATATCAATTACAGGAAAAGATCTGTAAAAAATACAAACACATGGAAGCTAAACAATACACTACTTAATAACGAAATGATCACTGAAGAAATCAAAGAGGAAATAAAAAAATACCTAGAAACAAATGACATATGGAGACACGACGATCCAAAACCTATGGGATGCAGCAAAAGCAGTTCTAAGACGGAAGTTTATAGAAACACAGTCCTACCTTAAGAAACAGGAAACATCTCGAATAAGCAACCTAACCTTGCACCTAAAGAAATAACAGAAAGAAGAACAAAAAAACCCCAAAGTTAGCAGATGGAAAGAATTCATAAACATCAGATCAAACATAAATGAAAAAGAAATGAAGAAAACGATAGAAAACATCAATAAAACAAAAAACTGGTTCTTTGAGAAGATAAACAAAATTGATAAACCAGTAGCCAGACTCATCAAAAAAAAAAAAAAAGGGAGAAGACTCAAATCAATAGAATTAGAAATGAAAAAGGAGAAGTAACAACTGACACTCCAGAAATACAAAAGATCATGAGAGATTACTACAAGCAACTCTATGCCAATAAAATGGACAACCTGGAAGAAATGGACAAATTCTTAGTAATACACAACCTCCAAGACTGAATCAGGAAGAAATAGAAAATATAAACAGACCAATCACAAGTACTGAAATTGAAACAGTGATTAAAAATCTTCCAACAAACAAAAGCTCAAGACCAGATGGCTTTACTGGTGAATTCTATCAAACATTTAGAGAAGAGATAACACCTATCCTTCTCAAACTCTTGCAAAATATAGTAGAGAGAGTAACACTCCCAAGCTCATTCTACGAGGCTACCATCACTTTGATACCAAAACCGACAAGGATGTCACAAAGAAAGAAAACTACACGGCAATATCATTGATAAATATAGATGCAAAAATCCTCAACAAAATACTAGCAAACAGAATCCAACAGCACATTAAGAGGACCATACACCATGATCAAGTGGGGTTTATTCCAGGAATGCAAGGATTCTTCAATATACACAAATCAATCAACGTGATACGCCGTACTAACAAATTGAAGGAGGAAAACCATATGGTCATCTCAATAGATGCAGAGAAAGCTTTAGACAGAATTCAACACCCATTTATGATAAAAACCTGCAGAAAGTAGGGATACAGGGAACTTTCCTCAACATAATAAAGGCCATATGAGAAGCCTACAGCCAACATCATCCTCAATGGTGAAAGCATTTCCACTAAGATCAGGAAGAAGACAAGGTTGCCCACTCTCACCACTCTTATTCAACATAGTTTTGGATGTTTTAGCCACAGCAATCAGAGAAGAAAAGGAAATAAAAAGAATCCAAATCAGAAAAGAAGAAATAAAGCTGTCACGGTTTGCAGATGACATGATACTATACATAAAGAATTCTAAAGATTATACCAGAAAACTACTAAAGCTAATCAATGCATTTGGTAAAGTAGCAGGATACAAAATTAGTGCAGAGAAATCTCTGGCATTCCTATACACTAAGGATGAAAAATCTGAAAGTGAAATCAAGAAAACAGTTCCATTTACCATTGCAACAAAAAGAATAAAATATCTAGGAATAAACTTACCTAAGGAGACAAAAGACCTGTATGCAGAAAATTATAAGAAACAGATGAAATAAATTAAAAATGATACAAATAGATGGAGAGATATACCATGTTCTTGGATTCAAAGAATCAATATTGTGAAAATGACTCTACTACCCAAAGCAATCTACAGATTCAATGCAATCCCTATCAAACTACCACTGGCATTTTTCACAGAACTGGAACAAAAAATTTCACAATTTGTATGGAAAAACAAAAGACCCCGAATAGCCAAAGCAACCTTGAGAAATAAAAATGGAGCTGGAGGAATCAGGCTCCCTGATTTCTGAATATACTACAAAGCTACAGTAATCAAGACAGTATGGTACTGGCACAAAAACAGAAATATAGATCAACGGAACAGGATAGAAAGCCCAGAGATAAACCCATGCACATATGGTTACATTATCTTTGATAAAGGAGGCAGGAATGTACAGTGGAGAAAGGACAGCCCCTTCAATAAGTGGTGCTGGGAACACTGGACTGGTACATGTAAAAGTATGAGATTAGATCACTCCCTAACACCCAACACAAAAATAAGCTCAAAATGGATTAAAGACCTAAATGTAATGCCAGAAACTATCAAACTCTTAGAGGAAAACATAGGCAGAACACTCTATGACATAAATCACAGCAAGATATTTTTGACCCACCTCCTAGAGAAATGGAAATAAAAACGTAAATAAACAAATGGGACCTAATGAAACTGCAATGCTTTTGCACAGCAAAGGAAACCATAACAAAAGAAAAAGACAACCCTCAGAATGGGTGAAAATATTTGCAACTGAAGCAAATGACAGAGGATTAATCTCCAAAATTTGCCAGCAGCCCATGCAGCTCAATTACAAAAAAAACAAACAACCCAATCCAAAAATGGGCAGAAGACCTAAATAGTCATTTCTCCAAAGTAGATATACAGACTGCCAACAAACACATGAAAGAATGCTCAACATCATTAATAATTAGGGAAATGCAAATCAAAACTACAAAGAGATATCATCTCACACCAGTCAGAATGGCCATCATCAAAACATGTAGAAACAATAAATGCTAGAGAGGGTGTGGAGAAAAGGTAACCCTGTTGCATTTCTGGTGGGAATGTGAATTGGTAGAGCCACTATGGAGAACAGTATGGAGGTTCCTTAAAAAACTACAAATAGAACTACCATATGACCCAGCAATCCCACTACTGGGCATATACCCTGAGAAAACTGTAATTCAAAATGAGTCATGTACCGAAGTGTTCATTGCAGCTCTATTTACAATAGCACGGAGATGGAGACAACCTAAGTGTCTATCGTCGGATGAATGGATAAAGAAGATGTGGCACATATATTCAATGGAATATTACTCACCCATAAAAAGAAGCAAAATTGAGCTATTTGTAATGAGGTGGATAGACCTAGAGTCTGTCATACAGAGTGAAGTAAGTCAGAAAGAGAAAGACAAATACTGTATGCTAACACATATACATGGAATTAAAAAAAAATGTCATGAAGAACCTAGAGTTAAGACAAGAATAAAGACACAGACCTACTAGAGAATATACTTGAAGGTATGGGGAGGGGGAGGCCAGAAATAAACTCTCACATATATGGTCAAATGATTTTTGACAAGGGTGCCAAGACCATCAATGAAGAAAGGACAATCTTTTCAACAAATGGTGCTGGGAAAACTGGATACCGACATGAAAAAGAATGAAATTGGGCCTTTATATCAGATGATATATAAAAATTAACACAAAGCTGATTTTTAAAAAGCCTAAATATAAGAGCTAAAGCTACAAAACTTTTAGAAGAAGACAGAGGAAAAGCTTCATCATGTTGGATTTGGTAATGATTTTTTTGGATATAACACTAAAAACATAGCCAACCAAAAAAAATTGCACTTCATCAAAATTTTAAAAATTTGTACTTCAAAAGACACTAAAAGGAAAGTGAAAAGGAACTTCACAGAATGGGAGAAAATATTTGCAAATCATATATCTGGTAAGATATTAATATCCAGAACACATAGAAAACACATACAATAAATACACATCAAAACAGTCAACCCAATTTTACAATACAGTGTCAGATGTTTCCAGATTGCATCTGGAAACAAAAAAGAATGATATTGGAAAAATGAGGAAATTCTAATAAAGTCTGTAGTTCAACCAAAATTAATTTCTTAATTTTTATAACACTACTATGGTTATGTAAGGTGTCAACATTAGAGAAAGCTTGATGAGGGTTATATAGGAGTTCACTGTACAATTTCTTTAAGTCTAAATTTTTCAAAATAAAAAGCTAAAAATAAAGCATAGGCTTTGGAAGCATACCACTTGGGTTGAATTCTAACTCTGCTTCTTACTATTTTGTAGTATTATAAAATTTGCCTAATCCTCCTGATCCTCTGTTGCCTTAGCCTAGAATGAGGATAGCAATAATACTCACCTGGCATATTTGTTTAGAAGAATAAATGGGATAGTACTCGTAAAACACACATATAGTACTCAAACCTTAACTATCATTAAATACTATTATTTTTGTCCTGAAGAAATTTTAAATTTTAATGTAGTGTTTTCATAGATAGTTTCTGAGTTGTGTTTTACTTAGACATTCCCCACACTAAAACTAAAATAGTTTGCCTATTTTATTTTTACCCTGAGACTTTTATAGTTAATCTTTTATGTTAAATTTTTGGTCCATATGGAATTTATTTAAATGTAAAAAGTGAGCTTAAAGTCCACTTTTTTTTTCTTTTACAGATGGCCAGCCATTTGCTGCAACAACACTGATGAATAATCCATTGTTTTTTCATGGATCAATCTTCATGCTCAGCAGCACACTAGGACACAAAAGTCTTTCAGCTACTTCTCCTTGTCCCCTACACCCACAATCTGAGTTTAGCAAAAATGGTGTATATTGAACAGTGTTGAAAAGCAGATGTGATCAGAGCACAGAATCTCATAAGTAGTGTCATAAACATCAACTGACCCATAAGTACACAGAGTTTCTAGAGTAAATATAGTTTCTATGGTAAATATGAAATATTCCTTCAGAGCAGTGAATTTCAAATTCATACCACATCAGACAGGCTCTTCTTCTCATCCTTCATCATATTTGCCAATCTTTTTGTTAAATTCTATTCTTTGGTTTCTACGTCCAAGACAAGAGTTAGATGCTTGTTGCTATAATCCAAAGGAGTTGATGAGACCTGATATACAATCTCACTGTTTCCTACTAATTTTTCACTGCTCTCTTCTCCCTCTCTTTAACTATCTTCTGCTCTAAATTCTTTTTCTGAACTCTCATCCAAATTTAGTGCTCTTCAAAGTTTGTCTTTATTTCTCTTCTCATTTTAACTGCTCTCCTTGAGTATTCTCATGCATTCACATAATCAACTATTATCCATAGGCTTCTCATTACATATATAACATATCCCTCCAAGCCAGATCTCCTGACTCAAGTCAGGTTCCTAAGAGGCAGAACCTGCTCTCATGATAAAGCAAGTGAGGAAAGCAGAATAGGATAAAATGCTAAATAAGAATATGCATTCTGCTGCACACTAGTGGTATCATCTTGACTCAAGGTGATCAGCCTCTTGTACCCCTATATGAGTCAGCTAGTAGCTTCTGGCTTCTCCTGGAGAGGTGTTGGGGATAGATCTCCTGGGACAAAATGGCTCCTGATCAGCAGAAGACAATTCTCTGGAGAAGAAGCAATCATGAGTCTTTAGCAGCTGTCTTTTAGTAATAAAAGCAACTGTGGGATTGGTGCACTTGTGAAGGGGATGTGGGAAGGCAAGGTGACTAATCCAACACTTGTACAGTCTGGATCCACTTACTTCTTATATTGGTTCACATTAACAAAGCACAGCTTCTCTTCAACTCTAATTCATCATAATTTCTTTAAAACTTCTAAGAGAAGAGTTAGTGGCAAGAATTACTACTCCCACTGCTATAGATGGTCCTGAGACTGTAACTGACACTCATCATCTCCCTCCTTCACTACCCATATTATATTCCCTCCATCTTGGCTAGTACTTCTGCTAGTTTAGGTGGCTTACCTAGTGGGATGACATAGATCCTCTTCTCTAATGGTCCAGGTCTAAACAGCTGGTTCTTTTCTGATCATAGTTATTGTACTTTTCCATTAACAGAAAAAAAGATATCCCAGTAGAACTCTTAAGTCTTAACTATATTTCTCTATGCCCCACTATGTAGCAGCAGTCCCCCTCTTCATAATAATCAGATTCAATTACCCTTGTTTAGTGGTCTAAACACAACGATCACGAAGTAACAGGTGATAGCTGTATCTTTAAGTTTTGTGGGGTTCTCACTGTACCCCCTGAGTAATGTGCACCCCCAGTGGACCCCAGGCTTTCTAGGAACACAAAGTCACAGGGATAAAAACCACAAAATGTCTCCAATGAGTCACTGGAAATCATGGCAAATGGAACCACTTTTATTTCAATTCCTTGATTGTTGGATCCATGAATTGAGACACATTACCATACAATGGTCTAAGTCTTAAGATGTATATCATATTCTGAAACAGAACATCTGATTCTCACTGCTGTGCCTTTAAAAAGCCCTTCTAGACAGTGTGTTAAGTTGAAGGACCAGCAATTTGCCTGGCCACATGCTCACTGCTATAACTCCTTTGTTGTAAAATGGTCCCTTGAGCTGAGGCAATGTTAAATATCATGCCACACTGGACATTTTATGAGGCCTCAGATAGTAACATTGGGCTGAGGCCCTGCAGCAGGAAAGCAAACTCACATCCAAAATGTGTGTTAGTCCAAAATGAAACGTCTTCCTTTCTAAGGTAGAATGGGATAGATTAATCAAAGTTGACTTCAAGTAACTAGATGGTCTCCTTAAGATATGATACTGTATCAAGGGGTTCAGCATCAGTCTCTGTTACTGGAAGATCAGAATACTCTGTAAAATCAGAAGTCAGATCAGCCTTAGTGAGGAGAGGCCCACGCAAGGCTTCTTTCTCTCCAACCTTACCTACTTCATTTGTGAACCTATTGTGAAAACACAGGGAATGGTGGGGACAGAGGCTGGCTGACATCTACCGTGTATATCATCCTGTTCATTTGGTTGCTTGGGGGTCTTCTGCAGGAGACGTTTCCTGGTAACATTAACACACAATACAAAGATCCTCATAGTTTGTGTTCACTCCCATAGGTCACTCTACATCTTCCTTCCTCAGACCTTCTTGTCTCTAACCTTCCTATCTTGCTCCTTCCAGAACCCTGATCAACCAACCAAGCCATTCATCACAGCCAAAGAGTTTATGTATATCTTTATCCTGGGCCACTTCTCTCTCCACGCATAGTAGATGATCAAGTACACTGCTCAAAGTTCCATCCACTGGGATAATGTCCCTTCCACTGTCTGTTATGATCACCCCCAAGGTGAGACCATAGTGCAGCAGCAGTCCATTTTTACCCTGGATCACTGTGCATAGGCCTACTCCTCTCTCCTTTACTCAATCTGGTTCATTCTACCTCTTAATAATCCCTTGAAATTATGCTTCTTCAAAATCATTGTCATTTCTTTAGTTCAAGTCCTCATATTTCTTACCTGGGCTATTAAATAAGGTCCTAATGTGATCTCTGTCTTGATTGTCTTTCCCTTCTAATTTTAACTCCAGTTTCTTCCAAAGAAAAAACAAAAATCAAATATGGTCATGTTACTTCATCAATTAAAATCATTTAATAACTCCCCATTACCTATGGAATAAAATCTAAACTTGTTAGTACAACATATAATATCCTTCACATCCTGCATAACATTCTCCTTTATTTCAACTTTAACCATTATTCCCATGCACATGATGTCATAATCACAATCAAACAGTTTGCTCTTACCCAATCAGGCCACGTACTTTAATACATTCCAGCTTTCTCGTGTGTTGAAAATGCCCTTTCTTGCCTACTTCCTTAGAAAACGTCTGCTATAATTTCAAGACACAATTCAGAAGTTACATACTCTGTTGAAGACTTCATTCTTTATGGTTAAGAACTCTCTCCACATGTTCATACCTCTCATGTTGTATGGAATATATTTTTATATAACTATCCCCTCACTAGTCTGTGAGCTTCCGGAGGCTAAGAACTATACTTTAAATATAACTCCATCCTCTGCACCTAGCAGAGTCTAGCCTTCACTGAAATTAATCAGTTGTATGATTATACTGTCCTCTAGGGAGGTGAGGCCTGGAATCCTCAGGCAATGAAACCATTAGGTCCCAGTGTGAAATTATAATGGATTCTGAAGGCTTTAATCAGGAATTCAAGCTCAAATGTCTTCAGGGATCAGGAAGGTCACAGAATTGTGTGAATTGGCTAAAAGCAATGATCAGAGAATAATGAGGCCAGGAGCAAATTTATGGGACTATCTGCTCTACCTAACAGTAATTTCAAAGCTAGTTAAAGCAAACATAAGTACACCAAACTGATCAATTAAAGCCCAACCACAGCCCTCATGTGTCTTGAGGTCCTCAGATAAGATATCCCCAGTCTACAACCTGCTAAGACTATTTTATCATGTGCAGTTATGGGCAAGTGTGTAAGTTCACATATTCTGAAACAAGTTCAGTCAAATTCCAATCAATTTGTGTGATCTGAAATCACATGGTTCACACCCCACTTCATTCACATATGAGAAACAGAGCTGTAGAACAGCATACTCATTTTATCTCAGTGGTTGTTAGTCTTCTGCTGAAAGAGAACTTGAGTTTCATGGGATTGGCACACTTACAAGACTTTCTCCAGGGTAGCGCAAAACAAATATGAGATTTGAAGTCAAATAACATGCATTTTCAGTCAGGAACCTGATTCTAACAAGGTGTCTTTGACAAACTGCATAACTTTTCTGAGCTTCAATTCTGTTATCTGTAAAATGGAATTATTAATATCTACTTCACAATGTTGCTGAGAAAAATTACATGAAAGCTGCAACTGTAAAAACAGCACAGTGTCTGGCACATGGTAGGTGCTAGATAAATTTTATTTAGGCCTGAATATGGGCCTTGTTTATTTACACCCCAAATCTGAAAACAAGCCCACAACACAAGACTCTTCTGCCAAAAAGACACAGTAAATGGGATGGTATATGCAAAATTCTTTGAGATCCTTAGAGGATGTTTGGGAGTGAATACTAAGCATGATCCTAGAGAAAGTATTGCAGAGTCCATGTCTACGGGACAGTGTTGAAATCCAAATGCTTTTCGGCTTCAGGACATCTTCCAGGATATCTTCATTTCCCTGGCCATTATCAGAGGAATCAGGACATTCAACCTCATTTCTGACTTCCATTATTGATTGATGGGCTTGGATGGATAGCTGACACTCACCGGCAGAAATCATAGTTTCCCTTCAGCCTTCTCCTCTGAGAACCAGCACAAGCTTTCCTGAATCCAACACTGAATCACTCCCAAGGTAATTTGCTTAGCAAAAGTAGGCAGTTTTCATACACCGTACTCAGCTTGAGTTCACCTTTCTAACCTTCAAATATTAAAACTCACCCCCACAGAAAATGATTCTGGGAGCCTAATCAGAATTCCTGCTTCCTGTTCTGAGATGGGCCTTTTCTTCTCATCACGCATGTTATTTTCCAGTAGACATTGACCCCAAGAGTAATTGGTTTCCAATAATACTTCCATTTATTATTCCTATTTTAGAAAGAAAAAAAGATCCCAAAATATTTTAAAAGAACAGTCTTAAACATTTACAACTAGAGAGAAGATTTTTCAATAAAGGCATTTAAATCTTCTCTGCAATGGGATATTTTTAAAACATAACTTCAACAAGCTGAAAGGAGGACATAGGTTTTATGTTTATAAAAATGTTTTTATTTTTACTTCTATGAGTTCAAAACAAGACAATGAGGTTTAAACTCTAAAAGAAGGAAGCATGTAAGGGTATAAGGAAAAACTTTCTGGAAAAAAAATGACTGAAAGAGGCCTTCTGTCTTTTCTAGAAGGTTTTTTAAACCTAGGAACATTTAGTCAAACATTTATTAAATATGTACCATGTACCAGTCATTCTGATCAATGAAACATGGAATGTAAATGACATGTAAGATGGAGACCTTGCTTTCAATAAACTTGCCATCAAGCTGGGAGTAGAAAACCTAGTGTGCATGAAATTAAAAGGAAGTTAAGCAATTAAGAACGAATTTTGTGTTGACTAGAAGTATAAATGGGAGATTAGAGAGGGGAAAGCAATCTGTGGAGTAGCTTAGCTGAAGGAAGATTTATTGAGCTTGCCCTCAGATACAGAGATTTCAGTGAGTGGAATAGAGGCTATAGAGTTGCAGATAGGGAGAACAACAGGTGCAAATATCCAGACAAGATACTGATGAAGTGATCAGTATGTCAGGAGCAGAGGGCATCTTTGGACGAGGACCAGTGATACTGAGAGAGAGGTATTAGATTAGGAAAAGCTATAAAAACTGGACTGAAGTATCTATACAGAGAAAATTTTAGGGTCAATTTTTGGTTATAGAGTAGAGGAATAAATAATGAATATGGAGATTTGAAATCATGGACAGATTTTCAGGAAGAGATCTCTGAGTTTATACACATATGAAAAGGGGAAGAGAGAGAGACTGGAGCCAGGGATAAGTAGTAAGAAGGCTGTTGATATAATTCAAGTATGAAGTAGGAGGGTGGAAAATCTGGAAGATTTTTAAAGACAAAAAATAATTAAACTTTTACAGAGGAAAGAATGGAAGGGAAAGATCCAAGGGTTTCTGAACTTCCAATGATTTCCATGAGTTTTGGGCTTGGGAAGAGAAGAGTGGTGATGGAAGGAAAGGAAGATGTCAAGCATGACTTTTACCTTTCTGGCTTAAGACACTGGATGAATGTATAGTATTATTAGAAAAGGACTGGGATTGATAGGTAAATTGACAGGATTGATAAGTAAGTTAAATTCAATTCTGACATGGTGAATTTGAGATGTCTTTGAAACATCCAAGTGAAAGTGTTGATTAAGTGGTTGGAAATGCAGCCAAGTATTCAGACAAGAGGTCAGGGTGGGACAGTGATTCTCAACTAAGAGTGACTTTACCCATGGGACAGCTGACAATGTTTACAAAAATTTTGATTGTCACAGTTGGAGATGGAAGGTTTGTTACTGGTAATTAGAGGCCAGGGATGCTGCTAAACATCCTACAATGCATAGGACAGTCCCTTCACAACAAAGAATGATCCAGCCTCAAATATCAATAATGCCAAGCTTTAGAAATCCTGGGGCAGATTTGAGAAATATCAGCATGTACATGGAAATTAAATCTGTGACCATAATGAGACTAGAGAGTGAGAAAAAAGTTAGGTTGGAGTCTTGAGAAATTTTGAATGGCCAGATGGAAGAGGATGAGCCAGAAAAGAAAACCTAAAATAAGGAGATACCAGAGAAATAAAAGGAAAACCAGTAGGTGGGGGTCACAGCAACCATGTTAAGAAGTGTTTCTGAAGGAGGGAGATATTCATCAAGAAAAAGATGAAAATATATCCATTGGATTTAGAAAAATGAAAGTAGCTAGTGACCTTAGAGAAAGCAGTTTCTCTGGCATACTAGTGATGAAAGCTAAATTTAAGTGAATGGAGGAGAAAGAAAATAGAGATCCTTTGGGCTATGATGAGACTAAAGATTAGGAGAAAGTGTTTTGAAAGGTTTGTTATCCACACTGCTTCTTTTAAGATGGAAGAGTCACGCTTAAATAAAAAGTAAAAGATCTAGTTAGAAGTAAAAGTGTTAATATATAGAAGACAGAGTTTTTCAAGACTGGGTAATAAAACAGGAAGTCATGAAATCATTTTAGTGGATTGCAAGTTGCATTTTTTGGAAACATGAAATTCAATATGACATAATAGGATAGGACATAATGGAGACTATCCTATAAAATATTATTTCATGAAACTATTGTTTCAGTTGTGGTGTGCAAGTATGTGTCTTTAGTTTGCAATTTGGGTAACTAAGTGAATACAGAGAATGAAGGTGTAAGAATTATCCTCCAGGTGAAGGTCTAGATAACTTGGAGGATAATGGTATTGTAATGGAAATGTAATAATAAGGGAATAAAGTAATGGAGCAGAAGGTAGAAATGAAGATGGATTTAAGACAAAAATAGATCATTCAGCCCCAGTATTCATAACAGTATTATTTACAATAGCAAAGACATGGATGCAACCTAAAAGTCCATCAGCACATGAATGGATAAAAAAGATGTGATACATATATAAAGATATATACATATATACACACACACAATAGAATATATATATACATACAATGGAATATTGCTCATAAAAAGAGAATGAAATAATGCCATTTGCACCAACATGGATGGACTTAGAGATTATCATACTAAGTGAATTAAGTCAGACAGAGAAAGACAAATATCATATGATATCACTTATATGTGGAATCTAACATAAGACACAAATGAACTTATTTGTAAAACAGAAATGAACTCATATCAGGAGTTTGGGATTAACAGATACATATCACTATATATAAAAATAGGTAAACAAAAAGGACATGCTGTATAGCACTGGGAACTATATGCAATATCTTTTAATAACCTACAGTAGAAAAGAATCTGAAAAATAAAAAATATATATGTATATATGTATAGATGAATCACTTTGCTGTGCACCTGAAACATTGTAAATCAACTATACTTCAATTAAAAAATAGCCTATTCAGGTAAAGGTATACTATACGCAGCTACACAGTCCCTTATAAGGCTAGATGGCTAGACGATCTTCTTAGGTTCTCTTTTATTTATTTATTTTTTGCGGTACGCGGGCCTCTCACTGTTGTGGCCTCTCCCGTTGCGGAGCACAGGCCCCGGATGCGCAAGCTCAGTGGCCATGGCTCACGGGTCTAGCCACTTCGCGGCATGTGGGATCTTCCCGGACCGGGTCACGAATCCGTGTCCCCTGCATCGGCAGGCAGACTCTCAACCACTGCGCCACCAGGGAAGCCCATTCTTAGGTGCTCTTAAAGCCCACTGCCCTTACACAATAACTATAATGCAACTGCTCATTTTTTTGTCCATCTCCCTTCTTACACAGTGAGCACCACGAGACCAGGAGCTACTGGTTATTCCAATTTCTAGTATAGTATCTGGGACATAGTAGGTGTTCATTTAATGTTGATTTTGTGAATAACTTAAAGATGTGACATTGAAATCACAGAGTTGAAAAGATTATGATGATGAGCTATTTATAATATAGCTTTAGACCTTACCAGAGACAAACCAAATGTGGAAAAGCCACAGGCTACAAACTTGATTCCAGAAAGCAATTACCATCAGAAACCTGGGTATGCATCCTGTATCAGTCAGCTTTACTGGTTGCAACAGAAACCAACTCTGGCTGACATAAGCAAAAACAAATTTTTTGAAAGGCTACTGGGTAGTTCATAGTTGCCAGGAAGGCCAGGTTTGGAAAACAGTCAAGAATAAAGGAAGCTAATACATTAACCTGGATTACAGCCAAAATCACCACACCACAAAACCATCTGCTGAGGACACTGTCACCTCCCAACCCCAGACTCCCACCACCATTATGGGCACCAGTCAGTGGATACAGCCATTGTGCTGCTATGGCTGTTTCCCCTGAAAACTGATGTTACTGTTCTTCATGTTCCTCCGTCTCAGCTACTTAGCACTTCTAGCTCCTGGATCAAGATGCAAGGTGGTTGTATGTGGTTGGCAGAGCCTAAACTATGTGCCTAAGCCCTAACTGAAAGGGAGGCTGGGAAACTGAATATCTGAACATTTTAAGCTTTCATAGAGAGACAGGCTCATAAGACATTTCCAAACAGAAGAAGATATTAAGCTGTCAAAATAAGTGACAAAAGTCCATTACATAATGAATGACATATAATCCAATAGAGTCTAAAGCTACTGTTAGTCACTAGCCCCCTATGCCACCTTTGAACAAAGCTGAGTGCAATGGAAAGTCTTTAGCTGCAAATGTAAAAGGCACAGTTTGAGTGCTATATCTGATTAGATTTACTCTTGAATGGTGCACAGATGCTAGATCACCCTGAAATGATAGGTAGATGTCACCCTTTAATAGAAATCACTGACCCTGAGATTTATGTCTTCTTTCCTTAAAAATACAGCTGCCACCATTTCAGGTTATTGGTAGATGATTTTGGCTTCTTAGTTTAAACAGAGCCAGTCACTTCAGTAATTGCCTTGGAGTCAGTGTTGAAAATTTCCAGCCATCTGTACCTGCCACTTGTAGTGACCCTCATGAAGATGTCCTGCCTCTCTGGCATCCATTTGAAATGTTCCTGCCTCATGTCAACCCTGCCTTCATCTCTGCTAGTCTTCTGGCAACACACTTGTAACCAGGCTGGTGCCTGAACACTCCACTGGGTATGCCTGTTTATTTCATTTAGGATAAGAGTGGATTTTCACCACACAGACATACATCCATTTACCTTTCCTAAAACATCTTTAGAAAATCTGCATGAGGAGGAAAGTGCTTTGCAAATCTCAGCACCCATATAGAATGAGCCAATTACAGCTCAGCCTTATTTTGTACCCTGTAACTTTACCATCCCTCAGTAATCCTCTGTCAAAAATGAAGCATATGATAAAATCTTTAAAGAGCTTCATCAAATGATGGTTATTACCTCTTATTCAGAAAAAAAAATGATGTGTTTGCATTAATAAATCCCAGGTACAAAAAGACAAAGTGAGAAACAAATAAATAATTATTTGGTTCCAAATAATTTTTGCTCTAATAAAAAAATTATAGACTTCTTCCATATATTCAACTTAAACTTCAATGCATTTAGATTTTTAGATACATAAAAGTTTTCACACATTAGAAACACATCTTACAAAGCAATCTATATATCTATTAAGGAAAGTTTATGTGATATTTTCATATGCATTTCTAGAATTTATGGTAAACAAAGGATGTTTCACCCTTAAAGGCATCAGTCACTGCAGCCACCCTGCACAGTGGGCCCTGAGGGGAATACAGATGGAGAAAAAACAGGATATTAGCCCTAGATAGTTAAGGTACATATCAAAGAAGTGATTTAAATAAGTCCAGATTCTTGCAACTTCCCACTCACAGAAAAGTACTAAAATCATTAACTTGAGATGTCTGTATTTGTGATTACAGTAATCTTTTGATGTTCGACTACATGGAGTTTTTTTAGCAAAAACTCCTACATATCCTGGCTCATCCTTTACATTTTTGGAACAGTCCCTCAGAGCTATCTGAGAGGTTGTATCCCAGGCATAAATCCTCAGGAAGTCCACAGAACAAAACATAATTCTCAATTTTTAGGTTATGTTTTTTTTATTCAGTCAACAAGTTTAAACCTCAAAAACTGGATATGCTAGAAGTTAAGAACCATATCCATTTGCTTCCTTAAACAAGTTTTTTGGGTAGGGATTGACCAAAATGACAACATAGGAGGCTCCTGAACTCCTGTCTTCCCACAGACACAGCAAATATACAACTACACACAGAGCAATTACCTCTGAAAGAAAACCAGAAACAAGCTGAAGGGCTGACTCCTACACATCAGGAGGATGAGAAAATATCCACACTGAAGTAGCTAGGAAAGGCTGAGACACACTCTCACCATAAAGCCCACCTTGGTATAGCATCATACAAACAGGAGGAAAGTCCCAAATCCCAGCTTCTCTTTGAACAGTGAAGGATTTGGACTCTACATTTGGCACCCCACCTTTTAAGACTCCCACCAAAAGGGTGAGCCCCCAAAACTCCTAACTCTGAAAGCCAACCAGGCTTGCATCCATGAGACTACAAAGCCATAGCAAACAAAGAAGCAGTTGTTAATGGTCAGTGAGGACTCACCACAGCACAGGGCCAAGTGCACTGGTAGTAGGGAAAAAATGCCTATCTCCCAGTCTTTCCCTGAAACAGGTCTATCTGCATACATTTGAAAACTGTTGCATGAGGGCTGGGCTTCTCATTTATTAGCACACATCTAAGGGCAGTCTGTAATCCTCCCAGAGTTGAGGAAAACCAACAAACACTCCCCCTGCCATTTCTCTCCAGCCTACTCTAAGTCAGCAGTATCTCCTTGAAAGAAGCCTATACACATGTCTGCACCCCAGCTTTTGCACTACTGTCCAAGAATGAACACCCAGATTGCCTGGCTCTGATAGCCAATGGTGCTTTTGTTCAGAAGGCTCACAGAACTGTAGCAAACAAAGAAGTAGTTTTAAACTGGCTATCCACCCAGGGCTCAGTACAGAGAGAACAAACAAAAATGCCCATATCTCAGTCTTTCCCTAAAAGGGATTCATCTGCATACTTTAAAACATGCTGGTTGTGGGTCAGGATTCCAATTAAGCATACATTTAAGGACTAGCTATATTCCTCCCTGGAGATGAGGGAATCTGGTGGACATTACCCTGCCTTCTTCTTATAGGTAACATCAAGTCACCAGTATCTCCCTAGAAGGAGCTTGTACATACATCTGGTGCCAGAGCTTTAGCAGCTGCTAAGAAAAAAAGAATCTGGAAATAAGCCCATTCATATATGGTCAATTAATTTTTGACAAAGGAGTCAAGAATATACAGTGGGGAAAGGATAGTCCCTTCAATATATGGTGTTGGGAGAAAGAAAATTGTTAACTGCTGGCAAAGATCATGTGCTGTGAGGGATACCCAGAGCAAAAATAGACAAATAGTTCAGGGGAAAAAAGTGTCTATTAGAGTAAGGCCAAAGAGCAAAATGAACACAGAGAACAAAGGTTACTTCTACAAGGCAGGGAGCAGAACACACTGGCCATGTGGACTGCTGAGGAGACTCCTGAGGTTTGGAGACCACAGGCTTGACATTTCAGAAATGGTTGGTTTTCAAGGTTCTTCCTCCTAATGCTGTGATTCTCTGAAGTTTTTACAGGGTTTAGGAGAGAGCAAAATTAGATATTTCTGGAATCTGGAAAAGATGGCAGAGTAGAAGGACTTGAGATCACCTCCTCTCATGAAAACAGTAAAGTCTTCAAACAACTGCTGTCAACCATTGACAAAAAAGACTGAAACCTACCAAAAAAGATATTTTACATTCAAAGACAAGGAAGAAGCCACAATTAAATGGTAGGCAGGCCACTTTCATGACATAATCCCATCCCATACCTGACCCACAAACTGGAAAATATATTGTAGAGGTTCTCCCACAAGAGTGAGTATCCTGAACCCAATATCAACCTCCCCAGTATGAGGGTCTTGCATCAGGAGTAGGAACCCCCAGAGCATTTGGCTTTGAAGACCAGGGTATTTGAGTACAGGAGTTCCACAGGACTGGGGGAAACAGAGACTCCACTCTTGGAGGGGACACACAAGGTTTCACATACACTGGGACCCAGCCCAAAACAGTAACTCCATGGGAACTGGGGCTGGACCTACCTACAAGTCTTGGTGGGTCTCCTGGGGAGGAAAGGGTCAGCTGTGGCTCACTGGGGGCAGGGAGTGTGGAGCAAGGACACAGGTGACAGAAAACACAGAGAATATTGAATAGCATGAGCTCTCCCAGAGGTCACCTATTTGGCATCAATACCTAGCCCTACCCAATAACCTACAGGCTCCAGTGCTGGAACATCTCAGGCCAAACAACCAGCAGGTTAGGAACACAGACCCACCCATCAGTAGACAGGGTGTCTAATGCCATAATGAGCTCACAGCCACCTCTAAACACACCCCTTCACATGGCCCTGCCCATCAGAGGACAAGACCCATCTCCACCCACCAGTGGGCAGGTTCCAGTCCCTCCCACCAGGAACCCTGCACAAGTCTCAGGAGCAATCTCACTCACCAGAGGGCAGACTCCAGAAGCAAGAGGAACTACAATCCTCCATTCAGCAGAAAGGAGACCAAAAACACAGAAAGTTAGACAAAATGAGATGGCAGAGAAATATGTTCCAGATGAAGGAACAAGAAAAAAACTCACAAGAACAACTAAACGAAGTTGAGACAGGCAACATACACAAAAATGAATTTAGAGTAGTGATAGTAAATATGATCCAAGATCTCAAAAAAGAAAGGAGGCGCAGACCAAGAAGTTACAAGAGATGATTAACAAAGAGCTAGAATATTTAAAGAACAAACAAACAAAGATGAACAATACAATAACTGAAATGAAAAATACACTAGGAAGTCAATGGCAGAATAACTGAGGGAGAAGAATGGGAAAGTGAGCTGGCAGACAAAATAGTGGAAATCACTGCCATGGAACAGAAAAGAGAAAAAAGAATGAAATGAGGACAGTCTCAGAGACATCTGGGACAACATTAAATGCACCAACACTTGCATCATAGGGGTCCCAGAAGGAGATGAGAGAGAGAAAGGGCCTGAGAAAATATTTGAAGAGATATAACCAAAAACTTCCCTGGGAAAACAGACACTCAAGTCCAAGAAGCACAGAGGTCCATCCAAGATAAACCCAAGGAGGGACATGCTGAGACACATATTAATCAAATGGAAGAAAATTAAAGGCAAAGAAAAATATTAAAATCAGCAAGGGAAAAGCAACAAATAACATACAAGGGAATCCCCATAAGGTTATCAGCTGATTTTTCAGCACAAACTCTGCAGACCAGAAGGGAGAGGCATGATATATTTAAAGTGATGAAAGGGAAGAACCTAAAACCAAGAATACTCTACCCAGGAGACTCTCATTCAGATTTGATGAAGAAATCAAAAGTTTACAGACAAGCAAAAGCTAAGAGAATTCAGCACCACCAAACCAGTTTTACAACAAATCCTAAAGGAATTTCTCTAGGCATAAAAGAAAAAGTCACAACTAGAATCAAGAAAATTACAAATGAGAAAGCTCACCAGTAAAGGCAAACATACAGCAAAGGTAGGAAATAATCCACACAAAAATATGATATAAAAACCAGCAATCATGAGAAGAGCACAAACGCAGGATATTGGAAATGCACTGGAAATTAAGAGACCAGCAACTTAAAACAATCTTGTACATATATAGACTGCCATATCAAAACCTAATGGGAACCACAAACCAAAAATCTACAGTAGATACACACACAAAAAAAGGAAAAGCAATCCAAACAAACACTAAAGATAGACATCAAATCATAAGAGAAGAGGTGCTTATAGGAGCACCTCAATATATAAGGCAAGTGCTAAGAGCCATAAAAGGGAAAATTGACAAATAACATAATTATAGTGGGGGACTTTAACTCACCACTTACACCAATGGACAGATCATGCAGACAGAAAATTAATATAGAAACAAAAGCCTTGAATGACACATTACAGCAGTTGGACTTAGTTGATATTTACAGAACATACCAACTGAAAGCAGCAGAATGCACATTCCTCTCAAGTGCACATGGAATGTTCTCCAGGATAGACCACATGCTGGTCCAAAAATCACACCTCAGCAAATTTAAGAACACTGAAATCGTTTCAAGCATCTTTTCTGACCACAATGTTATGACATTAGAAATAAATTAAAGGAAAAAAACTATAAAAAACACAAATACATGAAGGCTAAACACTATGTTACTAAACAACAAATGGATCACTGAAGAAATCAAAGAGGAAATCAAAAAATACCGAGAAACAAATGACAATGAAAACACAACAGTTCAAAACCTATGGGATGCAGCAAAAGCAGTTCTAAGAGGGAAGCTTATAGCAATACAATCTTAGCTCTGGAAACAAGAAAAATCTCAAATAAACAACCTAACCTTGCACCTAAAACAACTAGAGTAAGAGGAACAAACAAAGCCCAAAGTTAGTAGAAGGTAAGAAATCATAAATATCAGAGCAGAAATGAATGAAATAAGGATTAAAAAAACAGTAGAAAAGAGCAATGAAACTAAAAGCTGGTTCTTTTAGAAGATAAACAAAATTGACAGACCTTTAGCCAGACTCATCAAGAAAAATGGGATTTTAGAAATGAAAAAGGAGAAGTTACAATGGACACCACAGAAATACCAAGGATCACAAGAGACTACAACAAGCAGCTAGATGCCAATAAAATGGACAACCTAGAAGAAATGGACAAATCTTAGAAAGGTACAACCTTCCACGACTGAATGAGGAAGAAATAGAAAATATGAACAGGCCAATCACAAATACTGAAGTTGAAACTGTGATTTAAAAACTCCCAACAAACAAAAGTCCAGGACCAGATGACTTCACAGACAAATTCTATCAGACATTTAGAGAATAGTTAACACCTTCCCTTCTGAAACTCTTCCCAAAATTTGCAGAGGAAACTCATTTTACAAGGCCACCATCACCCTGAAACCAAAACCAGACAAAGATATCACACACAGAAGAAAATTACAGGCCAATGTCACTGATGAACATAGACTCAAAAATACTCAACAAAATAGTAGCAAACAGAATCCAACAACATATTAAAAGGATCATTCACCATGATCAAGTGGAATCTATTCCAGGGGTGCAAAGATTCTTCAATATATACAAATTAATCAATATGATACACCACATAAACAAACTGAAGAATAAAAACCATATGATCATTTCAATAGATGCAGAAAAAGCTTTGACAAAATTCAGCACCCATTTGGATTAAAAAAAAAAAAACTCCAGAAAGTGGACATAGACAGAACCTACCTCAACATAATAAAGACTATATACAATAAACCCACAGCAAATGTCAACACAATAGTGAAAAACTTATTTCCTCTAAAATCAGGAACAAAGCAAGGATGTCCATTCTCGCCAATTTATTCAACATAGTTTTGGAATTCCTAGCCATGGCAATCAGAGAATTGAAAGAAATAAAAGGAATCCAAATCAGAAAAGAAGTAAAACTGTCACTGTTTGCAGATGACAAGATACTATACATAAAAATCCTAAAGATGCTACCAGAAAACTACTAGAGCTCATCAATGAATTCCATAAAGTTGCAGGATACAAACTTAGCACACAGAAATCTCTTGCATTCCTATACACTAACAATGAAAGATCAGGTAGAGTAATTAAGGAAACAATCCCAACTACCAACACATCAAAAAAGAATATAATACCTAGGAATAAACCTACCTAAGGAGGCAAAAGAACTGTAGTCAGAAAACTATAAGATACTGATGAAAGAAATCAAAGATGACACAAACAGATGGAGAGATATACCATGTTCTTGGATTGGAAGAAACAATATTGTGGAAATGACTGTACTACCCAAAGCAATCTACAGATTCAGTGCAACCCCTATCAAATTACTGATAGTATTTTTCACAGAATTAGAACAAAAATATTTTAGAATTTGTATGGAAACACAAAAAACCCCAAATAGCCAAATCAATCTTGAAAAAGAAAAATGGAGCTGCAGGAATCAGGCTCCCGGACTTCAGACTATACTACAAAACTATAGTTATCAAAACAGTATGGTACTGGCACAAAAACAGAAATATAGATTAATGGAACAGGATAGAAAGTTCAGAGATAAATCCAAGCACCTATGGTCACCTAATAGATGACAAAGGAGGCAAGAATATACAATGGAGAAAAGAGAGTCTCTTCAATAAGTGGTGCTGGGAAAACTGGACAGCTACATGTAAAAGATTGAAATTAGAACACTCCCTAACACCACACACAAAAATAAACTCCAAATGGATTAAAGACCTAAATGTAAGGCTGGACACTCTAAAACTCTTAGAGGAAAACCCAGGCAGAACAGTCTTTGACATAAATCGCAGCAAGATCTTTTTGACCCACCTCCTAGAGTAATGAAAATAAAAACAAAAAGAAATAAATGGGACCTAATTTAACTTAAGAGCTTAATTAGGAAAGGAAAGGAAACCATAAACAAGACAAAAAACAACCCACAGAATTGGAGAAAATATTTGCAAACAAAGCAACCGACAAAGGATTAATCTCCAAAATATATAAACAGTTCATGCAGCTGAATATCAGAAAAACAAACAACTAAATCAAAAAATGGGCAGAAGATCTAAATAGACATTTCTCCAAAGAAGACATACAGATGGCCAAAAAATCACATGAAAAGATGCTCAACATCACTAATTATTAGAGAAATGCAAGTCAAAACTACAATGTGGTATCACCTCACACCAGTCAGAATGGCCATCATCAAAATGCCTACAAACAATAAATGCTGGAGAGAGTGTAGAGAAAAGGGAACCCTCCTACACTGTTGGTGAGAATGTAAATTGGTAAAACCACTATGGAAAACACTATGAAGTTTCCTTAAATAAACTAAAAATAAAGCTGCCACATGATCCAGCAATCCCACTCCTTGGCATATATCCAGAGAAAATCATAATTTGAAAATATGCATGCACCCCAATGTTCATTGCAGAACTATTTACAATAGCCAATACATAGAAGTGACCTAAATGTCCATCAACAGAGGAATGGATAAAAACAATGTGTTACATATACACAATTGAATATTACTTAGCCATAAAAAAGAATGAAATAATGTCATCTGCAGCACGTGGAAGGTCTTAGAGACTGTCATACTGAGTGAAGGAAGTGAGACAGAGAAAGACAAATATCATATATTACTTTTACGTGGAATCTAAAAAGTGATACAAATAAATTTACTTACAAAACAGAAACAGACTTACAGATATTAAAAAAAAACTTATGGTTACCAAAGGGGAGATGTGGTGGGGGAAGGATAAATTAAGATCTTGGGATTAACATACACATACTAATATATATAAAATAGATAACCAACAAGGATCTGTGGTATAACACAGGGAACTCTACTCAGTATTCTGTGATAACCTATATGAGAATAGAATCTGAAAAGAATATATATATATATGTATAACTGATTCTCTTTGCTGTACACCGAAACTAACACAACATTGTAAATCAACTGTAATCCAATAATAACTTTTTAAAAAGTGGTGTTGGGAAACCTGATAACCACATCCAAAAGAATAAACCTGGATTCGTCTCTTATACCATTCACAAAAATCACCTCAAATGGATTAAAGACTTGAATTAAGACCTGAAACTGTAAAACTCTTAGAATAAAACACAGGAGATCATTTTTTTGGATTTGACACTGAAAATAAAGGCAACCAAAGAAAAAATAAACAAGTGTGACTACATCAAACTAAAAAGCTTCTGCCTAGTGAAAGAAACCATCATCAGAATGAAAAGGCAATGTATTGAGTGGAAGTATTAAATATTAGCAAACCACATATTCAGTAAAGTGTTGATATCCAAAATATACAAGGAACTTACAAAACTCAATAGCTATAAAATAAACAACCCAGTTAAAAAATGGGAAGATACCTAAATAGACATTTTTTCCAAGGAAGATATACAAATGGACAAGAGTAACACGAAAAGGTGCTCAACATCACTAATAATCAAGGAAATGCAAAGCAAAACCACAATCACCTCACACCTGTTAGAATGGCTATTGTCCAAAAGACAAGAGGTAATGAATTCTGATGGGAATGTGGAGGAAAGGGAACACTTGGACACAGTTGGTGGGAATGTAAACTGGCATAGCCACAATGGAAAGCAGTATGGAGGTTTCTCAAAAAATTAAAAATCCCACTTTTGGGTATATATCCAAAGGAAATGAAATCATTATCACACACACACACACACACACACAAATCTATACTCCCATGTTCATTGCAGCATTATTCACAATAGTTAAGGTATGGAAACACTCTAAGCATCCATCAATGGATGAATAGATCAAGAAAATGTGATAGACAGACAGATAGATAGATGATAGATAGATGGATATAGATAGATAGATAGGCACACACAATGGAATATTATTCAGCCTTTAAAAAGATGGAAATCCTGCCATTCATGACAACATGGATGAACCTGGAGGGCATTGCTAAGTGAAATAAATCAGAGAAATGCAAATACTGTATGATATCACTTATATTTGGAATCTATTTAAAAAGTCAAACTCATAGAAACAGAATTGAAAAGTGATTGCCAGTTGAATGGACATATATACACTACCAAATGTAAAATAGATAGCTAGTGGGAAGCAGCCACATAGCACAGGGAGATCAGCTTGGTGCTTTGTGACTACCTAGAGGGGTGGGATAGGGAGGGTGGGAGGGAGATGCAAGAGGGAGGAGATATGGGGATATATGTATATGTATAGCTGATTAACTCTGTTATAAAGCAGAAACTAACACACCATTGTAAAGCAATTATACTCCAATAAAGATGTTAAAAAAAAGAAAAAAAAAAGAAATGGAGTAGCAAACTGGGCTGAGGGTTGGGAAAAATAGGGATGTTTTGGTAAAAGGGTACAAACTCTCAGCTGTAAGATGAATAAGATCTGAGGATCTACTGTATAACATGGTAACTATTGTTGATAATGCTATTGTATAACTAAAATATGCGAAGAGAGTAGAATTTCAATGATCTCACCAAAAGAGACAAACGTGAAGTGATGGATATGTTAATTAACTAGATGGAGAGAATACTTTCATAATGTATATGTATATCAAATCACCACATTGTACACTTTAAATATCTTATAACTTCGTCAATTATACCTCAGTAAAGTGGAACAATTTTTTTCTTGTAAAAATAGTTTTATCTTTAATTAACCTGAATATTGGATAACAGATTTCATTCTCTTTTTTTTCACTCTAATCTCATTTTAAGATTTATCCATGTTGCTGAGTGTGCTTCTCACTCCTAACTGCTGCAGAGCAGACATAGACAGCAGCCACCATAAAGGTGGTTCAGCTCCTCACGACCACATTCAACTAAGTCCTCCTGTGGACTTACAGAAGGATTTTCTGGTATATAGTCCCAGGAATGGATTGCTGGGTCATGGAGCAGGGAGAGACTTGGCTTCACTGAGGGCCACCAGGTGGCTTCATCCAATGCCTGTGTTAACTCACAGTTCTGCAAGAGTGTCCTGCTTCCCCACAGCTTTGCTAACACTCCATGTTATCCAAATTACACCCAGACTTAGTAAAAATGAAGAAAGTTGTTGTTTTATTTTACACATCTCTGATAATGAGTGACTTGGAGCCATCTCATCTATTTAAAGAGTTTGGGTTTTTTTGTTGTTTGGGGAGGTTTTTTTCCACATTCATTATTGTGGTTTCTGTCTTTTCCTATTAAATAAAGAAGTTCCTTCTATAGTTTAGATATTACTTGCTTTTTGATTCTAGATATCACAAGACATCTCTTCCTAGTCTATCATCTCTTAGTTATCTTTCTCTATGGTGCCCTTCCTTGAACAGAAATCCTTAGTGTTGATTTAATCAACTATATTAATGGCCAAATGGTATGTATTTTGCCAATCTAATTTCTTTTGAAGTTAAAGATGTAGTTTTTTATTAGATTGGGGCAACCCAGCTTAATTATTTCCTTCACAACAAAAGGGGCTCTGATGCCACATACTCTCATTCCTTAGATTTAATGTGGGTTGTATGAGTGGGTAGATGAGGGAAATAAGTTAAATCTGGTTCCAAATCCTGGATCTCCTATTTACTACTTGTGTGAACTAGGGCAAATCACTTATATTCTCCATGCCTTAGTTTTCCTATCTGGAAAGTATAGAGCAATCATTCCTGGAGCAACAAGAACACAATAAGCTTTTGTTTATTTGTATATTGCTTTCCTTTTTTTGTTTGGTGCAACCCAAAACCTTTCTGAACAATTTCCTTCAATTTTCCTTAAAGAAGCATTCCTATGCTTAATCTCACTGGAATTATATTAAACAAACATAAGCTACTCCAGTCATTTGTTTAAACATTGAAGAAACATTTTCTTGATGCCTGCTGTGTACCTATGCCTGAGCTATAAAGAAAAATCAGAAGAATGAAAGAAATAAAAAGGCAAAGACATCATATTAGTTCCTACAGAAGTTATACCCAACTCAGCCTAGGAGAGGTGGGTCATTCCTGATGGTCAATCGGCTTCTCCCTGTTTTCAGCACAAGCTCAGGGAGTACTTGATTTGAATGAATCTTGGGGAAGGACAAGTTCTTACTTTTTCAGTGGGACAAACAAGTCCTACTCCTAAAACTGGCTTCTCTACTAATGGTAACACTCAAGCTCACCTATCAGAGGATGATGTGAAAGTCCAGTTGAGTGAAGCCAAGAACCTCAGGCACTTGGCTGCTGGAGAGATCCAAGGCATTTTCAGTGTGATCAGCCCCAAGGAATGAAAGTTGCAACCAGCCTGTACCCAGAGAAAGATCTGGGCAATGGCTTCACACCAAGCAAAATAGGAGTGTGGAGAAACAGAGGGTAGGGGCCATACAGTCAGCTGTACACACTCACATAACTCTGAAGCAGGGAGCCCCAAAGGGTATTGTCAGTACCTACCTGACTAGCTGCTGCTTCTGGCTCTAACTTACCTCAATGACTTTTAACCTTTTTTATCCCTTAATATACACAATGAAGGATGTTCACATACAAGATACATTCTCATATACATTCTTTCCATGAAACTGGCATTTAATCCACACCTTTCTCTCCTATTCAAGAAAGCATATCAGAAGACAAATAAATGAGAGTGATAGCTTAAAAATTATCCCCAATGTTAGTTATTTAACTGTTAATAGAGAAAGATTGCTTATGATTTATCTTGAATTTAGCTTGACACCAGATTATCACTAAGTGTGAAATTATTAGTTGAAAGAAACTAGTAAAACTAGTTGAAAACTACTGACACAGTTCATACTCATTGAGCCTGTCAGCTGTTAGCCATTTCCAGCTCAACATTTCACTGATCTATAATAGCAACTGCCATTTGTTTATCTCATACTATGAGCCAGACAGTTACCTATAATACTCCCTATCCTCACAAAAACTCTAAAGGACAAGTATTGTTATCTTTGTTTTACAGCTAAGAAACCTCAGGCTCAGAAAGGTCATTATTTGCCTAGGGTGACACAGTAAGTGGTAAAGTCAAGATTTATATATATGACTGTCTTATTTTATAATTCAGGATCCTAGCCTTCTCCCTTCAAAGTTGAATCATCCTCCAGCAATAAGTCCTCAGTCAAGGCCAACCCCTCATACATGCTAAACCTCTCCTAACTTGAGAGATGCCCCCAACTCTCAAACTAAGCCACTCAGAAATTCCCAGTATTCATTTCTGGAAAATCCCTAATAAAGTGGAACTTGTCACATGGGAAGGGTGATGCATTAACTCGTTACTACCCATAATCACATCAGCATAGAATCATCTTGTCAACTAAGGTCATTCCCACAAAAGGCTCTAAAGAAATGGAAGAAATTTTCAAAGGAAAAGGAGAGGGAGGAAGGGGAGTAGAAAGCACTCCATCTAGAATTTGGAGCATAGCCAGTACCACAGAGACATGAAAGAAATGAGAAAGCCTCCTGATGTCTACAGGAGGTTGGAAGAGGAAGGGAGAGAAAGCTAACATTTGTGGAGCTCTTACCATGTTCCAAGGTGTACCAGGCTGGGAACCTTCACGGCATCTTCTAACCTTACAGAAGCCTTTGTCTACATTTTTTATAGAAGAGGAAGAGGGAGGTTGAGTACTTTTTCTGAACTCACAATGCCAGAAAATAACAAAGCAAGAGTTTGAACACAGGCTGTCTGATGTCCACAGCACACCTTCTTCCACTGTAACCACCTTCTTTAACACTCTGTGAGGACATACTATCTTGACTCCTGGAGGGCCCTACTTTGAGCATGACATTGATGAGCTCTGAAAACATTTTTTTTTTCCTCATTGAACACAACATAAAGTCCTTGTCATTTAAAAAAAGTCTCTAAATATTCTTGTAATGTTTGGGAACAGAGATTAATTGGAAAAGTCAATTCTTGTAGGAAACTAATTAGCATTCCCTTGACAAAACACAATGAATTTAAATATTGGCCAGTGTTACCACTTATCTGGTATGAAGTATTAATCTGACAGCAGTGGCCGTGCTGCTGCTCAGTCTGGTGCTTGTGGGCTGGGGGGATACGATTTGGCTTCTCATCCATGTCTGAGGAGACAATTTAGTAAAAAGTTGAAGAGCAGGATGTGCCTGGGATTCTCCAAAACCTCAAAGGCTTGAGTGATTGGTACTAGTGTGGTCATTCCCTTCCTCTCTCCTCAGCCTTCCCCTCATCTCTGGTTCCAGAAACTCCAGCGAAAGATAAGAAAGGGAACATACAGGAACTGGGGTCAGGCCAGGGGAAAAGATTCTCAGAGCACTGGGTTTGACAGAAAGTCTTCAGAAGACTTACTGGTCCTAGCATGATAAGCTCGTGGCTTTCCATAGCCTGCCAGCCCTATGCCACCCAAGAGCCTTTGTCTGAGTCAAGCCTTCTCCACATGTGCTCCTGGACCACTACCTGCATCAAATCTACTCAATCTACATCTCTGGGGTTGTGGTCAGGGGTTCACATTTTAACAGGCTTCTCCATTATCCTTAAGGAGCAAAAAAAGTTTGAGGATCACTGGGCTAAGGATTGGGACTGGTCAAGAAACAGAATAGCAGTGGCCTCAAGTGAGAAGATTCTCTTAAAATCTTATAAAATTGATTATCATTATTCATGGTAGTTATGTTTTATAAAGTTACCATGAACGTTGGACTAGCAAGTACGAAACCATTGTTTTTACAAATACCTCTGGTCACGACATTTTCATCAACCAATCAACACACAGTATTGTTTCATGTGTGCTTCCATTTAAAGACATCTAATTTAATTATATATCGTTGGTACATTAACATTAAACTAACAGCCAACAGTACTATAACTCATACCTGAGTGAAGGCATGAGTTATAGTACTGTAATTTCCCCAAAGACAAATCACAGCCTTCTTGCACTTGAGAACATAAGACAGCATTTCAACACTATGCTTGAGAGCCATTTTAAACCATGAAATCACAAGCAAAAAGCACAAAGAAATGGCACTAAATACATTGTGAAAATGACACTTGTTTACAGTATGAGTTGAAACAGGAAGGCAGAGCATCACTTTGTTCCCCCTCAGCTGGGAACATGCATGTTGAACAACCCAAATGTTTCACAGCCCTGTGCATGCCTGCAAATGACCATAAAAGTGCCACAAGTATTGATTTTGAGGTTACAAATAAACTTTAGGCAAATTTACAAATACAGAATCCACAAATAATAAGGATAAAGGATAAACTGTATTATATATATTATGTATATTTGAAATTTTAAAAATACATTTCACATGTATTTATCTCATTTCCTCCTACAGTAATAACTCTGTAACTTAAACAGGACATATGCTATTTTGATTCCCAACATTCAGATGAGAAACTGGGGCTCAAAGACCTGGGACACAAACCTAGTTCTTTTGATTCCAAGGCCCTTGCATTTTCTACTATACAGTTGGAGCAAGACAAATCTGCTCAGGCTGTGTCAGATGCCAAGACTGTTCGGCCAAGTGGAGATGTCTCAAAGAAATGGGGTGTAGTGGGAAACTGACAATTACACATTACACTGGAATAAATGAGGGAGAGCTAGAGGAGGCCCAGCCCTAGGCACAGAGCTTAATAACTATCTCCACAAGCTGGGAAAGTGTGTTGTTCATGTGCACTGAGGTTTCCTTTGATGTATTTCAGTCAGAAGGAGAGCACTGATTGGGGCCCACTGGGTGCCCTTTTTAAGCAATGAGGCAGAGAGGAAAGAAGATGCAGTTCCTCATCTAAAGATTAGAGACAAGTGGGGGAAATTGTGATATAAAATAGGTAATCCAGTAAATAGAGTCATTATAAGTTTGAGTTAAGGGAGAAGATTGGTGGAGAAGGTATATCTTGGGAAACTATTTGAAAAAGAGGGAGAGACTTACGTAAAATAGGAGGAAGATTATTCCACATATTTAGGACAACTTGGGCAAGAGTGTTAAGGCACTGGCAATCCTGAAGTCTAATCCTAGCTCTGTCATTTTCAGCCATGAGACCTGCAGAAGTTGATTTAACCTTTCTCAGACTCAGTTGACTGATCAACAAAATGAGGATTCAGTCAGGCCTACATACTTTCTTTAGTTTAGCAGTATTAAGATCTGGGGATTCAAAAGCTTCAAAGATATATCTGATAAAGTTTAGTACTTCAAGAATAAAGGTAGTTTGAGAGAAAAGGCACATAACAAATAAATCGTTTCAATACAAACTGATGAATGTTAGGATGTGGATGGACACACTAGGGGAGCAGGATCTTGGAGCAGGGAGGTTAGCAGAGAAATTGCCTGGATGAGCTGGCCCCAGAATCATAAAGGACAATAGGAATTAGAGAGACAACGAAAGAAGACGGCAGGTGATGCCCCAGGAAGAGCAGGAGCAAAAGATTAGAGGTATGAGACATTGTGGTGAGTTCTGGGGACTACACTTGTTGAGTCACATGGTGGGGAGAGGAGCATGAGGAGAAAGGGGTAGGAAGGGTGGAAAGCAACATGATCTATGAGCGTGAGAATCCACTGGAAAATTGTAAGCAAGGGAGTGATATGCACAGATTTATTCATTCTGAAATATTCCTTTGACAGCTATGCGGAGGAAGAAATTGGGGTGGACATGTCTGAAGGTAGAAAAACTAATCTTTGGTTACAATAATCCAGGTTTGTCATGGGGAGCCAATGGAATAAGGTATCTGAAAACACATTGTAAACTGAGAAGCAAACAAATGTAAAACAGTGAATTCCTTATGAAAACAAAATGTTCAGGGCAAAATGAAGTGGGAGGATAAGAAAACAAGAATACAAGTTTTACTATATGGAGGAATGTGTTAGAAAGCAATGGTATCACACAAGAAACACAAATTCATATAGTTGGAAAGCTTCTAAAGTAGCCTGATGAAGTCGACACTTGATATGAGAAGTCAGCAGATGCTCCTAGGGGTTGAGGAATGGCCTGGTGTACATGATGGGCAGTTCCAGGAATTGGTGAGTCAGGAAAAGGTTGGAAGCCTAACAATCCAGATATGAACTGCTACATTTCTACTAGGATGAGAAATTCATAATCATTTAAAGTCCTGAACTCTAGCAATCCTGTTCTCCATGATAAGGAAAAAAAGAAAAGCTAGAGCTTTGAAGAAAATTGTGAAACCTTAAAACTGGAAGAGCTCTAGAGACCGTGTAATATAGTGAATAGAATAACAAGACCTGGAGCCAAGCTGCCTAGAATTGACCTTAGCTCTACCACCTTTAGCTGCATAGAAAAGTTACTTACACTCTCTACACCTCAGTTTCTTCATCTGTAAGATAAGGATGATAATAATAATACCTACTTCTCAGGGTACTTAAAATAGTGCCTGACATATATCAAAGTGCTCAATAAGTGTTAGAATTTATGAATGCTACTGCTACTTTAGAAACGGGAACACTGGGGTGTAGAGAAGTTGACTTAGCCAACATCCAAGAATTGTTTATAGCCTTTATTGACCTGCATATTAATAAAAAAAATCATGGTAACATTTATGTCTGGGAGGCCTAAATGCAAGTAGCATTAACTTCTATACTGGGGTTGAAAAAGATTCAAGAAAGAGGAGAGAGACTTCCCTGGTGGTCCAGTGGTTAAGAATCTGCGCTTCCACTGAACTGGGGAGCCAGTTCAATCCCTGGTTGGGGAACTAAGATCCTGCATGCCACTTGGCAAAAAAAAATAAAAAAGATTTTAATTGATGTTTAAAGACTAGAGGTCAGGGAACTAGAGGGTCGAATGGTGACAAAATCTCTGCTTGGAAGGCAGGCCCTAAAGGTGCCACAACTCTGAGAAGCACTCCCAAGAAAGGGGTGAGAGATGGGCATTGCTCACCATCTGAATGTTCACCAGGAAATGGCAGAGTTGGAGGAGGTGAGAGGCAGTGGGGAGGTGTGGAGAGTTACCTCAGGAAAGGAAAACAAGAAACCACTTATGAGCTCTGCTGTGTCCTGGAGTCTAAGCTGGAGCGGCCTGTACATTTCAAGTGCATCCTCTTCTTTCCCATTCCTCTTACCAGCACTGTATGCATATAATCATCTAGCAGATGGCTGTGGCTGTGATGGCAGCATCTGTGGCTGCTCTTTCACCTTCTTGCTTTGGCGGGAGCAGTTGGCAAGACAAATTTGCAAGGTCTGTCAGCACCCAGAAGTATCACTATGTCAAATTTGTTAAAAAATAAATAAACAAATAACACCTAAGGCAGAGGAAGTGCTGACGCCACTGGCTGAAATCCCTGGGGCCTGCTTGATTCAAGATTCTGCTCCACACTGGCTCCTCTCATGGGATCAGAGGCTGGGAAGGAGGAGCTCATAAGCATTCATTTCACCCATCACCCAACTCTAAGAATGAGGACCTTTCTGATTGGCAAATAAAGAAGACCAGCTGCAAAGGGCAATAGGTCTTAGAGATGGAAGCTGCATTGAAAACCCAGAGGAGCAACTGGAAGAAACAAAGATGCATGCTAGTCCGTAACTTCCCCAGCCTCAATCTGCAAGTCAAACCCCAGCCTGGCCAGAGTCCATCATCCCCAGGCTTGGAGGTCTTTTCAGAGCCCCACCTGCCTCAGTGAGTGGAGTCTGTGTGAGCCCTGGCCAGCCACTGGCCGTCACAGGCTGTAGCCTTCCTTCTCTTGGGTTTGCCCAATCTTGCAAAGTGACAGATGCTGTGGTTTTCTATTTTGTATTTCCACGTCCTGTAGAAGCAATATTTGTCCCCTGAACCCCAGACTATTTGGCCTGAGCTCTAGATTGTTGTTTAGACTTGTCAGATCCTTTCTCTGCACGCTGTCATACATAGCAGAGACCAACCAGAATGAGGATGAGTCTATTGCCTAGATGATGATTATCACTGCATAGAGGCTTTTACTGCCATGTCCACATCAAATGTCAGATATATTGGATACTAAATCAAGCTCAAATTGAGCCCAATTTTACCATGCTCTTCTGAGAACCTGGGATTTGAATGAAAGGTCTGTAGCTGCATAATTACCCCTACTCTTAACTTACATCTTCTCTACCACTTTATTTCCTCTACTGAATTACTACAGCAGGAATCCATGAGTCATAAATCACTTTTTCAGCCATCCTTGGAAATTGGAAATCTACAGCAGTAGAGGTTTGGGAGGCCAAGGTCGAGCAAGAGGCCAGTATTTTCCCAGTGACCTGGTACTTGTATCAAATGACAACCCAGAGGAGAAATGTGATACATGTGGAAGAAAGTTGCTTGGATGAAAATACATTTAAAAATAGAGGAAAATGCCATATTTAATGCAAATTACTCAAACATTCATTTAGTGTCAAACTGGGGCATTATTCTAGGGGCTAGCCCCCAGAGAGATTTAAAGCATGTGGTACACAGGAAGAGAGGGGGGAGACATAATCAGGAGGTAGGGGAAAACCTAACAGAAATTAAGCTAATCTCAGAAGATATAACATCTTCTTGTCAGATAGGAACAGACAATCAGACAACATGTCCAAATAACAAGAGTCAAATATAGTCTAATTCTGAACAGACAACAAGATCAAAGAGGAGTACTTCTACCTACCTCCTCTCTCCAAAGGTTCTTTTGAAATGACAAAAATCCCAACATATTTTTAAAGGAAAAAACCATAATAGTACTAGAAAATGATAAAGAATGCAATCAACAGAATAAAAATGTGGACAAATTTATAACATCTGGAAATCCCTGGGATCAGATAGACAGAGAAGCCATAGCAGACAAAACATCTGTCCAACATATCAAAGGGGAGTATAGTTCTTCTCAAGGGTGCTTTGGAGAAGCTCCAAACTCAAAGGACTAAATCCAATAGTCAGAGAGGTCAATAGGGACAACAATCAGGGTAATTATATTAAGAACTACATTTGGAACAGCCAGGCCTTTTAGGCTCCTCCTCATCACCTGCATATACAGAACAAGGGACAGAACAGCTTATGCCCCCAGGCTCAAGCTCTGATAAGGGTTCTCAAAAGAAAAAGGGTAGTCTCCCTAGGAAGACTTCCTCCCGTGGGGTTGGAGCCTTAAGAAAAAGGAGAGCTATATGCTTTCTTACTTTAAAAGATAGTTGAGAGCCTCTGCATTAACTGTGGCCTGAGAGAATAGTAATAATAATAATAATAATAACTTAAATAACAACAATGAAGAAAAGGAGAGGAAATGGAGAAAGAGGAAATTAATTGTTACTATACACACTAGGTCTTCCATATCCACGGGTTTTACATCCACACCATCTGCTGATTAGTGGTTAGTTGAATCTGAAGATGCTGAACCCAAAAATACAGAGGGCTGAGTTACACCATGTTTATAAGAGATCTGGTAATCCTGGGGAGTCCTGGAATCAATCCCCCACAGATACAGAGGAACGCCTGTATTGAGCTCTATGTGCTGTGTCCTGCTTTGAGCACATTTATTAGCACACTCGATCCTCACAGCGCTATGAGGCAGTTACTATTATCATCTCCATTGTAGAAATAAGGAAACAGATACAAGAAGGTAAGCAGCCTTCCAAGGTCATAAAGTTAGAAAAAAAGAAGCTAGGAAACAAACCAATGTACTCTGACCCCAGAGCAGCAATATCCATTATTCCCAGGTAATCCTCCCTCCCTCTTCTAAAAATGTAGATATGCACCAAGAGTATGTCAGGCTTATTTCATTCAATATTATATTTAAAAGTTCACATTGTGACAGGTAGATGCAGTCTATTCATTTGCATGAATATATAACATTCCATTGCATGAATGAACCACAACTTATTAACCATTCTACATGTGGATGTTTGCACAATGCTACTATGAACATTCTTGAACACATTTCTTAGTGCACAATTACACACATTTTAGTTGTGCATATATCTAGGAGAGGAAATGTTGAATCATGAATATGTGTATTTCCAGCTTTAATAAATTACATCAAACTGTTTTCCAAATTGTACCAATCAACACTACCACCAATTTTCCATTTGCTCTGTAGTCTCATCAACATTCGGTTTTAGCCAACTTTTTGATTTTAACAATTACAAGTTTTTATTTCAATTTCTATTCATAATTTTAATGTTATTGAATCCATTTTTTTATCAGATTAAGTTGCCTTTCTTTTTCTTGTAGATATAAAAGATTTATATACACATAGATGCATTCTAGATAAGGCTCCTCTGTCAGTCGTCCGTGTTGCAAATAACTTCTCTTGCTCTGTGACTTGCCTTTTCATTCTTTTAATGGTGTCGTGTCTTTTGTTAGAGTGCTTAATTTTAATTTAATCAACATATTTTATTTGATAATTAGAAGATTACATATGCATTTATCCTTTGATCCAACCATACCACTATATCTGCAATAATACAAAAAGATGTACACACCTGACTATACAATACAGCACTACTGGTAGTAGAAAGAGACTTGAAACGGCACAAATGGGGCTGGTTGGAGAAATTATGGTGCAGTCACACAATGTAGTACTATTCAGGTATAAAAAAGAGATTGTGGAATATTTCTACATATTAACATACTGCTAAGCTAAAAAAAGGAAAGTGCATATATAGTATGTTACCTTTTATAAGAAAGGGAAAGAGTAATACAAATATACATGTGTGTGTGTATACACTTATTTTTTAACAAATGACATGATAAATTAAAAACTAATGAAAAATGATTACATGATTACTTAGGGAGAGGGATCAAGATGGCAGAGTAGAAAGACCCTGAGCTCACCTCCACCCATGAACATGAACACATTAAAACTACAACTACAAATAGAGCAACTGTCACTGAGAACAACCTGAAGACTAGCAGAATGGCTCTTCTACAATGAACACTGTACAGAAAGAGCCACATGGAGTGTGGTAGGAGGGGAGAAGTATCTAGTAGAGATCCATACCCCTAGCAGGTGACCAGAAGAGGAGGGAGATATCACTGGCTCAGAGATCCTCCCTAAGGAGCAAGGGATTTGAACCCCACATTAGGCACCCCACCCTGGGCTCTGACACCAGGCATACACGCCCCCTTAATTGGTTTGAAAACCAGTGAGATTTACTAGAAGGCTGTAAAAAAAACCCAAGGCTCTGCTCTTTTTTCCCCAGTTTTATTGAGATATAATTCACTTATAGCACTGTATAAGTTTAAGGTGTAAAACATACAGTTTGACTTATGTACATCATGAAATGATTATCTCAAATAGGTTTAGTGAACCTCCATCAGCTCATATAGCTACAACACTAAAGAAATAGAAAACATTTTCTTTCCTAGTGTTGAGAACTCTTAGGATTTACTCTTTTAATTTTGATATAAAACATGCAGCAGTGTTTATTATCATGTTGTATATTACATCTCTAATAATTATCTTATAACTGGAAGTTTGAAACTTTTGACTACCTTTATATAATTTCCCCTTCTCTCACCCCCCACCTCTGGTAACCACAAATCTGATGTCTTTTTCCATGAGTTTGTTTGTTTGTGAAGTATAATGGGCCTACTACACTACAACTCTACATTACTACCTGGTACTCAACATAGTGATTCAAAATTTCTATACATTTCAAAATGACCACCATGATAAGTCTAGTTACTCTGTCACCATATAAAGATATTACATAATTATTGACTATATACCTGTGATTATACATTTCATACCTGTGACTATACTATATATTTCATACCCATGACTCATTCATTTTGTAAACAAAATTTGTACCTCTTAATTTCCCTCACTTATTTCTCTTCTCACTCCATCCCTCTCCCCTCTGGCAACCACCTGTTTATTCTCTGTATCTGACTGTTTCTTTTTAGTTATGTTTGTGCATTTTTATTTATTCCACATATAAGTGAAATTATGCAGTATTTGTCTCTCTATATCTGACTTATTTCACTTAGCATAATACCCTCTAGGTCCATCCATGTTGTCACAAATGGCAAGATTTCATTAGTTCTTATGCCTGAGGAATATCCCACTTTATATATATACCACAGCTCTTCTATCCACTCATCTATTGATGGACCCTTAGATTGCTTCCATAACTTAGCTATTGTAAATAATGCTGCAACGAAGATAGGGGTGCATGTATCTTTTTCAATTGTTTTCATTTTCTTCAGATAAATACATAGAAGTAGAATTGCTGCTTGTATAAGAGTGCAATTTTTAATTTTTTGAGGAATCTCCACACTGTTTTCCACGGTAGCTACACTAATTTACATTCCTACTTTAGTGCATGAGGATTCCCTTTTCTCCACATCCTCACCAATACTTATATTTTTGTTGTCTTTTTGATAATAGCCATCTGACAGATGTGAGATGATATCGCATTGTGGATTTGATTTGCATTTCCCTGATGATTAGTGATATTGAATACCTTTTCATGTGCCTGTTAGCCATCTATTTGTCTTCTTGGGAAAATGTCTGTTCAGGTCCTCTGCCCATTCTTTAGTTGGGTTGTTTGCTTTGATGTTGAGTTGTATGAGTTCTTTGTGTATTTTGGATATTAACCCCTTGCTGGATATATCATTTACAAATATCTTCTCCCATTCAGTAAATGACCTTTTCATTTTGTTGATAGTTTTCTTCACAGCGCAAAAGCTTTTTAGTTTGACGAGGTCACATTTGTTTATTTTTTATTTGTTTCCCTTGTCTGACAAAATATGTCCAAAAAATATTGCTAATACTGATGTCAAAGAGCATATTGCCTATGTTTTCTTCTAGAATTTTTATGGTTTTGGGTCTTACATTTAAATCTTTAATCCATTTTTCTTATTATTCTGTATTGTGTGGAAGAGTAATCCAGTTTGATTCTTTTACATGTAGCTGTCCAGTTTTCCCAACACTATGTATTGAAGAGGCTGTCTTTTTCCCATTGTATATTCTTGCCTCCTTTGTCATAGATTAATTGCACATCTAAGTGTGGGTTCACTTCTGGGCTTTCTGTTCTGTTCCATTGATTTATGTATGTTTTTAATGCAAGTACCATACTGTTTTGATTACTGTAGCTTTGTAGTATAGGTTGAAATCAGAGAGCATGATATCTCCTGTCTTTTTCTTCTTTCTTAAGATTGTTTTGACTATTCAGGGTCTTTTGTCTTTCCATACAAGTTTTAGAACTATTTGTTCTAGTGCTATGAAAAATACTATTGGTACTTTGATAGGGAATGCATTGAGTCTGTAGATTGCCTTGAGTAATATGGTCATTTTAACAAAATTAAGGGAATTCCCTGGTAGTTCAGTGGTTGGGACTCCATGTTCTCACTGCCGAAGGTCTGGTTTCAATCCCTGGTTGGGGAACTAAGATCCCACAAGCCACATGGTGTGGCAACAAAATATTAATTCTTCCAATCCATGACCACAGTCTATCTTTCCATCTGTGTCAACTTCAATTTCTTTCATCAGTGTCTCATAGTTTTACTAGAACAGGTCTTTTACCTCTTTACTTAGATTTATTCCTATGCATTTTATTTTTTATGATGTGATTGTTAATGGGATATTTTCCTTAATTTTTCTTTCTGATAGTTTGTTGTTAGTGTAGAGAAACACAAGATTTATGTATATTAATTTTGTATCCTACAACTTGACCAAATTCATTGATGAGTTCTAATAGATTTTTTGGTGGTGTCTTTAGGATTTCCTATGTATAGTATCATATCATCTGTTTACAGTGAAATTTCACTTCTTCCTTTCCAATTTAGATTCCTTTCATTTTTGGATTTCCTTCTGCATTTTTGTTTGTGTGCCTATTACAGATTTTGGCTTGTGGTTACCAAGAGGTATGTTGGTAAGAGATAAGGGTTGCTGATCTCTTAAATTCAAACACATTTTAAACACCCTGTATTTTTACTCCCTTTCCCCTACATTTACTGCGTGTCATTATATTTTACTCTTTTTTTTTAGTTTTGTATTTATATTTGTATTTGGTTTTAGCCTTCCTACTAGCTTTATAAATAGTTAATCTACTGCCTTTATTGTATATTTACCCTTATGTATGAAATTTTTTACTTCATAATTTTTTATATTTCTAGATGTGACCTTTACTTTTCCACTTAGTTAAGTCCCTTTAACATTTCTTGTAAACCTGGTCATGTGGTGTTGAGCTCTTTTAGTTTTTCCTTGTCTGTAAACTTCTGCTCTCTCCTTCAAATATGAATGAAAGCTTTGTCTGGTAGAGTAGTTTTGGTCCTAGGTTTTTCCCTATCATCACTTTGGATATACCCTGCCACACCTTTCTGGCCTGCAGAGTTTCTGTTGAAAAGTTGGCTGGTAGCCTTATGGGACTTCCCTTGTATGTAACTTGCTGCTTTTCCCTTGCTACACTTAATATTCTCTCTTTATCTTTAATCTTTGCCATTTTAATTACAATTAATTTTTGCCATTTTAATTTTTGCCATTTTAATTACAAGGTTGATCCTTTTGAGGACTCTGTGCTTCCTGTACAAGGATGTCTGTTTCCTTTCCCAGGTTAGGAAAATTTTCAGCTATTATGTCTTCAAATCTGTTCTCTACCCCTTTCTCTCTCTCTTTTCTCCTTCTGGGACCCCTATAATGTGAATGTGAGTATGCTTGTTGTTGTCCCAGAGGTCTCTTAAGCTGTACTCATTTTTTGTATTCTTCTTTCTTTTTTCTGTTCAGCTTCAGTGATTTCCACTATTCTGTCTTCTAGTTTGCTGATCTATTCCGCTGTATCATCTAATCTACTGGTAATTCCTTCTAGTGTATTTTTTATTTCAGTTATTGTATTCTTCATCTCTCTTTGGTTCTTCTTTATATTTTCTAACTTTTTGCTAAAGCCTCTCACTTCTCACTCTGTACATACATTCTTCTCCCAAGTTATTTGAACATCTTTATGATCATTACCTTAAACCCTTTACTGGGTAAATTGCTTATCTCCACTTAACTTAGTTCTTTTTCTGAGGTTTTATGTTGTTGCTTCATTTTGAACATGTTTCTCTGTCACCTATTTTTGCCTAATTCACGTTTTAGATTTCTATGTACTTGATAGGTTGGTTTTGTTTCCCAATGTTGGAGAAATGGTCTTATGTAGGAAACATCTGGTGTGGCACAGAAGCACATTCCCCTCTGGTCAGCAGAGTTATATGATTTAGGGGTGTCCCTTATGTGGGTCCTTGTGGCAGGCTGACTACTGTGAGTGTCCTGGTAGGCATGGCTGGGGCCCAGTCTGGTTGGTTGCCAGGCCCTGCCTTCTGAGGAAGCTGCTGGCTGCTGGTGGGCCAGGCCAGGTCTTGGTGCAGCTGACTGCATGTCCAGGGGAGTCCTGATCCTGTTGCCAGCCCATAAGTGGGCAGGGCAGATCATGAGGCAACTTGCTACGGAGCCCATGGGGTCCCAGGACTAGTGCTGGCCCACTGGTGGGTGGAGTCAGTTCCTGGGGTGGCTGGCTGTGGGATAGGGATCCTGGACCTAGCATCAGCCTACTGATGAGTGGGGCTATGGACCAGGGGTGTCCTAGGGCTTATCTGGCCTATGGGATGGGCAAAGCCACTTCCTGACACTACTGACTGCACAGTCTGGGATGACCCAGAGCTGATGACAGGCCACTGGTGGGTGGGCACTGATGTCTGACTGAGGGACTCAAAGTGTCCTGGAGCTAATGTTGGCCTGATGAGTGATGGGCCAACACTGATGAGTGAGGCTTGGGCCCAGGGATGTCCCAGGGCTGGTGTCTGCCTACAGGTGGGTGAGGCCAGGTACCAGGGATAGTGTCGGTCCATTGGTGGGCAGAGCTACATCCTGGGGTTTCTGGTTGTGGAACCTAGATGTTATGGAGGTGGTGTCATCATGCAGGTGGGCAGGATCAGGACCAAGGAAGTCCCTGTGTTGGTACCTCCCCCCCGGTAGGTGAGGCTGGGTCCCAGAGCTAGTGCCAACTCACTTTGTTTGCGGCCCACTGGTGGGTTGGATAGGTCCTAGGGATGCTGGGGGCTCAGGGAGTCTTACTGCAGCTGGCCTGCTGGTGGGTCAGGCCATGTCCCTTCCTAGCTAGCTGCCTGACCTGGGGAATGCTGGGACTGCTGCCACCAAGCTGGTGGGCAGGGTCAGATTCCAGCACTAATAAGCTAGTAAGAGTACTCCCAAATGGTGCTTATCAGCACCAATGTCCTGGTGGTGGGATGAGCTTCCCCAAATGGCTGCTGCCAGTGTCTATATCTCCAGGGTGAGTTTCAATTGCCTTCTATCTCTCTGGGAGGCTCTCCAAGATCAGCAGGTGGCTCTGATCTAGGATCCTTTTAAGTTACTGCTTCTGCCAGACTCAATAATTTGAGATTTTGCATGTATCCTTTGAGTGGAGTTTCTATTTCCCAAAATCCTCTGGTTCTCCCAAAAGTGAGCCTAGCTGTCCATCAAAACCAAACATTCTGGGGTCCATCTACCCAGTGCAAGACCTCTTTGGCTGGGGAGCCTGATGTGGTGCTTAGACCCCTCACTCCTTGGGGTGAGAACCTCTGCAATTGTAATTATCCTTCCATTTTTTTTTAACATAAACAAAACTGATAAGCCTTCAGCTAGGCTTATTAAGAGAAAGAGAGAGGACCCCAATAAACAAAATTATAAACATAAGAAGAGAACTTATAATCAAAATCAGAGCATACAACTAAAAGAGAATACTATGAAGAGTTATGCACTAAAAAATTGGACAACCTAGAAGAAATGAATAAATTCCTAGAAACATACAAACTTCCAAGAATGAATCAGGAAGAAATAGAAAATCTGAACAAACTGATTACTAGTATTGAAATTAAATCAGTAGTCAAAAAACTCCCAAAGAACAAAACTCCAGGACTGGATGGCATCACAGGGAAATTCTACCAAGTATTTAAAGAGCTAATACCTATCCCTCAAACTACTCAAAAAAAATGAAGAGGAGGAAACACTCCCAAACTCATTCTACAAGGTCAGCATTACCCTGATACCAATAGATAAAGACATTTTTTAAAAAAGAAATTTACATGCTAATATCACTGCTGAACATAGATGCAAAAATCCTCAACAAAATCTTAGCAAACCATATTTAACAATACATTAAAAAACACACACACCATGATCAGGTGGGGTTTATCCCAGGGATATAAGGTGGTTCAACATCAGTCAATCCACATGATACACCATCTTAAGAAAACAAAGGATAAATATCACATGATCATCTCAATAGATGCAGAAAAATCACTTGACAAAATTCAACACTCATTCATGAGAAAAGCTCTCAACAAAGTCAGTATAGAGGAAACATATCTTAACATAATAAAGGCCACTTATGACAAACCCACAGTGAACATTATACTCAACAGAGAAAAGCTGAAAGCTATTCCTCTAAGATCAGGAACAAGACAAGGATGCCCACTCACGCCATGACTACTTAACATAGTATTGGAAGTACTAGCCACGATATATTTCTATTCTCTATTTTTTCTGCTGGGTTTTGTTCACATTGTCTTATCTCAGGTTTCTAGATATTTTTGGTTATATGCTGCACATTGCACCTTTTAAAAAATAGAAATAGGGACTTCCCTAGTGGTCCAGTGGTTAAGAAGGTTGGGGAACTAAGATCCCACATGCTGTGTGGCATGGCCAAAAAATTTTTTTAATTAGTTAATTAATTAATTAAATTAAACATCACACTGATAAAATATAAATATTTTAAAAATAGAAATAATTAAGGACTAGAATAATTTTTCTTTTTCCAAAGAGGGTTTACATTTGTTTCTGGCAGTTTTATGCATGAGATGATTGAAATATGAGCAGCAGTCCCTGTGAAAACCTGTTTATTTCTAATTCACTGAGATCATCCTTACCTATAGACTTTAGCCTTTCCACATTTAATCTAAAGCAAGAGGGATTCACTAGGTCCTTATGCTTGGCAGTCTGTGCTCTCCAATGTCAGTCCCACAAGCCTCAAAGTCCTTCCAAACTGGTCACATTTTCAGCCTATTACCAGGTTTCTCAAGAGTCAGTAGATGCATGTAGGGGTAAAAAAAAAACTTCAAATAGATTTGGCTTTTTCCAGATCTTCACCCAGGAATTCTTTACTGCCATTTAGTTCACTTGTTTCTTTAAGTAGACTTTTTTCAACTTTTCTAGTTATCCTCAGTGGGAAATCTGTTCAAGGTGCCAACTATGCAAGTATGGGGCTCTTTAGTTTTTAAATTTTATATTTTAACTACTAATGCTAAACTATAGTAAGAAAAGAGAAAATACAATCTAACACTTATGATTATTATCCCCCAAACTTAACCATGTTAAGATAGGACATTATCACAAAGTTGGGGGAATGTGGAAAAATTATACACTAGAAATCTCTTATCAGGAATGTATAATGAGAAATTATGGTACTGTGTCTGGAGGCAAAATAAATGCTCTGAGCATTTGGAAGTCTTCTTTGGAAGACTGACTGGCAGGTTAAGGTTGCTGAAACCAACAAGAAAGAAAAAAGCTTATTGACTATTACTATGAAATCACCATTGTTGATCTGTTTTTACCAGAAAGTGTCTTTAAAAACAAACATTTTAAGTACTACCTTGATATTATGGGAGAAAATCAGGGATCATTATTCCATAGCCACTCCCTATAACTTCTTTATAATCTCTTCCCTGAGCTTACCCTAAAAGTATTATAGAATCTTTGATATGGGAGAAGGGTGATCACAAACATACACAAAAAATTCATATTTTACAATATGACATAGAACAAAATGAGGTATCCAACTATTGGAAAACAGGAGAATATATTAATTACAATTCGTATTATAGACTTTTAAAAATATAGTCGTAGAACTGGTAAGAGTTTAGAAAGGTGTCGGGATATAAATGAATATATAACTTTTAGAGTTTCATGAATACCATCAATAATTAGTTAAAAGAAAACAAAAATGTCCTTCCTTTCTTAATAACAACTAAAAAGATTAAATATATGTGAATAAGTCCAATAAGAAATGTGAAATCATAGATTATTGGGGATATTATTTTTAAATCTGGCTCTGGATGATGGACAGAGCTAACTTTTTGGGGGGAATTATCTTGTTGACTCACTGGGGATAAAGGGCGGAAACCATGAGGGCAAAGGGAGTTAGGAAAAAGAAACAAAAAAGATACCTGAATTGTTTTGCATAATAAATAAAGATGCATTTGGGGATGGGAAATGGCTAATGAACAAAGCTGGGTAGCCTAAAGGTTTTTAACTATGTGAGTGTTTAAGGTTCAATATTGTGTCCCCTCAAGCTTTTAGCCAAACTTTCCTAATCTACAAACGCCTTTTGAAAGTAGATTTTGTATAAGTGAGCACATGAATTTGAGTGTGTACATGTGTATGTGAGTATGTAAGAGTGTGTGTGTGTGTGTGTGTGTGTGTGTGTGTGTGTGTGTGTGTAAATCAAGGAATGAGACCAAATTCCACTTCGTGGTCAATGGGTATAAAATATGGGCAGTCAAGGTAGTATGGCAATGATCCAAAAACTGAACTTATTCAGTTAGCTTAGCCCTGAGCTCACAGCCAGCAATGACCATAAAAACAGCAATGTTGCAAAATATTTTAGGGAGGACATTGAACTCCCATAAGTTGTAGAACTGGAATCTAAGTGACAACTTATTTAGATTTTTAAGGAAAATATGTAAAGACAAGGAGGAAAAGACTAAGTAAAGTCAGGGTTATATGCACATGGGGAAAAATTTACCAAACTACAGAGAGAGAAAAAAAAAAGAGGCTTAAATAAGTAGACAAGCCAGATTCCTGGATAAGAAGACAAACTAGCAGGAAGTTTCAATTTTTTCCAAGTTAATTTGAAGACAATGTGTTCCCAATCAAAACTCCAACTGTGTTTTTAAATATTTTGACAGACTGATTCCAAAGTTCATCTGGAATAGCTAAGAAAAAAATTGAAAAGATGTAATGGCCTCACTGGATATTAAAACATTATAAAGCTAATCAGTGTGGCACTGGCATGAAAATAGATGGGCAAATCTATGAAGTGATATATAACCAGGAAGCAGGAGCTAGTACATATAGAAATTGAACGAAGTTATAAAAAAAAAGGAAATATAGTTGAATATTTGTCTATTCTTTAAGTAAGAAGGGGAATTATAAGCTTAAAAGAAATCCCTCCCAAATATTAAAATATTGACATATTAGACAGCTAAAAATATTAAATGTCTGTATTTTACATAAACCTATTTGGATTTTAGATAAACATATAATCAAGAAACTATATATAAATATTTACATTAAATATAATGAAGTGGTAATACATCTAAAACCTATATAATTCAATAAGAAAATACTAATCTTGCCACATCTACTCCCTCACCTCCTAATACAAAATGTATAAAAGATATAAACATATAGATTACAAGACAAAATGCTAATAAATATCTGAAAGACATTTAAATGCATTATTAAGGTTGTAAATATTAAACTTTTAATGAAGTGCCATTTTTTGCCTATTGAAAAAAAAGATTTTTAAATTGAGAATATCTTCAACAGGTGAGGCTACAGTGACATAGGCACCAAATACATAGTTTGGGGAATACATGTAGGTTTAATATTTTCAGAAAATAATTTTGCACTGCAATATGAAGGAGCTTTAAATTATAACAATTTTTTTTTTTTTTTTTTTGCAGTATGCGGTCCTCTCACTGTTGTGGCCTCTCCTGTTGCGGAGCACAGGCTCTGGACGCACAGGCTCAGTAGCCATGGCTCACGGACCCAGCCGCTCCGCGGCATGTGGGATCTTCCCGGACCAGAGCACGAACCCGTGTCCCCTGCATTGGCAGGCGGACTCTCAACCACTGTGCCACCAGGGAAGCCCCTAAATTATAACAATTTTTAACTAACTAAATTTTACATGAATGGAATTTATATTAAAAGAAAAAATAAAATACAAAGATTACTGCTACAGATATTAGCCACCATGACATTCATAACACCAAAACACCAGAAAAGAGATCTCAGTTATAGATACAGCTATAGATACCCTATAGGTACACAAATATTCTGGAATATTATTCAGGCTTCAATAAGGATTTTTTAAAGACAGTTTAGTGACATTGAAAAATGTTAAGGGAAATATAAAAATTATATGTATAGTCTGATCACAGTTAGATAAAACAATACTCATGGAAGAAGTAAAACATAAATGTTAACAATGATTGTCTACAAATGAAAGTATCGTGGATGATTATTTTATTCTCTTAATTTAGACTATAAGTTTTTTTTCCTACTTTTGTATAATAGACCAGTAGTGCTTTTATAATATTTCATAATTTTTAAGAGAGATATTGTGTTCTGTTAATGTAATTTTATGCCTTTGCTTCAGGTACCCTAGTCAGAAATATCTCCTTGAGAATGCCACGTAGAGCACCCTGAAAGAGCCACCAGAGAAGTTCACTCCAGCACGAAACTGGTGATAGCTCAGGCTTCTGGTCATCTGACCAAGCTGTTTCCTCTCTCTGGACTGCCTGTTGAGTCTCCTCGTCTTCCCAGAAAATTCTACTGCATACTTAAACACAACCACCCAGGAAGAGTTAGGCTCTCCCCCTTCTGCAGTCCCTTCTGCATAACCCTCTTATTCATGCCACATTTTCCCCAATAATTAGGCTTTCTCAGGGAAGGGGCAGGGCTTTCTCTATCCTTAGACTCCAGTCCACTGTAAGAGATCAAGAAATATTTTCTGAATGTTTGAGAATTTGAAGAGAGCTATAGGGTTTAAAGCCTAAATCTACTCTTGCAGCAGTTTCTGTAAATGCATTTATTAATTTAATAAACCAGTATTAATCCCCTATTATGAAGTGATTCAAAGTATTAATCCCCTATTATGAAGTGATTCAAAGATTAATAGAGCTTGATTTTTGTCCTAGAGGGGCCAGTAATCTGAGAGAACTCCGATTTGTAAAGAATTAATTAAGTCAGGTATGTACAAGATTCTTCCAGTCTGCAAAATGTCCCCTTTTGGGATTCCTGATATCTTTTGCTGCTAATGATTCCAGGAATAGTATCTGAATAAAACACATGAAATAGCCTAAAACACCTTCCTTTTCTGAACAGAATGTTTAACAGCAGCCATGAAAACAAATGGTAGCACCTTTTTAAAAAAAATTACTTCTGGTTAATCAAGAAATACTTTGAAGCTGAAAAGGGATGGATATGCAGTGAGTTTTTGGAATGCTTTTGAAGATTCTTACTTTAAGAAAAAAAACATAATCTGACCTATCCACTGAGAAGTATTGTTTTTGTCTCTACCCCTAAAGCAGTAGTTTTGTCCTAAGAAAGGCAGAATACATTAAAGCAAGTTGATATGTCCATGGAGCCAGGGAGTAGGGAGACTTATAATAAAAGTACTTTAATTGCCAAACTTAATCCTCTGCACAAGCCTATGAGGAAAACAGGCAGACAATATTAGAGCCCCATTCCCTTTGCAGACACAAAACCAAAGGGTTAAGTTGTTTGCCCAAAGCTACACCTGAGTGAAAGTAAGGGGAATGATGAGGATGGAGCAGGTCTCTGCACCAAGGGTGCTTGGTGTCAAAAGGCCCACACTTCTCTTAAACTTGTGGTGCTGTTGCCCCTTGAGGGTGCTGCTGGAGTGGGGCCATGACAAGTACAGAGGGCAAAACAAACATTAAGAACACAAATGTTTCTCAGCAACAGCAACAACAACAACAACAAAACAACCTAATCAAAAACTGGGCAGAAGACCTAAATAGACATTCCTCAAAAGAAGACATACAGATGGCCAATAGGCACAGGAAAGGATGCTCAACATTGCTAATCATTATAGAAATGCAAATCAAAACTACAAAGAGGTATCACCTCACACCGGTCAGAATGGCCATTATTAAAAAGTCTACAAATAACAAACACTGGAGAGGGTGTAGAGAAAAGGGAACCCTCCTACACTGTTGGTGGGAATGTAAGTTGGTCCAGCTACTAGGGAAAACAGTATGGAAGTTCCTCAGAAAACTAACAGTAGAATTACCATATGATCCAGCAATCCCACTCCTGGGCATATATCCGGATAAAACTATATTTAAAAAAGATATGCGTACCCCTATGTTCATATCAGCACTATTCATAATAGCCAAGACATGGAAACAACTTAAATGTCCATCAACAGGTGACTGGATAAAGAAGATGTGGTACATATATACAATGGAATACTACCCAGCCATAAAAAAGAAAGAAAGAATCCCATTTGCAGCAACACGGATACACCTAGAGATGATCATACTAAGTGAAATAAGTCAGAAAGGGAAAGACAAATACCATATGATATCACTTATATGTGGAATCTAAAATATGACACAAATGAACCTATCTATGAAGCAGAAACAGACTCACAGACATAGAGAACAGACTTGTGGTTGCCAAGGGGGATGGGGTTGGGGGAGTGATGGATTCGGACTTTGGGGTTAGTAGATGTAAACTATTACATAGAGAATGGATGGACAACAAGGTCCTCCTATATAGCACAGGGAACTATATTCAATGTCCTGGTATAAACCATAATGGAAAAGAATATAAAAAAGAATATATAAGTATGTATAACTGAGTCATTTGCTATACAGCAGTAATTAACACAACATTGTAAATCAACTACACATCAATTTAAAAAAAAAAAAGAACACAAACCTTGAACAGCAACAGGGCAACCTCAGTAAAGTGGCATCAGCAGACCCCAATTCCTAAATACTTAGAAGCCTATGAGACAAACAAAAGCATGACGAAAAGAAAATAAATAGTGATGGCAATCACGAGGAGTCTGGGTGTTCATTAAGACCCTAACCATCTTTGCTCCAGCCATGTCATCAACATTAACAATAATTGTTTCTCTGTCCAGTCTCCCTCCCTGACTCTCTGCTTGGTCTCCTGATGCTCATCAGGAGACTGAAGACAGTGATAGAGTTTGTAAGTGAATGCTGATGGACAGTTATCTGTGTTGGATTGGCTACCTGGGTAACCTGTGGAAAGGGATAGGTACTATGTCTGTGAAGGTATTATGTCTGCTATAGACTTACACATGTCTCCATGGATCTGCACTGGAGAAGGTTGGTAAACATATCTCTAAGAACTCATGGCCAATATTGTCCCCTACTAATTTTTAGCTAATTGCTACAGGTAGGATTGGCTATCATAGGGAACTTGCATTCTCTCTCTCTGTCTCTCTCTCTCTCACACACATTCACACTCACACACACACACACACACACACACACATGCACAACAAACACATAGTTACACACCTACGTCATTGATATTCACAACTTCTTTGGCCACAAATGATAATAAATTCCTGTACAACAGTCCATCCCAACAGAACCCTTTGGAGGAGACATGGGAATTTAGGATCATAAATATAGTACTGAAACCTCAACACCCATAACCATCTGGCAACTCTCCTGAGAGTTCTAGAATGAAGAAATCATTCATTCTTTAGTCCTATTCTTCCTGAGAATCTGCCATGGGTCAGGCACCATGTCAGGTGCCAAGAAGGCAGAGATGAAAGACAATGTCTGACCTCAAAGAGAGCTAAGTCTGGCAATAGGAGATTTGAGTATCTCAATATAATGTGCCAAGAGCTTGGAAAAATAATAGCATACATTTACTGATCTCCAATTATATGTCAAACTGTATTAAATTCTCTGCATATATTATCTTACTTATTGTTTTAAAAATTCCTAGCCTATTTTACAGAGAAGACACTGAGGCACAGAGAAGTTAAGTAAGTCTGTCCATGGTCACACAGCTTGTCACTAAAGGAGCCTAGGTTTGAGTGTGTGTAACTTGGCTCTATAGCCAGAGTTTCTTACATGTTAACTACAACATAGTAGAACAAATACAGGCTAAAAAGGATGTATATGCACAAACCTACACAGATTAGAAAGTCAAAGAAGTTTTCTCAGAGCAGCTGTGAGGATAAGAAGGAATTAGTCAGGCAGAATGGAGAAAGGGAATTCTAAAGAGACAGAAGCATGGACAAAGACTCAGAGATATAAGCAAGTGTGAAGCTTCCAGGAACTTACTGTCTAAACCATCTTAAAATTTAAGTGGGGAAGCTGGGCGGCAAGGTCTTCCAGTGCCACTGGTGCAGCCCAGCCAGCATAACGCCAGGCTAGGACCATAACCGTGTGACCCAGCACCCTCCAGCATCCTTGGGACCAGGCACTCACTTCTGCCTTTTCTCAGGATGCCAAGCAAAACACAGGCACTCCTGCCTGCTACACACTTCTCATCTTTCTCATTGGATGAGGTCATCTGTAGATCCAGCCTGGACCTTACGGGCTGCCCGGTTGGAGGAGAGCCATCAGTGTTCCAGTGACAGACCTTTTCCAGGACACTCGACGATGACAGTTGTCAAGTTCTGTAGTAAGTCTTGGGTGAGGAAGCCTTGCAAGGACCGAGAGTTCCTGTTACTCCACATCCTCACCAGCATTTGATGTTATCAGTGTTCTGGATTTTGGCCGTTCTTACAGCCTTCCTTATGATGCATATCACATATATATTCAGCTCTGCAAAGGAATGTTTCAGGGGTAAAAAAGAGAGAAGAGAATTTTGGCTAAAAATGATAACTTATTCTGATAAGAAAAAGGAATGTTCAGGAGGACCTTCAAGATGGTGAAGGAGTAACATGTGATCACCTGCCTCCCCACAAATACATCAAAAATACATCTCCATGTGGAACAGCGCCTACAGAACACCTACAGAACGCTGGCAGAAGACCTCAGACTTCCCCAAAGGCAAGAAACTCCCCCATGTACCTGGTAGGGCAAAAGAAAAAAAAAAAGAGATGAAAGAATAGGGATGGGACCTGCACTTCTGGGAGGAAGCAGTGAAGGAGGAAAAGTGTCCATATATTAGGAAGCCCCTACACTAGTTGGAGACAGGGGGTGGGCAGTGGGGGAAGCTTCAGAGCCATGGGGGAGAGCACAGCAACAGGGGTGCAGAGGGCAAAGCAGAGAGATTCCCGAACAAAGGATCAGTGTCAACCAGCACTCACTAGCCTGAGAGGCTTGTCTGCTCACCCACCAGGGTGGGTGAGGGCTGAGAGCTGACTCTTGGGCTTCAGAGGTCAGACCCCAGGGAGAGAATTGGGGTTGGCTGCATGAACAGAGCCTGAAGGGGGCTAGTGCACCACAACTAGGCAGAAGAGAATCTGGGGAAAAGTCTGGAACTGCCTAAGAGGCAAGAGCCCATTGTTTCAGTGTGCGCGAGGAGAGGGGATTCAGAGCACAGCTTAAACGAGCTTCAGAGAAAGGTGCGAGCTGTGGCAATAACTGCACACACCAGAGAGCAGCCTGAAATGCTAAGGCTGCTTCTGCAGCCACCAAGAAGCCTCTGTGCAAGCACAGGTCACTATCCACACCTACCCTCCTGGAAGACTGTGCAGCCTGCCACAGCCAGGGTCCCATGATCCAGGGACAGCGTCCCCGGGAGAATACACGGTGCACCTCAGACTGTTGCAACATCACGCAGGCCTCTGCCGCTGCAGGCTCACCCTGCATTCAGTACCCCTCCCACACCCCAGCCTGAGTGAGCCAGAGCCCCCGAATCAACCTCTCCTTTAACTTCCTCCTGTCTGGATGAAGAACAGGTACCACAGGGCAACCTACATGCAAAGGCAAGGCCAAATCCAAAGCTGAACCTCAGGAGCTGTATGAACAAAGAAGAGAAAGGGAAATTTCTCCCAGCAGCCTCAGGAGCAGTAGATTAAATCCTCACAATCAACTTGATGTACGCTGCATCTGTGGAATACCTGAATAGACAATGAATCATCCCAAAATTGAGGCGGTTGACTTTGGAACAACTATAGACTTGGGGTTTGCTTCCTGCATCTAATTTGTTTCTGTTTTCATGTTTATCTTAGTTTAGTGTTTAGAGATTATTATCATTGGTAGATTTGTTTATTGATTTTGTTGCTCTCTTTTAAAATTTATATATATATATATTTTTCTTTTTCTTTTTTTGTGAGTGTGTATGTGTATGCTTCTTTGTGTGATTTTGTAGGTATAGATTTGCTGTTACCATTTGTCCTAAGGTTCTGTCTGTTTTTTGTTTTCTTTTTTTTTTTTAGTTTAGTTTCTAACACTTGTTATCATTGATTTCTTTATTGCTTTGGTTGCTATCATCTTTCTTTTATTATTTTTTTACTTATTTTATTTCTAATAATTTATTTTTGATTTTAATAACTTTATTTTATTTGTTTCTTTTTTTTTTCTCCATTTTCTTCTGAGCCGTGTGGCTGACAGGCTCTTGGTTCTCCAGTCAGGAGTGAGGCCTGAGCCTCTGAGGTGGGAGAGCTGAGCTCAGGTAACTTGACTACCAGAGACCTCCTGGCCTCATGTAATATCAAACGCCAACAGCTCTCCCAGAGATCTCCATCTCAATGCTAAGAACCAGCTCAACAACCAGCAAGCTACAGTGATGGATACCCCATGCCAAACAACTAGCAAGGCAGGAGCACAAACCCACCCATTAGCAGACTGCTGCCTAAAATCATAATAAGGTCACAGGCACCCCAAAACACACCACCAGATGTAGTCCTGGCCAACAGAAACACAAGATCCAGGCTCATCCACCAGAACACAGGCACCAGTGCCCTCCATCAGGAAGCCTAACAACGCACTGAACCTACCTTAGCCACTAGTGGCAGACACCAAAAACAACAGGAACTACAAACCTGCAGCCTGTGAAAAGGAGATGCCAAACACAGTAACATAAGCAAAATGAGAAGACAGAGAAATACACAGCAGAAGAAGGAGCAAGGTAAAAACCCACCAGACCAAACAAATGAAGAGGAAATAGACAGTGTACCAGAGAAAGAATTCAGAGTAATGATAGTAAAGATGATCCAAAATCTTGAAACAGAATGGAGAAAATACAAGAAACATTTAACAAGGGCCTAAAAGAACTAAAGAGCAAACAAACAATGATGAACAACACACTAAATGAAATTAAAAATTCTCTCTGAGAATCAATATCAGAATAACTAAGGCAGAAAAATGGGTAAGTGACCTGGAGGATAAAATAGTGGAAATAACTACGTCAGAGAAGAATAAAGAAAAAAGAATGGAAAGAATTCAGAAAACTCTCAGAGACCTCTGAGACAACATTAAATGCAACAACATTCAAATCATAGGGGTCCCAGGGCTTCCCTGGTGGTGCAGTGGTTGAGAGTCTGCCTGCCGATGCAGGGGACACGGGTTTGTGCCCCGGTCCGGGAAGATCCCACATGCCGCGGAGCAGCTGGGCCCGTGAGCCATGGCCGCTGGGCCTGCGCGTCCGGAGTCTGTGCTCCACAACGGGAGAGACCATAGCAGTGAGAGGCCCACGTACCGCAAAAAAAAAAAAAATCATAGGGGTCCCAGAAGAAGAAGAGAACAAGAAAGGGACTGAGAAACTATTTGAAGAGATTATAGTTGAAAAATTCCCTAATATGGAAAGGAAATAGTCAATAAAGTCCAGGAAGTGCAGAGAGTCCCATACAGGATAAATCCAAGGAGAAATATGCTAAGACACATATTAATCAAACTATCAAAATTAAATACAAAGAAAAAATATTAAAAGCAGCAAGGGAAAAGCAACAAATAATATACAAGGGAATCCCCATAAGGTTAACAACTGATCTTTCAGCAGAAACTCTGCAAGCCAGAAGGGAGTGGCAGAACACATTTAAATTGATGAAATGGAAAAACCTAAAACCAAGATTACTCTACCCAGAGAGGAGGTGATTCAGATTTGATGGAGAAATTAAAACCTTTACAGACAAGCAAAAGCTAAGAGAATTCATCACCATCAAACCAGGCCTACAACAAATGCTAAAGGAACTTCCCTAAGCAGAAAACACAGGAAAGGAAAAGACCTACAGTAACAAACTCAAAACAATTAAGAAAATGGTAACAGAAACAGTCATATTGATAATTACTTAAATGTAAATGGATTAAATGCTCCAACCAAAAGACATAGACTGGATGAACGGGTACAAAAAAAATACCCATATATATGTTGTCTACAAAAGATCCACTTCAGACTTAGGGATACATACAGACTGAAAGTGAGGGGATGGAAAAAGATATTCCATGCAAATGGACATCAAAAGAAAGCTGGAGTAGCAATTCTCATATCAGACAAAATAGACTTTAAAATACAGACTACTAAGAGAGACAATGAAGGACATTGCATAATGATCAAAGAATCAGTATAAGAAGAAGATAGACCAATTGTAAATATTTATGCACCCAACATAGGAGCACCTTAATATATAAGGCAAATGCTAACAGCCATAAAAGGAGAAATCAACAGTAACAAAAGAATAGTAGGGGACTTTAACACCCCACTTTCACCAATGAATATATCATCCAAATTAAAATAAACAGGGAAACACAAGCTTTAAAAGACACATTAGACAAGATGGACTTATTCGATATTTATAGAACATTCCATCCAAAAACAACAGAATAAACATTCTTCTCAAGTGCTCATGGAACATTCTCCAGGATAGATCATATCTTGGGTCAAAAATCAAGCCTTCATAAATTTAAAAAATACGCAATCATATCAAGCATCTTTTCTGACCACAACATTAAAAAACTAGATATCAATTAGAGGAAAATAAAACTGAAAAAAATACAAATACATTGAGGCTAAACAACACACTACTAAATGACCAAAAGAATAATGAAGTAATCAAAGAGGAAATTAAAAAATACCTAGAAACAAATGACAATGAAAACACAATGACCCAATACCAATGGAATGCAGCAAAAGAAGTTGTAAGAGGGAAGTTTATAGCAATACAATCCTACTCCAAGAATCAAGAAACATCTCAAATAAACAATCTAAACTTATACCCAAAGCACTTAGAGAAAGACAAATTAAAAAACCTAAAGTTAGAGGAAGGAAAGAAATCATAAATATCAGAGCAGAAATAAATGAAAAAGAAATGAAGGAAATGATAGCAAACATCAATAAAACTAAAAGTTGGTTCTTTGATAAGATAAACGAAGTTGAAAAACCATTAGCAAGACTCATCAAGAAAAAAGGGAGAAGGCTCAAATCAATAGAATTAGGAATGAAAAAGAAGCAACAACTGACACTGCAGAAATACAAAGGATCATGAGAGATTACTACAAAGCAACTATATGCCAATAAAATGGACAACCTGGAAGAAATGGACAAATTCTTAGAAAAGCACAACATTCTGTGACTGAACCATGAAGAAATAGAAAATATAAACAGACCAATCACAAGCACTGAAATTGAGACTGTGATTAAAATTCTTCCAACGAACAAAAGCCCAGAACCAGATGGCTTCACAGGCGAATTCTATCAAACATTTAGAGAAGAGCTAACACCTATCCTTCTCAAACTCTTCCAAAATATAGCAGAGGGAGGAACACTCCCAAACTCATTCTATGAGGCTGCAATCACCCTGATACCAGAACCAGACAAAGATGTCACAAAGAAAGAAAACTACAGGCCAATATCACTGATGAGCATAGATGCAAAAACCGTCAACAAAATACTTGCAAACAGAATCCAACAGAACTTTACAAAGATCATACATCCTGATCAAGTGGAGTTTATCCCAGGAATGGAAGGATTCTTCAATATACGCAAATCAATCAATGTGATAAACCATATTAACAAAATGAAGGAGAAAAACCATATGATCACATCAAAAGATGCAGAAAAACCTTCTGACAAAATTCAACACCATTTATGATAAAAACCGTCCAGAAAGTAGGCGTAGGGGGAGCTTACTTCAAAGTAATAAAGGCCATATGTCAGAAACCCACAGCCCACATCATTCTCAATGGTGAATAATTGAAAACATTTCCTCTAAAATCAGGAAAAAGACAAGGTTGCCCACTCTCACCACTATTATTCAACATAGATTTGGAAGTTTTAGCCACAGCAATCAGAGAACAAAAAGAAATAAAAGGAATCCAAATCAGAAAAAAAGAAATAAAACTGTCACTGTTTGCAGATGACATGATAGTATATATATAGAATCCTAAAGATGGTACCAGAAAACTACTAGAGCTAATCAATGTATTGGGGAAAGTAGCAGGATACAACATTAATGCACAGAAATCTCTTACATTCCTAAACACTAATGATGAAAAATCTGAAAGAGAAATTAAGGAAACACTCCCATTACCATTGCAACACAAAGAATAAAATACCTAGGAATAAATCTACCTAAGGAGACAAAGACCTGTATGCAGAAAACTATAAGACACTGATGAAAGGAATTAAAGTTGATACAAACAGATGGAACGATATACCATGTTCTTGGATTGGAAAAATCAACCTTGTGAAAATGGCTATACTCCCCAAAGCAATCTACAGACTCAAGGCAATCCCTATCAAACTACCAGTGGCATTTTTCACAGAACTGGAAGAAAAATTTTCACAATTTGTATGGAAACACAAAAGACCCCGAATAGCCAAAGCCATATTAAGAAAGAAAACAGAGCTGGAGGAATCAGTCTCCCTGGTTTCATACTATAACTAGAAAGCTACAGTAATCAAGACAGCATGGTACTGGCACCAAAACAGTAATATAAACTAGTGGGTCAGGACAGAAAGCCCAGAGATAAACCCACAAACATATGGTCACCTTATCTTTGATAAAGTAGGCAAGAATATACAATGGAGAAAAGACAGCCTCTTCAATAAGTGGTGCTGGGAAAACTGGATAGCTACATGTAAAAGAATGATATTAGAACAAGCCTTAGCACCATACACAAAAATAAACTCAAAATGGATTAAAGACCTAAATGTAAGGCCAGACAGTATAAATTCTTAAAGGAAAACATATGCAGAACACCCTATGATATAAATCACAGCAAGATCCTTTTTGACCCACCTCCTAGAGAAATGGAAATAAAACCAAAAATAAACAAATGGGATCTAATGAAACTTAAAACTTTTGCACAGTAAAGGAAACCATAAACAAGAAGAAAAGACAACTCTCAGAATGGGAGAAATATTTGCAAACGAAGCAATGACAAAGGATTAATTTCCAAAATATACAAGCAGCTCATGCAGCTCAATATCAAAAAACAAACAACCCAATCCAAAAATGAGCAGAAGACCTAAATAGACATTTCTCCAAAGAAAATATACAGACTGCCCACAAACACATGAAAGGATATTCAACATCACTAATCATTAGAGAAATGCAAATCAAAACTACAATGAGGTATCACCTCACACCGGTCAGAACGGCCATCATCAAAAAATCTACAAACAATAAATGCTGGAAAGGGTGTGGAGAAAAGAGAATCCTCTTGCCCTGTTGGTGGGAATGTAGATTGATACAGCCACTATGGAAAACATTATGGAGGTTCCTTAAAAAACTAAAAATAGAACCACCATATGACACAGAAATCCCACTACTGGGCATATACCCTGAGAAAAACATAATTCAAAAAGATTCATGTACCACAATATTCATTGCAGCCCTATTTACAATAGCTAGGACATGGAAGCAACCTAAGTGTCCATCGACAGATGAAAAGATAAAGAAGATGTGGCACATATATACATTTGAATATTACTCAGCCATAAAAAGGAATGAAATTGAGTTTTTTGTAGTGAGGTGGATGGACTTAGAGTCTGTCATACAGAGTGAAGTAAGTCAGAAAGGGAAAAACAAATACCGTATGCTAACACATATATATGGAATCTAAAAAAAAAAAAAACAAAAAACGTTTCTGAAGAACCTAGGGGAAGGAGAGGAATAAAGATGCAGATGTAGAAGATGGACTTGAGGATATGGGGAAGGGGAATGTTAAGGTAGGAATAAGAGAGAGTTTACATTTATACACTACTAAATGTAAAATAGATAGCTAGTGGGACGCAGCCACAAAGCACAGGCAGATCAGCTCAGTGTTTTGTGACCACCTAGAGGGGTTGGATAGGGAGGGTGGGAGAGAAACACAAGAGAGAAGAGATATGGAGATATATGTATACATATAGCTGATTCACTTTGTTATATAGTAGAAACTAATACACCATTATAAAGCAATTATACTCCAATAAAGATGTTAAAAAAAATTTTAAGTGGATCCACACAAAAAGCATTCTCTTGTCCTTGGTAAGTTAAGTGGGTGGAAACAAAAACAAATTTAATCTCAAGAGGCTGAAAATTTTTTTAGAACTTTCAGTCAATAGGCATAGTCAAAACAAGAGGTTCTATTAACAGAGGCTTCAGAGACAAACCTAAGAAGCATCCTTGTATGTGTAATACTTTGCATGTCTCTTTGTATAATTACTAGTGGGTTTGAATTTATTTCTTCATCGAGAATAGTATCCATTGCTCACTTTCTCTTCCAAGAGCATCATCCTACAAAACAAAGCAAACATTTACAGTTACATAATAGACATAGGAATGTGTAAATATAAAATGGCAATATAGTGAACACTGAGCAGAAAGAGACATGTAAAACCCTACGTTAAGCCAGAATCAAAGTGTTCCAAGTGCCAGGGAGATAAGTCAAGAATAGACTGCCTGTAACCCCATGGATGAGCACAATCAAAGCCACATCAAAGGCCATGAAAAGACGGGATCAGCCCATTGTTGAGAAGGCGTCTTGGCTGCCTTTTTTTTTTTTTTTCAATATTCGCTTGAAACCATGTCTAACTGTGCTCATTTTCATTCTAATACCTTTTACAAGTTACACTTTAGGGATAAATTATATGTAGTACAAAAATGACCTCAAACATATTACTGTTAACCAGAGCTGTGCAACCCAGTGTTGGCCTAAGGGCCCAGTACATGAAAGAAGCTTTAAGATTCCCATATGTTTTGCCAAAAAATAGAGAAAAAAAGCACTAAGGAGTGACTTGACAACCAGACCCAGCTCTCCAGAGTGCTCCCAAGTCACTTATTCTTCTTTATGATAGTAATTACAGCAAATATTGTACTTAATAGAGATCCCCCTCGTTCAATAGACAACTCCCCCACAAAATGGAGACCTTCTCTTTTGGCAATACCAAGGACAGTTTTCCTGAAAACCTCCTGCTGTAACACAACAAAAATTTTAGTTGAATCATTAAAAACATATTGTAAATATGTTCTGTTTCTGGTAATAGGCTATTGATGCCAACATTTCTGCTGAAAAAAATTATATATATATAAGTATGTATGTATATATAATCTTAAAAGTGTGGAATTGCTGAAAGATTCTGGAGACTTCCAGGCCTTGTTGAGAAGAAAACTGGAACCCAAGAAGGAAAATGAGTACCTAAGGATAACTAAACTCCTTTATCCTGAAGACATGTGGAAATACCTAGAAACTGGGCTACAGATGTGACCTAGTGAGGCCAAGGTGACAGAAGTCTAGAGCAGGCTCAAACAGAGATGAGAAATATTATCAGACTGTCCCACTTTAATTTAGGCCCCAAAATGGCTATAACATCTGGGTAATTATGAACCAGTATTAAATCCATAGTATCTTCTTCCAAATCCCACCCCAGAGTACTACAGGGAAGGTTGCTTTGGAATCAATCAGAGCTCAGAAATAAAGACGAAGGAAAGCAGAAAAGAGAGGAGGAGGAAGGAAGGATGAAGAAAAGAGGGGAGAAGTAGGGAGGAAAGGTAAGAAGGAGAGAAAGACAAACAACGAAAGGAAGAAAAGGGAGGGGAAAAACATATGCCTGAGAAATTATGCACACAGATTGACAAAAATTCTAAATAAAATATTAACAAACCAAAGCCCAAAGATATGTGAATGATGATATCATAATAAAGTTGGATTTAAAATAGTAATGTTAGTTTAATGTTAGCTGAACTTTAGAAAAGTAATCAATGCAAATCACCAAATGAGATCATGGGTCTTAAGTATATGGCACTTTCAGACCTCCCATAATGCTGCTTCTCTTCCCTTTCCATACAGAGTCTTTGCCACCCTTTCCTATTAAGCTTCCTAGTTATTTGTACCAAGTAACAGTTTTATGTCATAGAACTTTAAGTTTGTTCATTATGTTATTTATTTGAAAGTTCTTACAAATATTACTGCAGTTGATCTTCAAATTTATATTTTAGAAGTAAGAAAGAGCTATGCCAATTTGAAAATCGATGTTCATAGAGATGAAAGACAACAGGAACAATGTCCAAAATTCTGGATAAGTCCTGGCTGTAACTATTACATCTATTATTCCCAAAAATATTTGTTTAAGTTCAGAGAAAAGCTCTAATATTGTGACATCTCCCAGACCACTACCTGAGCCAAAAAGTATATCCTATCAAACGTTCTTATTTGGGATTTAGAATTATATGGTCACTAGATTGCTAAAGCCCCAAAATTACAGAATCAAAGACAGAATAACCTCAAGTTTACCCAAATTTCAAAAAATAGAAATATACTTAAATATATTTCAGATATATTTAAACCTTTAAGGAAAAAACCCTCAGCTGGAAGTAATGTAATTTTACCTCTGAGGCCTATTTTAGTTACATTCCCTTGGGAAGAGCTGCCACGTAACTATCTGTCCTGTAGATTAAAAGGAATGTTACAGTCAGGCATCAGTCCCAGAGCTCCGGTCTCCGTAGAGCTTAGAAGGAAACACTGACACGTGTGACAGACATGGTTTTCCAACACAACTTTCCTCTCCAATGGTTCTGCCCCACCCCGGACCTAATTAATTTTGTACAACTTTTATTTTGTGACTTTATCTACATTGAGAATAAGTCACCAACAACTTCAGATGCTGATCCTGTAACCCACAGGACAGCCAGGAACGGTGAAGTGAGATGATGAGACAGTATCTTCTTTTATCTTTCATATTGAACAGTGTTTTTGAGAGTAAATCCTATAAAAAACTATGCATCTCCATTGGCATCACTGTGAACAGCCCCATTCCTTCAGAACTCAAAGGGCTCTTCCAGAGAATTTTATAGAGCCAGGATGACCCATCAAGGGACAGTCCTTTTCCTAATTGGCAGTAAAAAGCAAGCACCATCAAAGTCCCATACTGAGACCATACGGTGGTGAGGAGGAGCTGTGGGACTGGCCATAAAACCTAGGAAATAGTGGTGACTTGGAGTGGCTTTAAATGGCCACTCACCAACCATTCACATCCACTGATGTATTTCATTTACCAGGCTTCTGCAAGAGGTGAGAAAAAGGAAGTTGCCTATCACTCCTATTATTCTCCTTTCTATTTTTGCCCCTTTTTGAGACCCTGGTCATTCCAAGAAAATCTTTTACTTGTCACACAAGATGTTCTGAGTTTTCACCTGCAGAAAAAGTCTCTTAAAAATGTCAGGACTCCATAAATCAACTTTTATTGAACTTTGAGTACCCCATGCTGAGCAAAGCACTTTACACGTTGTCTCACTGACCCTTCCCAACAACCAGTGGAAGATGGGTCAAAATTATTCGAACTCATCATATAGGCAGACAAAATAACATCCTTTGTGTTACTTAAATATTCCCCCCCTTGCCTTTAAGTTCCCAATTCCAGTGATGGCAGAAATTGCAGGGGGAAAAAAAATCTTTATTTTGACAATCCAATGTAGCTCTCTTTTGAGTAATTACTCAGTCTTCCTGAATTTTGCTCCATTCTTAAGTGTTCTCCTCTTCCACTCCTCCTCCCCAAGATAAGATGTATTCAGAGAAAAACCTGCCCATTCTATTGGTCTTCGGAGGGACACCTACTCTATCATGCTGTTGGTGGTGGCTGACATAGGCCTCTGTATATGTCAGGTGAGAGGGCCTTGCTGGGGCAGTGTTAGGGATCTACTAGAACCTACAGTGGCTGGTCTGGAAGGCTCTTGGGAGAATTCATAGCATTTTTCAGCCAAATGGGACCTTTAGGGTAAATCATACATTAAGGTTGTCCAGAGAAAGAAAAAAAGTGGTTTAGCAACAAAGGTAAGGGAAAAAATTCCAGGTTAGGAGCAGATCAATATTTACAGTGGCTTAACTGTAAGAGGAGCAGGTGCAAGGCAGAGCAACTATGTCTGCCTAACTGAAGCAGAGGGCTGGACTCCATGGAATAAGGACAATGAGAACAACAGACTAAGAGGTGACCCTCATTAGAAGTCCTTAAGCCAAAGAGTTAGTATCAGTGCAGGATGGTGAGAAGGTGAAGGATGTAATTAAAGTGAGACATGAGGTCAATGGCTGTAGATGTGACTAGTACTGTGTCCCATCAACTATTCTAGTCAATACAAGGAGACAGCACAGGGCCTTCACAAATGAAAGTTTGGAGAGAAAAATTCTGCTGAATGTAGATAGGCAGTATCAAAGGAGAAACATGAATGAGAGGAGTGAGCAAACTGGTGCCTGCCTGGAGTAATCAAGGAAACTGACCCTGACTGGAGAAAATCTGAGACAGTCCAATTCAGACCATGGCACCATGTTTCTTTCATGGGATTTAGTTCAGTTTGGGAGAGAACTGAGAGTGGAAAATTTTCCTTTACAGAGAGTAAAGTAAACCCACTGTTGGAAGTAAGCTTGGGTGTTACTTACCAGAGACTGAAGGAAAAAAAACATGCCTCTCCTCGGATAAGGCCAAGGTGTTCATTAAGGGCTCGCAAATATGGGGAGAGGAAATCAGGCTAAGTTTGAAGCTAGAAGAAGAGAAAACTTGATCAGGGAATTAATGACAGGCATACCTTACATTGAGAAAAGGAACTTGCCTGGGCTGAGATGTATATTCTTTAACTAGTACTTTTAACTTAACTATGTCTACTATTGACAGAAATATGTCTCAGTGATTATCTATATTTAGAATATCTATAGATTCAGAGTTTGGCAAGCTTATATTGTATTTATAAGGAATTTAATTTTATAGAAAACATAATACAGGCTAGTGATCAAGAGCTTGGTCTCTGGGGCTTAGATTTTAATCTTGGCTCCCCATTTAGTGCCTGTGTGAAGTAGGTCACTTAAACTACCAAAATTTCAATTTCTGTCACATAGAAAATGGATTATTTCCACATAGCACTCCATTATCTATAATGAAAATGAATTCGCCCATTCATTGTGTCTGCTGATTTTCTGTCATGGTTGTTTTCATATGTGCTTTGTAATTTTCAGCTTAGCTCATCTTTAGCAAGAGTTATTTCCTGTGGTAGTTCCATGCAACCTCAGCTGTGGAGGAGGCCTCATGCTACAGTTTTGTGTTTGCCTCTTTTCTCTAAACTATTTTTTCTCCTAAAGTCATTATAAGGATTAAATAAGTTAATATCTGTGAAGAACTTAGAATAGTATGTAGCTGTTCTTAACAACATAAATTCTCAACAAATGAGTATTTGTTGAAAAAAATTTCTTGGTTCAACTTCCACACCTCCAGAAGAGGTTCATTGTTCCATTTCCTCACAGATGACGTTTTCCTTTTTTTTTTTTTTTTTTTTTTATGCGGTACGCGGGCCTCTCACTGTTGTGGCCTCTCCCGTTGCGGGGCACAGGCTCCGGACGCGCAGGCTCAGTGGCCATGGCTCACGGGCCCAGCCGCTCCGCGGCATGTGGGATCTTCCCAGACCGGGGCACGAACCCGTGTCCCCTGCATCGGCAGGCGGACTCTCAACCACTGCGCCACCAGGGAAGCCCCACAGATGACTTTTTCTATCATTACCAAGGTACGTGCTATGGTTGCTCTGTCCCTGGGCCAATGGACAGAATTGTTCTAGGTCCTGATTAAGACTTTCACAGCTTTGAGGGTAGGCAGGGGACTCAGGATACTTGGCCTCGACTTCCACCCACGCTCTTCCCTCATTTTTGAAACTATAAACCTTTAAGCTTGTATCAAGTTTCAGTAGCTCTGTGGACCTTTCAGATTTAACCCACAGTCAGGCTCTGGCTTTGCTTCCTCTTAGTTTCTAGCTCCTCAGAATTTCTATTTTTTGCTTTTGAGCTGGACTATTGGCTTTCTAACTTAGTTACGCTGGAGCAACTCCATGAGTTGGGAATGTGCTCTTTACATTTCCCACATCAGTTCAGTCTGCCATATTGACTGGAGGTCACTTACCCTGCAGAGTAAACCATCAACACCAGTAGTAAAAATACAGTAGTGTACATCATGGAGACAGCTCATAAACCAGGAAATACTGCAAACCCTTTGATGAACAATAGTTCTGAATTTGTACATTCAAATTGTTGCCTTAACATTTATCAATATTAAGTCATTTCATGAAATGATATCTGATTGTTTCTGTTATTATCTGAAAACAAAATCTTTTCATCTTTGTAACATATTTCCATTGTTAGCTTAAAAATTCAGTGTACAGCATTGTAATCTTGAGAATTAAATCACATTTTCTTTTAGGTGTTCTTGCAATTCTCAAAATTATCTCCATATAGTTTGTTTTTAATTAGACTATTGGTTTTTTCATTAAGAGCTCATGCTGTTAGAGCTTCCAGGTGTCCACTCCTCTGGTGAAATGGGGCTGGGAGATGCTCTCCTCAGCTCCTTGACTGGGTGGGCCACTCTGGCTCTAGGGTCAGCAGAAATACTCGTTTGAGAGTCCCACCAAGTTCCCTGGTCAGAGTGCTGCAGCTGAGCAGAGAAGCTGCTTGGAACTACTGCTCAGGTGTTGCAGAAAGCCTTTTTGGAATCTGAATTGTTATCACTTTGGGACCATTGGTCAGCTTCTCCTGACTTGGCCACATGAAGGCTCAGATGGTCTCAGTCTCTGAAATGAAGAGAACCAATGCTATTAGCATATCTCTCACCCCCATGAATGCAAGGTATTTCAAAGAAGAGTATCAAGAGGACATCTACAAATCCCAGACTGACATGTGCAAGTCTGGAGGAATGGTGGAAAAACCCAATGTATATGGGAGACTTTTGGAGAGAGCTGAGAAGGAGCTACAACAGGGCAGTGGCTGACACCCAACTCATAGCACATCTTCTCCAGCCGTGTGGCTGACAGTGTCTTGGTGCTCTGGCCAGCTGTCAGGCCTGAACCTCTGAGGTGAAAGAGCTGAATTCAGGACATTGGTCCACCAGAGACCTCCTGGCCCCATGTAATATCAGTCAGCAAGAACCCTCCAAGAGATCTCCATCTCAATGCTAAGACTCAGCTCCACTCAAAGACCAGCAAGCTCCAGTGCTAGACACGCCATGCCAAACAACTACCAAGACAGGAACACAACCTAACCCATTAGCAGAGAGGATGAGTAAAATCATAATAAGTTCAAAAACATGCCAAAACACACCATTGGACATATTCCTGCCCACCAGAAAGACAAGATAAAGCCTCATCCACCAGAACAAGGGAACCATTCCCCTCCACCAGGAAGCCTACACAACCCACTGAACTAACCTTACCCACTGGGGGCAGACACTAAAAACAATGGGAACTACAAACCTGCAGCCTGTGAAACGGAGACCCAAACACAGTAAGATAAGCAAAATCAGAAGACAGAGAAATACACAGCAGGAGAAGGAGCAAGGTAAAAGCCCACCAGAAAAAAACAAATGAAGAGGAAATAGATAGTATACCAGAGAAAGAATTCAGAGTAATGATAGCAAAGATTATCCAAAATCTTGGAAATAGAATGGAGAATATACAAGAAACGTTTAACAAGGACCTAGAAGAACTAAAGAGCAAACAAACAATGATGAACAACACAATGAATGAAATTAAAAATTCTCTCTAGGGATCAATAGCAGAATAACTGAGGCAGAAAAATGGGTAGGTAACCTGGAAGATAAAAGAGTGGAAATAACTACCTCAGAGAAGAATAAAGAAAAAAGAATGGAAAGAGTTGAGGAAAGTCTCAGAGACATCTGAGACAACATTAAATGCACTAACATTCGAATCATAAGTGTGCCAGAAGAAGAGAAAAAGAAAGGGACTAAAAAAATATTTGATGAGATTATAGTCAAAAACTTCCCTAATATGGGAAAGGAAAGAGTCAATCAAGTCCAGGAAGTGCAGAGAGTCCCACACAGAATAAATCCAAGAAGAAACATGCCAAGACACATATTAATCAACTACCAAAAATTAAATAAAAAGAAAAAATATTAAAAGCAGCAAGGGAAAAAAACATACAAGGAAATCCCCATAAGGTTAACAACTGACCTTTCAGCAAAAACTGTGCAAGCCAGAAGGGAGTGGCAGGACATAATTAAAGTGATAAAAGGGAAAAACCTACAACCAAGATTACTCTACCCAACAAGGAAGTCATTCAGATTCACCAGAGAAATGAAAACCTTTATAGACAAGCAAAAGCTAAGAGAATTCAGCACCATCAAACCAGCTTTACAACAAATGCTAAAGGAACTTCACTAGGCAGGAAACATAAGACAAGGAAAAGACCTAAAATAACAAACCCAACACAATTAACAAAATGGTAATAAAAATATACATATCAATAATTACCTTAAATGTAAATGGATTAAATACTCCAACCAAAAGACATAGACTGGATAAATGGATACAAAAAAAGACCCCTATATATGCTGTCTACAAGAGATCCACTTCAGATCTACTGACACGTACAGACTCAAAGTGAGAGGATGGAAAATGATATTCCATGCAAATGGAAATCAAAAGAAAGCTGGAGTAGCAATTCTCATATAAGACAAAATAGAGTTTAAAATAAATACTATTACAAGAGCAAATGAAGGACATTGCATAATGATTAAGGAATCAATCCAAGAAGATAGAACTATTGAAAATATTTATGCACCCAACATAGGAGCACCTCAATACATAAGGCAAATGCTAACAGACATAAAAGGGGAAATCAACAGTAACACATTCATAGTAGGGGACTTTAACACCCCACTTCACCAATGGATAGATCATGCAAAATTAAAATAAATAAGAAAACACAAGCTTTAAATGACACATTAGACAAGATGGACTTAACTGATGTTTATTGGACATTCCATCCCAAAACAACAGAATACACTTTCTTCTCAAGTGCTCATGGAACATTCTCCAGGATAGATCATACCTTGGGTCACAAATCAAGTCTTCATAAATTAAAAAAAATGAAATAATTTCAAGCATCTTTTCTGACCACAACGTTAAAAGACTAGATATCAATTAGAGGAAAAAAAAAAAGTAAAAATACCAATACATGGAAGCTAAACAATACACTACTAAATAACCAAGAGATCACTGAAAGATCAAAGAGGAAATAAAAAAATACCTAGAAACAAATGACATTGAAAACACAATGACCCAAAACTTATGGGATGCAGTAAAAGCAGTTCTAAGAGGGAAGTTTATAGCAATACAATCCTACCTTAAGAAACAAGACACATCTCAAATAAACAACCTAACCTTACACCTTAAGCAGTTAGAGAAAGAAGAAAAAAAAAAAACCAACAACATTAGCAAATGGAAAGAAATCTTAAAGATCAGATTAGAAATAAATGAAAAAGAAATGAAGGAAATGAAAGCAAAGATCTATAAAACTAAAAGCTGGTTCTTTGAGAAGATAAACAAAATTGATAAACCATTGACCAAACTCATCAAGAAAAAAAGGAAGACTCAAATCAATAAAATTAGAAATGAAAAAGGAGAAGTAACAACTGACTCTGCAGAATACAAAGGATCATGAGAGATTACTACAAGCAACTACATGTCAATAAAAATGGACAAGCTGGAAGAATGGACAAATTCTTAGAAAAGCACAACCTTCTGAGTCTGAACCAGGAAGAAATAGAAAATATAAACATACCAATCACAAGCACTGAAATTGAAACTGTGATTAAAAATCTTACAATGAATAAAAGCCCAGGACCAGAGGGTTCCAGAGGCGAATTCTATCAAACATTTAGAGAAGAACTAACACCTACCTTCTCAAATCCTTCCAAAATATAGCAGAAGGGAGGAACACTCCCAAACTCATTCTACGAGACCACCATCACCCTAATACTAAAACCAGACAACGAGGTCACAAAGAAAGAAAACCACAGGCCAATATCACTGATGAACATAGATGCAAAAATCCTCAACAAAATACTAGCAAACAGAATCCAACAGCACTTTACAAAGATCATACATCCTGATCAAGTTGAGTTTATCCCAGGAATGGAAGGATTCTTCAATATATGCAAATCAATCAATGTGATAAAACCATATTAACAAATTGAAGGAGAAAAACCATATGATCATCTCAAAAGATGCAGAAAAAGCTTTAGACAAAATTCAACACCCATGTATGATAAAATCTCTCCAGAAAGTACACAAAGGGGGAACTTACTTCAATGTAATAAAGGCCATATGTGACAAACCCACAGAAAACATCATTCTCAATGGTGAAAAACTGAAAACATTTCCTCTAAAATCAGGAAAAAGACAAAGTTGCCCACTCTCACCACTATTATTAAATATATTTTTGAAGTTTTAGCCACAGCAATCAGAAGAAAAAGAAATAAAGGTAATCCAAATCAGAAAAGAAGTAAAACTATCACTGTTTGCAGATGACATGATATGATACATAGAGAATCCTAAAGATGCTACCAGAAAAACTAGAGCTAATCAATGAATTTGGTAAAGTAGTTGGATACATTAATGCACAGAAATCTCTTGCATTCCTATACACTAATGATGAAAAGTCTAAAGAGAAATTAAGCAAACACCCATTTACCATTGCAACACAAAGAATAAAATACCTAGAAATAAACCTAAGGAGACAAAACAACTGTATGCAGAAAACTATAAGACACTGATGAAAGAAACTAAAGATGATACAAACAGATGGAGAGATATACCATGTTCTTGGATTGGAAGAATCAATATTGTGAAAATGATTATACTCTCCAAAGCAATGTACATATTCAAGGCAATACTTTTCAAACTACCAATGGCATTTTTCACTGAACTAGAACAAAAAATTTCACAATTTGTATGGAAACACAAAACACCCTGAACAGCCAAAGCCATCTTGAGAAAGAACAATGGAGCTGCAGGAATTAGGCTCCCTGACTTTAGATTATTCTACAAAGCTACAGTAATCAAGACAGTATGGTACTGGCACAAAAATAGTAATAAAAATCAATGGGTCAGGATAGAAAGCCCAGAGATAAACCCACACACATATGGTCACCTTATCTTTGAAAAAGGAGGCAAGAATGGACAATGGAGAAAAGACAGCCTCTTCAATAACTGGTGCCGGGAAAACTGGATAGCTACATGTAAAAGAATGAAATTAGAATATTCCTTAAAACCATATACAAAAATAAACTCAAAATGAATTAAGACCTAAATATAAGGCCAGACATTATAAAACTCTTAGAGGAAAACATAGGTAGAACACTCTATGACATAAATCACAGCAATATCCTTTTAGACCCACCTCCTAGAGAAATGGAAATTAAAAAAATAAACAAATGAGATCTAATGAAACTTAAGAGTTTTTGCACAGCAAAGGAAACCATAAAGAAGAAGGAAAGACAACCCTCAGAGTGGAAGAAATATTTGCAAACAAAGCAACTACCAAAGGATTAATCTCCAAAATATACAAGCAGCTTATGCAGCTCAATAACAAAAAACAAACAACCCAATTCATAAATGTGCAGAAGATCTAAATAGACATTTCTCCAAAGAAGATATACAGATTGACAAAAAAACACATGAAAGGATGCTCAACATCACTAATCATTAGAGAAATGCAAATCAAAACTACAAAACTCACACTGGTCAGAATGGCCATCATCAAAAAATCTTCAAACCATAAATGCTGGAGAGGGTGTGGAGAAAAGGGAACCCTCTTGCACTGTTGCTGGGAATGTAGATTGATACAGCTACTATGGAGAACTATATGGAGGTTCCTTAAAAAACTAAAAATAGTACTACCATACAACCCAGCAATCCCACTACTGGACATATACCCTGAGACATCCAGAATTCAAAACGAGTCATGTACCACAATGTTCATTGCAGCTCTATTTACAACAGCCACAACATGGAAGCAACCTAAGTGTCCATCGACAGATGAATGGATAAAGAAGATGTGGCACATATACACAATTGAATATTGCTCAGTCATAAAAAGAAACGAAATTGTTTTTTGTAGTGAGGTGGATGGACTTAGAGTCTGTCATACGAGTGAAGTAAATCAGAAAGGGAAAAACAAATACCGTATGCTAACACATATATATGGAATCTTAAAAAAAAAAAAAAAAAAAAGGTTCTGAAGAACCCAGGGCCAGGACAGGAATAAAGACGCAGATATTGAGAATGGACTTGAGGTAATGGGGAGGGGGAATGTTAAGCTGGGACGAAGTGAGATTGTGGCATTGACATATATACACTTCCAAATGTAAAATAGATAGCTAGTGGGAAACGGCCACATAGCACAGGGAGATTAGTTCGGTGTTTTGTGTCCACCTAGAGGGTTGAGATAGAGAGGGAGGGAGGGAGATGGAAGAGGGAGGAGATATGAGATTGTATGTATACGTATAGCTGATTCACTTTGTTATACAGCAGAAACCAACACACCATTTAAAGCAATTATACTCCAATAAAGATGTTGAAAAAAAAGAAAAAGAAGAGTTCATGCTGATATAAGTGAATAACTAATAAGCAGGCTGCAAATACTGTGTGCAAAGCTCATCCACCCAACATATTTTTATCTTTTTGAAATAGTCAGATATCATATTTTAAATATATTTAATAATTTAAGAATCTAATAATTCTAATGAGCATGCTGTTAATTGAAAACGTTTTAAATAGACTTTACCAAGTATAATTTTTAATTTAATTATTTCATGTATTATGGAAAATCTAATTGATTCTAACCAAAATAAGAGTCAATCTGAACTTCATCCAAATCCATAGTACTGCTGCAACAGTAAGAGAAGTATTGAAGAAACAAATGATTCACCTGTTATTTTACCTCTATTCCTAGAAATAGCCGTGTAGCCAGCAATACTCCAGAACCACTGACCACAGCATGCCAGGTAATCTCTCCCCTTTTTTTAAATTTAAATTTTACTTTTTTAATTGAAGTATAGTTGATTTATAATGCTGTATTAATTTCAGGTGTACAGAAAAGTGATTTTATATATATATAGTTATATATAATATACAGTTATATATAGTTATATTTATAGCATTTTTCAGATTCTTTTCCATTATAGGTTTTTATAAGGTATTGAATATAGTCCCCTGTTCTATACATTAGGTCCTTTTTTTTAATCTATTTTGTATATTGTAGTGTGTATCTGTTAATCACAAATTCCTAATTTATCCCTCCCCCCACTTTCCCCTTTGGTAACCATAAGTTTTTTTCTATGTACGTGAGCCTATTTCTGCTTTGTAAATAAGTTCATCAGTATCATTTTTTTGATTCTATATGTAAGTGATATCATATGATATTTGTCTTTCTCTGTCAGGCTTACTTCACTTAATATGATAATCTTTAGGTCCACCCATGTTGCAGCAGATGGCATTATTTCATTCTTTTTTACTCCATTGTGTATATATATTTATACATATATTCCACGTCTCCTTTATCCATTCATCTGAGTAACATTCCACTGTATATATGTACCACATCTTCTTTATCCATTCATCTGGCAATGGACATTTAGGTTGTTTTCAGGTCTTGGCTATTGTATATAGTGCTGCTATGAACTATGAACTGGGGTGCATATATCTTTTCGAGTTACAGTTTCTCTGGTTATATGTCCAGGAGTGGGAGTGCTGGATCACATGGTAACTCTACTTTTAGTTTTTGAAGGAACTTTCATTCTGTTCTCTATAGTGGCTACACTAATTTACATTCCCACCAACAGTATTAAGAGGGTTTCCTTTTCTCCACACCCTCTCTGGCATTTATTATTTGTAGACTTTTTAATGATGGCCATTCTGGCCAGTGTGAAGTGTTGCCTCATTGTAGTTTTGATTTGCATTCCTCTAATAATTATCTATATTGAGCATCTTTTCATGTGCCTTTTGGCCATCTATATGTCTTCTTTGGATAAATGTCTATTTAGGTTTTCTGCCCATTTTTTTTTATTGGGTTGTTTGTTTTTTTGATATCGAGCTGCATGAGCTATTTTTATATTTAGGAAATTAATCCCCTTGTTTGTTACATCATTTGCAAATATTTTCTACCATTCCATAGGTTGTATTTTCGTCTTGATTATGGTTTCCTTTTCTGTGCAAAAGCTTTTAAGTTTCATTAGGTTCTATTTGTTTATTTTTGTTTTTATTTCCATTACTCTAGGACGGATCCAAAAAAAATATTGCTGCAATTTACATCAATGAGTGTTCTGCCTATGTTTTCCTCTAGGAGTTTTGCAGTATCCAGTCTTACATTTAGGTCTTTAATCCATTTTGAGTTTATTTTTGCATGTGTTGTTAAAGAATGTTCTAATTTCATTCTTTTACATGTAACTGTCCATTTTTCCCAGCACCACTATTGAAGAGACTCTTTTCTCCATTGTATATTCCTGATCATAAACGTGTGGGTTTATTTTTGGGTTTTCTATACTGCTCCTTTGATCTATGTGTCTGTTTTTGTGCCAGTACCATACTGTTTTTACAGCTTTGTGGTATAGTCTGAAGTCAGGGAGCATGATTCCTCCAGCTCCATTCTTCTTTCTCAAGATTGTTTTGGCTATTCAGGGTCTTTTGAGTTTCTATGCAGATTTTTAAATTTTTTGTTCTAATTTTGTGAAAAATGCCACTGGTATTATGATAGGGATTTCGTTGAATCTGTAGATTGCCTGGGTAGTATGGTCATTTTAACAAGGTTGATTCTTCCAATCCAAGAACACAGTATATCTTTTCATCTGTTTGTGTCATCTTCAATTTCTTTCATGGGGGTCTTATAGTTTTCAGAGTACAGGTCTTTTGCCTCCTTAGTTAGGTTTGTTACTAGGTATTTCATTCTTTTTGAAGCAATAATATGTCCCTTCTTGTAACAGATCCACAGCATGAATTTAATGAGTATCAAACACAAGTAGAAAACATGCTTTCCTCAATCTTAATGTCTCAAATATGGTCATTTAATTAAACACATTATGGTACAGACATACGGCAAAAGAAAACACCCCATAAAAATATGGTTGTAAACTATTCAACAGTATGGAAAGATATTGATAATATTTTAGCAGATAAAAGTTAATAGAAATATGACCCTATTTTTCATAATATGAAATTTACTTGTAAATAAATAATCTGGAAATAAAGCTGGACCTTGGTTTTGTACAGTCTAAAATTTATACCTTGTGAAGAAGGGACCATTTTAGGTAAAGAATACAAAATGATGAACACAAAATTACCTGGGCTCCTATCAAGCATGGAAAAGGGAAATAATGCAAGTTTCATTATCTTCACATAAATCTGTCCTTGTCTAAAAGTTTTTATCACAAAATGTTACCAGGTATATATCTAGGTAGCAAGGTTACCAATGATCATTTTTGTGTTCTCTCTGTCCACCTTTATTTTCTTAACTTTTACAATAAAACAAATAACTACTCATTTAATAGAAAATATATATTTTTTAAAGTTTTGACAAAGTAATCTTCTGAGGAAGATTTGAACAGCCTGAGCTAAAGAATATTGATTTCAAATGTGAGGACACATCTAGGCCAAGTATATGCTTATAACAATATCTGGAGAGATTGGTTGATAATATTTTTTAATACAACAAACAGTTAAGAATGACTCACTTCACACTCTATGAGAACTACATGGATTTTACTTTATGGTATCTGTACTAAATATGAAAATAATGAACAGATACAATGTATTTCTGATATAAAATGGTCAGCTATCCTTTATTTCACTTTTCATCACACTCTACATGGAATCACAAAGTTCTATTAGTTCTATCCGGTTTTTTTAAAGTCCAAACTGTTTCTCCCTCCTCCACTTCTCTAGTTCTAGCCACTGTCAGCTCTTCCCAGAATACTGTGTCAGCCTTGCCGTTAGTTTCTGCTTCCACTCAAGCCCTGCACTCCATCCCAGTCCATTCTCCACTGGCAGCCAGAGTCATCTTCCAGAAACATACACCAGATGGTGTTGCTCCTGCTTTGAAAAACCTCTCGGTGTCCCCTGGGGACAAGGAAGGAGGTGCAAACGTGGTCACATGGCCTTCAGGGGTCTGCATGATTGGTCTCCTGCCTTCCTCACCAAGCTCACTTAGAACTCTCCACTTGGTCACACATTCCAAAAAAACTCATCCCCTTCCTATTTCTTAAGCAACAAATTTTCTGCTTCCCTGCCTTTGCACTTACTACTGTCTCCATTTAGGAAGTTCAAGCCCCAGTTTTCAATGGCCTGACTTGTCCATATCCTGCAGGCTTCTGCTTATTTAACATTGCCTCTGAAAGGTCTTACCCATCGCTCTCGAAAAACTGCAACTCCACCCATCAAGTCTCCTTAATTTCTACTGCCCCAAAATATTAATAGAAGTTCTCTCTCAGGGACAGAATTAGAGATTCTTTTCTTTTGTCTACACTTTTTTAATATATATAATTTCTTAAACAACTTTATTGGAGTATAATACTTTACACTGTTGTGTTAATTTCCACTGTATAACAAAGTGAATAAGCTATATGTACACATATATCCCCATATCCCCTCCATCTTGAGCCTCCCTCCCACGCTCTCTATCCTGTCTCTCTAGGTGGTCACAAAACACTGAGCTGATCTCCCTGTGCTATATAGCTGCTTCCCAATAGTTATCTATTTTACATTTGGTAGTGTATATGTCAATGCTACTCTCCCACTTCATCCCAGTTTATTCTTCTCCCTCCAATTTTTCCTAAATTTCAGTCTTTATGTCTGTGTCTTTATTCCTGTCCTGCGCCTAGGTTCATCAGAACCATTTTTTAAATTACATTTATATGTGTTAGCATACGGTATTTGCTTTGCTTGTTCTGACTTACAGCACTCTGTATGACAGACTCTCGGTCCTTCCACCTCAATACAAATAACTCAATTTCATTTATTTTTATGGCTGAGTAATATTCCATTGTATATATGTGCCACATCTTCTTTATCCATTATTCAGTCAACGGACACTTAGGTTGTTTCCATTTCCCGCCTATTGTGTATAGAGCTGCAATGAACATTGTGGTACATGACTTGTTTTGAACTATGGTTTTCTCAGAGTATAAGTCCAGTAGTGTGATTGCTGGAAGGTATGATAGTTCTATTTTTAGCTTTTTAAGGAAACTCCATACTGTTCTCCATAGTGGCTATATCAATCTACATTCCCACCAATAGGGCAAGAGGGTTCTCTTTTCTCCAAACCCTCTCCAGCCTTTATTGTGTAGTTTTTTTGATGATGGCCCTTTTGACCGGTGAGAGGTGATACCTCATTGTATTTTTGATTTGCATTTCTCTAATGATTAGTGATGTTGAGCATCTTTTCATGTGTTTGTTGGCAATCTGTATATCTTCTTTGGAGAAATGTCTATTTAGGTCTTTTGCCTATTTTTGAATTGGGTTGTTTGGTTTTTTGAATTGAGTTGCTTGAGCTGCTTGTATAGTTGGAGATTAATCCTTTGTCAGTTGCTTCATTTGCAAATATTTTCTCCCATTCCAAGGGTTGCCTTATTGTCTTGTTTATGGTTTCCTTTGCTGTGCAAAGGATTTACATTTCATTAGGTCCCATTTGTTTATTTCTGTTTTTATTTCCATTTCTCTAGGAGTTGGGTCAAAAAGGATCTTGCTGTGATTTATGTCATAGAGTGTTCTGCACATGTTTTCCTCTAAGACTTTTACAGTGTCTAGCCTTACATTTAGGTCTTTAATCCATTTTGAGTTAATTTTTGTGTAGTTGTTAGGATGTGTTCTTTTTTTTTTTTTGAATTTTATTTTATTTATTTTTTTATACAGCAGGTTCTTATTAGTTATCATTTTAGACATATTAGTGTATGTATGCCAATCCCAATAGGATATGTTCTAATTTCATTCTTTTACATGTAGTTGTCCAGTTTTACAGCACCACTTATTGAACAGGCTGTCTTATCTCCATTGTATATTCTTGCCTCCTTTATCAAAGATAAGATGATGATATGTGTGGGGGTTTATCTTAGGGTTCTCTATCCTCTTCCATTGATCTATATTTCTGTTTTTGTGCCAGTACCATAATCTCTTGATTACTCTACCTTTGTTGTATAGTCTGAAATCAGGGAGACTGTTTTGTCCAGCTCCATTTTTCCTTCTCAAGATTGCTTTGGCTATTCGGGGTCTTTTGTTTTTCCATACAAATTGTGAATTTTTTCATTCTAGTTCTGTGAAAAATGTCATTGGTAGTTTAATAGGGATTGCATTGAATCTGTAGATTGCTTTGGGGAGTATATTCATTTTCACAATGTTGACTCTTCCAATCCAAGAATATGGTATATCTCTCCATCTGTTTGTATTGTTTTTAATTTCTTTCATCAGTGTCTTATAGTTTTCTGCATATAGGTCTTTTGTCTCCTTAGGTAAGCTTATTCTTAGGTACTTTATTCTTTGTGTTGCAATGGTAAATGGGAGTGTTTCCTTAATTTCTCTTTAAGATTTTTCATCATTAGTGTATAGGAATGCAAGGGATTTCTATGCATTAATTTTGTATCCTGCTACTTTACCAAATTCATTGATTAGCTCTAGTAGTCTTCTGGTAGCATCTTTAGGATTCTCTAAGTACAGTATCATGTCATCTGCAGTGACAGCTTTACTTCTTCTTTTCTGATTAGGATTCCTTTTATTTCTTTTTCTTCTCTGATTGCAGTGGCTAAAACTACCAAAACTATGTTGAATAATAGTGGTGAGAGTGGCCATCCTTGTCTTGTTCCTGATTTTAGAAGAAACGGTTTCAATTTTTCAACATTGAGAATGATGTTGGCTGTGGGTTTGTGATATATGGCCTTTATTATGTTGAGGTAAGTTACCCCTATGTCTACATTCTGGAGAGATTTTATCATAAATGGGTGTTGAATTTTGTTGAAAGATTTTTCTGCATCAATTGAGATTATCATATGGTTTTTATCGTTAAGTTTGTTAATATGTTGTATCATATTGATTGATTTGTGTATACTGAAGAATCCTTGCATTCCTGGGATAAACCCCACTTGATCATGGGGTATGATCCTTTTAATGAGCTGTTAGATTCTGTTTGCTAGTACTTTGTTAAGGATTTTTGCATTTATGTTCATCAGTGATAATGGCATGTAGCTTTCTTTTAATGTGACATCTTTGTCTGGTTTTGTTATAGGGTGATAGTCACCTTATAGAATGAGTTTTGGTGTGTTCCTCCCTCTGTTATATTTTGGAAGAGTTTGAGAAGGATGGGTGTTAGTTCTTCTCTAAATGTTTGATAGAATTCTCCTGTGAAGTCAGCTGGTCCTGGGCTTATTTTTGTTGTAAGATTTTTAATCACAGTTTCAATTTCAGTGCTTGTGATTGGTCGGTTTATATTTTCTATTTCATCCTAGTTCATTCTCAGAAGGTTATGCTTTTCTAAGAATTTGTCCATTTCTTCCAAGCTGTCTTATAGTTGTTTGTAGTATTTCCTCATGTTTATTTGTATTTCTGCAGGGTCAGTTGTAACTTCTCCTTTTTCTTTTCTAATTCTGTTGATTTGAGTCCTCCCCCTATTTTTCTTGATGAATCTAGCTAATGGTTTATCAATTTTGTTTATGTTCTCAAAGAACCAGCTTTTAGTTTTATTGATCTTTGCTATTGTGTCCTTCATTTCTTTTTCATTTACTTCTCATCTGATATTTGTGATTTCTTTCCTTCTGCTAACCTTCGGGTTGTTTTTGTTCTTGTTTCTTTAATTGCTTTAGGTGTAAGTTTAGGTTGTTTATTTGAGATGTTTCTTGTTTCCTGAGGTAGGATTGTACTGCTATAAATTTCTGTCTTAGAACTGCTTTTGCTGCATCCCATAGGTTTTGGGCCATTGTGTTTTCATTGTCATTTGTTTCTACGTATTTTTTTATTTCCTCTTTTATCTTTTAGTGATCTCTTGGTTATTTAGTAGTGTATTGTTTAGCCTCCATGTGTTAGTATTTTTTACATTTTTTCCCTGTAATTGATATCTAAACTCATAGTGTTGTGGTCAGAAAAGATCTTGATATGATTTCAATTTTCTTAAGTTTACCAAGACTTGATTTGTGACCCAAGATATGATCTCTCCCAGGAAATGTTCCATGAGCACTTCAGAAGAAAGTTTATTCTGTTGTTTTGGATGAAAAGTCCTATGAACATCAATTAATTCCATCTTGTCTAATGTGTCATTTAAATTTTGTGTTTCTTTACTTACTTTCATTTTGGATGATCTGTCCATTGGTGAAAGCAGGGTGTTAAAGTCCCCTACTATTATTGTGTTACTGTCAATTTCTCACTTTATGGCTGTTAGAATTAGCCTTAGGTATTGAAGTGCTCCTATGTTGGATGCATATATATTTACCATTGTTCTATTTTCTTCTTGGATTGGTACCTTGATAATTATGTAGTGTCCTTCTTTGTCTCTCTTAATAGTCTTTAAGGTCTATTTTGTGTTATATGAGAATTGCTACTCCAGCTTTCTTTTGATTTCCATTTGCATGGAATATCTTTTTTGATCCCCTCATTTTCAGTCTGTACGTATCCCTAGGTCTGAAGTGTGTGTCTTGTAAACAGCATATATAGGGGTCTTTTTTTTTTATCCATTTATCCAGTCTATGTCTTTTGCTTGGAGTACTTAATCCATTTACATTTAAGGTAATTATTGATATGTATATTCTTATTACCATTTTCTTAATTGTTTTGGGTTTGTTATTTTAGTCCTTTTCCTTGTCTTGTGTTTCCTGCCTAGTGAAGTTCTTTTAGCATTTGTTGTAAAGCTGGTTTGATGGTGCTGAATTCTCTTAGCTTTTGCTTGTCTATAAAGGTTTTCATTTCTCTGTTGAATCTGAATGATCTCCTTGCTGGGTTGAGTAATCTTCGTTGTAGGTTTTTCCCTTTCATCACTTTAAATATGTCCTGCCACTCCCTTCTGGCTTGCACAGTTTCTGCTGAAAGATCACATGTTAACCTTATGGGGATTTCCTTGTATGTTATTTTTGCTTTTCCCTTGCTGCTTTTAATATTTTTTCTTTGTATTTAATTTTTGATAGTTTGATTAATATATGTCTTGTCATGTTTCTCCTTGGATTTATACTGTATGGGACTGTCTGTGCTCCTGGACTTGATTGACTCTTTCCTTTCCCATGTTAGGGAAGTTTTCAACTATAATCTCTTCAAATATTTTCTCAGTCCCTTTCTTTTCTCTTCTTCTTCTGGGACTCCTATAATTCGAATGTTGGTGTGTTTAGTGATGTCCCAGTGATCTCTTAGACTGTCCTCAATTCTTTTCATTCTTTTTTCTTTATTCTTCTCTGAGGAAGTTATTTCCACTATTTTATATTCCAGGTTACTTATCCGTTCTTCTGCCTCAGTTATTCTGCTATTGATTCCTTCTAGAGAATTTTTAATTTCATTTATTGTGTTGTTCATCATTGTTTGTTTGCTCTTTAGTTCTTCTACATCCTGTTAAATGTTTCTTGTATTTTTTGCATTCTATTTCCAAGATTTTGGATCATCTTTGCTATCATTACTATGAATTCTTTTTTAGGTAGACTGCCTATTTCCTCTTCATTTGTTTGGTCTGGTGGGTTGTTACCTTCTCCTTCATCTGCTGAATATCTCTGTCTTCTCATTTTGCTTAACTTCCTGTGTTTGGAGGTCTCCTTTTCACAGGCTGCAGGTTCATAGTTCCCATTGTTTTTGGTGTCTGCTCCTAGTTGGTAAGGTTGGCTCAGTGGTTTGTGTAGGCTTCCTGCTGGAGGGTACTGGTACCTGTGTTCTGGTGGATGAGGGTGGATCTTGTCTTTCTGGTGGACATGACCACATCTGGTGGTGTGTTTTGAGATGTCTGTGTACTTATTATGATTTTAGGCAGCCTCTCTTCTAATGGGTGGGGTTATATTCCTGTCTTGCTAGTTGTTTGGCATGGGGCATCCAGCACTTGAGCTTGCTGGCCGTTGGGTGAAGCTGAGTTTTGGTGTTGAGATGGAGATTTCTGGGATAGCTCACTGATTGATATTAGATGGGGCCAGGAGGTCTCTTGTGGTCCAATATCCTGAACTTGACTCTCCCACCTCAGAGGCTCAGGCCTTACACCAGGCCAGAGCACCAAGATCCTGTCAGCCACATGGCTCTGAAGAAAGGGGAGAAAAAAAGAAAGAAAAAAAATTTTTAATAATAATATAAAATAAATTAAATAGAAAAACAAATGTATTAAAATAATAAAATAAATATTAATTGAAAAAAGAAAAAAAAAGAGTAACCATACCAATAAACAAATCCACCAATGATAACACACGCTAAAAACTATAGTAAGATAAACATAAAAATCAGAAACAAGTCAGTCGCAGACAGCAAACCCCAAATCTACACTTGCTCACAAAGTCCACTGCCTCAATTTTGGGTTGATTCATTGTCTGTTCAGGCATTTCACAGATTCAGGGTACCTCAAGTTGATTGTGGGGATTTAATCCACTGCCACTGAGGCTGCATAGAGAAATTTCCCTTTCTCTTCTTTGTTCACACAGCTCCTGGGGTTCTGCTTTGGTTTTGACCCTACATCTGCATGTAGGTTGCCCTCAGGCTTCTGTTCCTGCCCAGACTGTACAAGGTCAAAACAGCGGCAGATTAGGTGGCTTTTCCTCACTCATGCCTGTGGGGAGGAAGGGCTATGGTAGTTATAATTGGAATGCGGGGCAAGCTTGTGCCTGAGGCACGCCATGTGCTCTCTCGGGGAAGTTGTACCTGGACCATGGAACCCTGGCATTTGTGGGCTCTGCAGGCTCCTGGGGGTGGGTGTGTAGTGACCTGTGCTTGTACACAGGATTCTTGGTGGCTGCAGCAACAGCATTAGTGGTTCATCCCCGTCTCTGGGGTCCAAGCTGGTAGCCACAGCATGCACCCATATCTGGAGCTTGTTTAGGCAGTGCTCTGTCTTCTGTGGGCACACAAGGAAGGAATCCTCTCTCCTTGTGCACCCCCAAAACAATGGTCTCTTGCCTCTTAAGCAGGTCCAGAATTTTTCCCGGACTCCCTCCCAGTAGCTGTGATGCACTAGCTCCCTTCAGGCTGTGTTCACACAGCCAACCCCAGTCCTCTCCCTGGGATCTGACCTCCGAATCCCGAGCCTCAGCTCCCATCATCCACCCTCCCCAGCAGGTGAGCAGACAAACCTCTCCGGCTGGTGAGCGCTGGTCAGCACTGATCCTCTGTGCGGGAATCTCTCCACTTTGCTCTCTGCACCCCTGTTGCTGCGCTCTCCTCCATGGCTCTGAAGCTTCATCCCTGCCCACCTCCTGTCTCCACCAGTGAAGGGGCTTCCTATTGTGTGGAAACCTTTCCTCCTTCACAGTTCCCTCCCAGAGGTGCAGGTCCCTTCCTTATTCTTTTGCCTCTGTTTTTTCTTTTTTCTTTTGCCCCACCCAGGTACATGGGGGAGTTTCTTGCCTTTTGGGAAGTCTGAGGCCTTTTGCCAGCATTCAGTAGGTGTTCTTTAGGAGTTGTTCCACATGTAGATTTATTTTTGATGTATTTGTGGGGGTGAAGGTGATCTCATGTCTTACTCCTCTGCCACCTTGAAGGTCCCCCTCCTGTACATTTCTGATTTACTGAATTTCCTAAAATAAACATGTATTTCTTTTATAAGAGGAATTAATTGGTAATTTATAAAATAATCTATGGGCTAGTAAAGAGAATTAATTTAGTCTCCCCTGTGTAAATTCATCTGAATCTACTGAGAATAACCCACATATTGGTCCAGAACTTAAATACCATCTATGCTCCTATCATGCTCCAATTCATTCAAGGGCCTGCCAAATGTCACTCCACTTTGAATCCTTCCCTCGGTCATCCAAGAAAACATATATGTCCTTCTATTATATTCCCATGGCATCTCATAAGTACTTCTACTATAGCTCTCATCAAACTGTATTATAATAATTAATTTATATCAATTTCCTCCATCTGCTAAAACTATTTGTTCAACATTGTATCACCAGTACCTGGCATATTGCAGTACTGAGGACACTTAACGTCTCTGATTTATGTTTGCATAAATGAATATGGAAAGAATTGCCCCTCATTTTCATAATAAATAAGAAAATGTAAGAAAATCTAGAATCTTGCAACTTTTAAGGGTACAAAAGACTTTAGAAATGATTTACTGTTATGACCCAGCTTTAGCTTGGACATTTCCAGGGACAAGAAAATCACTTTCCAGAGGGAGTCATTTCTACTTAGAAAAGCTCTGTTCAACAGAATGTCCTCTCCTTTTCTGATTCATTGAAGACCTCCTGTAGCTTCTTATCTTTCTTTAGTAAACAAGATCCATTATCTCAGAAGCAGCTATCATGACCCCATTCTGTGTTAAATATCTCTAGTTTCTTATATTGACCATGATTGATTGGTTTCCAAATCCTTAAAAATCCTTGTCCCTCTCCACTTAACATGTCCCAGTGTTTCTATATCTCTTAAAATGTGGACAGTTCAGCCTAAGATAAGAATTATCATTTGCTTCATGTTGGAGTCTATTTCTGTCAATATATCCACAATCCAAGATCAAGACTGCTTCAGCATTTTGGAAGCTACATCACCCTTTCCATACTAAACCAATTCTTAAAGAAGACTCTAAGTTTTCACTAATCTGCATACTTCCCACCCTACACTTGTACATCTGGTTTTAAATAAAGCCTTTGTGAATAAATCACATTTTTCTTTAATTCTTGTTAGATTTGGTCTACTTTTTCTGCCTCTCAAGGCTTTCTTGAATATCATAGCATTGGCTCCTCTCCCAGCTTCACGTCATCTACAAATGTAATAAGCTTGCTTGTTATACATTTGTCCATATCATTGAGAAAAATAGGGCCAAAAAGAGTCAGCATAATAATATCTGGAGAGATAAAACATCCATTGCTAGTTGGACTTAAGACTAATAATGTTGCAAATATCCAAAGTATGATGCCATTATATATTAAGTGACATAGGGAGATTCAAAGAAGCCAGAAGGAGTAGGAAAAGAACACACTCAGCTGGGGAAGCGAAGACAGGGAACACAGGCAAGGTGAGAAGGAAAAGAGATTAGGAAACAATCAATAGATGGGATAATATTTGAATGGGTATTGAAGCATAGAAGGTATTACAATAGTCAGAGTTGTACATATAAGATACTCCAAACATGAGAAGCACATTCACCAAGTTCTGTGGAAGCAAATCACAAAATACATTTATTCATTCAAAATTTACCTACTGTGCTATGTGACAAGTGATATACTAGGCAAGATGATACAATCATGATCAAAAACAGATGCGGTGCCTGCTCTGGAACTAATGGTCTAGTGAATGAGAGAGACAAGACAACATTCAAACAAGTTAAAAACTCTTAGTTTGACACAGAAATATATGTGGATATGAAAAAGTCTTACAGTTCAGTAAAAACCTTGAAGAACTTAGTACTAGGGAATTTCTGGAAGATGTAATGAATCTTAAAATCATACACTGTGAATAGTTGTCTAAGAAACAATGGGGAGCCATTGAATATTCTTGAGTAAAGAAGTGGTTTAATCAGAGATAGGCTTTAAGACAAAGAATTTGACAATTGGCAGAATGGGGTGGGAAAACAAGAAGCTGGTAGTGGCTAGGAAGTTTAGGTGTTAAACTAGGGCAAATGTTGAATAAGAGATACTGAGGGTCTACACTATAGTCATACAATTGGGGATGGAATGTAAGAATTATTAAGGAAAGCAGAAGTCCACAAATTGTCAGAGGAGCAAGACGTGCCTCACCCCTTCCCACAGACATACCAAAATTACAACTACTTACAGAACAACTATTTATGAGAAAAATCTGAAGACTAGCAGAAAACATTTTCCACAACTAAAGATACAAAGAAGGAACCATGAGAAGGGTAGGAGGGGGAGAGATGTAGTATAGTCAGGACCCATACCCCCATCTGTGCAACCCACAAATAGAAGGAATATCATAATTGTAGAAGTTCTTCCCAAGGAAAAAGTGTACAAGCTCCACATCAGGCTCCCAAGCCTGGGAGTCCTGCATCAGGAAAGTGAGCCCCAGATATCCAGTTTTGAAGGCTAGCAGGGCTTACATACAGGAGAGCCAGAGGGCTATAGGAAACAGACTCCACTCTTAAAGGGCACACACAAAAGCTCACAAGCTCTGAGTCTCAGCACAAAGGCTCAAAAGAAGCCTGGGTCAGACCCACTTGCTGATCTTGAAGAGCCTCCCAACTGGTATTTCTTCTGGGAATGGAGATTCTGGAGCCATTTGGAAGAGCACATTCTACCTTGACATCACTGGCATTTTCAAGCACTATTTTGGAGTCATCCCTGTAGCCTATTAGCACTGGGGATGAGCCCTCACCCTCTAGCAGGCTGGCTCTATCCCGAAGCCCCCCTGGGCCATGCAGACAGCATTGCAGTGACCAGGTCCTGCTCTGCAATGGCAGCACCAGCCTGGAGGTCCCCTGGGAGGTGCAGATAGCCATTTAGGAGGCCTACCCCACCCTTCAGCAGTCCCACAGCCACTGCAAAAGGCATAGCCCTGCAGTCAACTAGGCCAGGGGCCAGCTGCACCTACTAGTGCACCCACAGTAGTCAGCCCCACCACAATAGAAGGACCCATGCAACCCACATAGAGGGCATCCCTAAAGAACATAGCTCTGGTGACCAGAGGAGCACATGCTGCTGGGTCCCAGAGGGTATCTCCTCCATAAGCCCATTTCTCTAAGATCAGGAAATGCAACAACATACCTAACAGATAGAAATAAACACAGAGAATTGGGAAAAATGAGGAGACAGAGGAATATGTTTTAAATGAAGAATCAAGACAACCTCAGGGGAAAAAAACCTAAATGAAGCAGAGATAAGCAGTCTAATCAATAAAGAGTTCAAGGTAATGGTCATAAAGATGCTCACTAAACTCAGGAGAAGAATGGATGAACATAGTAAGAATTTTAAAGAGTTAGAAAACTAAAGAAGAATCAAACAGAGCTAAAGAATACAATAACTGAAAAAAATACACTAGAAAGAATTAGAACTAGATTAGATGATGCAGAGAAATGGATCAGTAAGTTTGAAGACAGAGTATTGGAAATCACCCAAACTGAATGGAAAAAGAAAAAAGAATTTTAAAAAGATAGGGTAGTTTAAGAGACCTCTGGGACAACATCAAGCATGCTAATATTTACACTATAGGGATCCCAGAAGGAGAAGAAAGAAAGGGGCAGAGAACTTACTTGAATAAATAATAGCTTAAAACTTCCCTAACCTAGGGAAGAGAACAGATATCTAGGTCCAGGAAGGAAAGAGAGTCCCAAACAAACAAGATGAACACAAAGAGGTCCAAACTCAGACAAATTATAATTAAAATGACAAAAATTAAAGATAAAAAGAGAATCCTAAAAGAAGCAAGAGAAAAGCAACCAATTATGTACCAGGGAACACCTTTAAGATCATCAGCTAACTTTTCGGCAGAAACTGCAGACCAGAAGGGAGTGGCACAATATGTTTAAAGTGATGAAAGGAAAAACCTACAACCAAAAATACTCTACTCAGTAAAGCCATCATTCAAATTTAAAGGAGCAATAAAGAGTTTTACAGACAAACCAAAATTAAAGAGTTCAGAACCACTAAACCAGCTTTACAAGAAATGATAAAAGGTCTTCACTAAGTGAAAATAAAAGGCTACAGCTAGAAATATAAAAATTATGTGGGGGAAAATCTCACTGGTAAAAGCAAACGTACAGTAGAAGATTAACCACTTATGAAACGAGTAGGAAGGTTAAAAGACAAAAGTTGTAAAATCATCTACATCCACAATGAGTAGTTAAGGGATACACAAAACAAAAAGATGTAAATGTGAGGTCAAAAACATTAAATCTGAGGGAGATGAGTAAAAATGTAGTGTGATTAGAATGTATTCAAACTTAAGAGATCATAAGGTTAAAAAGATTATATATGATATATACATACATATATACACATATGTATATATGTTGTTATATATGAACCCCGTGGTAACCACAAATCAAAAACCTACAATACATGTGCAAAACGAGAGAAAGGAATACAAGCATACAACTAAGGAAAATCATCAAACCACAAGAGAAGACACTAAAAGAAGAAAAGAATAGAGAAGAACTACAAAAACAACCAGAAAACAAGTAATAAAAAGGCAATAAGTACATACTTCTTAATAAATCTCAATGGATTAAATGTTCCAATCAAAAGACATAAGGTGGCTGATTGGATTAAAAAAAAAAAGTCCATGTGCTGCTTAAGAGACTCACTTCAGAGCTAAAGATCCACACAGACTGAAAGTGAGGGGATGGAAAAAGATATTTCATGCAAATGGAAATGATAAGAAAACAAGGGTAACAATACTGATATCATATAAAATAGACTTAAATTCTATAACAAAAGACAAAGTAGAGCATTATATAATGATAAGTGGATCAAAACAAGAAGAGAATATTACATTTGCTAACATATAGGCATCCAATATAGGAGCACCTAAATATATAAAGCAAATATTAACAGACATAAAGGGAGAAGTTGACAGTAATACAATAATAGTAGGGGCCTTTAAAACCCCACTTATATCAATAGACAGATCATCCAGACAGAAAATCAATAAGGAAACACTGGCCTTATATGACACATTAGACCAGGTAGAATTAATAGATATACACAAAACAATCAATCTTACCAAAGCAATCTTGAGAAAGAAGAACAAAGCTAGAGGTATCATGCTCCCTGACTTCAGACTAAACTGCAAAGCTACAGTAATCAAAACAGTGTGGCACTGGCATAAAGACAGAAAACAAACAAACAAACACATAGATCAATGGAACAGAATAGAGATCCCGGAAATAAACCCACACTTGCCTGGTGAATTAGTTTACAACAAAGGAGGCAAGATATACAATTTGGAAAGATACCCCTTCAATAAATTGTGTTGGGAATACTGGACAGCTATGTGCAAAAGAATCAAACTGGACTACTTTCTCATATCATATACAATAAACACAAAATGGATTAAAGACTTAAGTGCAAAACCAGAAACCATACAACTTCTAGAAGAAAATATAGGCATTAACCTCTTTGATGTTGGTCTTAGCAATATTTTTTGGATATATCTCCTCAGGAAAGGGAAACAAAAGTAAAATTGTTTTACTGGACCTAATAAACCTAAAAAGCTTTTGCACAGCAAAGGAAAATATCAACAAAATGAAAAGGTAGCCTACAAAATATTTGCAACTAATATATCCAATAAGGGGTTAATATCCAAACTATAAAAAGAAATGATGCAACTCATTAGCAAAAAGACAAGCAACCCAATTAAAACATGGGCATAGGACCTGAACAGACATTTTCCCAAAGACAGAGAAATGACCAGTAGATATAAAAAGGTGCTCAACATCACTAATCGTCATGGAAATCGAAATCAAAACCACAATGAGATAGTATCTCACACTTGTCAGAATGGGTATTATCAAAAATACAAGAAATAACAAATGTTGGCAAGGATGTGGAGAAAAGGGAGCCTTCATGCACTATTAGTGGGAATATAAATTGGTGCAGCCACTATGGAAAACAGTATGGAAGTTCCTCAAAAAATTAAAAATAGAGTTGCCATATGATCCAACAATTTCACTTCTGGCTATTCACCCAAAGAAAATGAAAACACTAATTCAATAAGATATGATATATGCCCACCTACATTCATTGCAGCATTAACAATAGCCAAGGTGTGGAAGCAACCTAAGTGTCCATCAGTAGGTGAATAGATAAAGATACATACACGAACACACACACACTCACAGATACACACAATGGAACATTCTCAGCCATAAAAAAAAAAATGTAATCTTGCCATTTGCAACAACATGGATGAATCTAGAATATATTATGCTAAGTGAAATAAGTCAGAGAGAGAAAGACAAATACTGTATAATCTCTCTTATATGCAAAATTTAAAAAACAAAAGAAACAAAACAATAAAAACGAACTCATAGATAAAGAGAACAAAAGGGCAGTTGCCAAAGGATGGGATGTGAGAAATAGGTAAAGGGGATTAAGAAGTATAAACCTCTAGTAATAAAATAAATAAGCCAGAGGAATGTAATATACAGCATAAGAAATGTTGTCAATAATATTTTAATAAATTTGTATGGGGACAGTTGGTAACTAGACTTACAGTGGTCATTTCATAACGTATACAAATCACAATGTAGTGTACCTGAAACAACATAATATTGTATGTCAATTATATTTCAATTTTTAAAAAAGAATTATTAAGGAAGTAAAATCAGTATTGTATGAACAGTAGTTTGAGGAAAGGAAAGGAAAGAAAGTACTGTAGTCAGAAATGAGACCAAGGTTTAAGCCCAACCGACTGAGAAATGGTGATTATTCCTTTAACAACACTAAAAATGCCAGAAAACTGACTTGATTTGTGAGGAAAGATGCAAATAGGATATCTAGGAGGCCATGGAGAACAGGAAGTGGGCTATGAGGAACCAGAACTTAGGAGGGAAGTGAAAGCTGCAGAGGAAGGGGAGTTGAGGCCCTAAGAGTGGATCCTGTTTTTGAGAGAGAAACCACAGAGAAACATAAAAACACTTCCTGACCTAAGACTTGGACAAAGCCCTCTAGAAAGAGGCCAGAAGCTTGAAGGAGGCAGCAAAGGAGATTGAAGGGTATCCTCCAGAGGGACACATCCACCCAGCCCTTTCAGAAGTGCAAACTACCAACGAGGAAGAACAGCAAGTTCAACATTAAGTTCTTGTCTTGACTATTCTTCTCTCCCTGCAATATTTATGAGGCACCTGTCATTATTACACAGCTTTATATGGCCTCTGATCTCCATAATATTGGCAGGAGAAATGGCTGCAGCCAGTCAACATAGGGTCACTGGCAGTAGACTCCATGTGCAGTAGTCCTGTCAGTTGACAGGGTAAAACAGGCACCATGACTTTAATCTGGAGCATACTAGAAATTCTTTATACCATATTGCTTCTACAGGCTCATAGATGATATGGCATCACTTTCTTTTTTTTTAAATGTGTTTCCACTGAGACCCAGTTTCAGCCTGAAATATCAGTTCCTACTCACTCAAAGGAACATCTAATTTGGTAATGCTGGGACACTGTAGGCATGATTTGCATTGTAGTATTTTATGAGATGTAAGTGAAAGATAGTAGCAGAATCCAATTCATAGTGTGTTTGTCCCATTCTATCAAGAAGAGATTTAAAAAACTGTAATGCTAACTAATCAAAGAAAGTAATTCTTCATGTAACTTGAATCACATGGATTATCAGTGGAGACAAATAGTCTGACATAAATATACCTTCCTGCATGCACACACACACACACACACAAACACACATCACACAATCAAGACCAATTGTAGAAGAAAAATAGCAGGCTTTCTGGGGAGAGATGCCCAAACCTGACATTTTACACCTCAGGAGGAAATCATAGCAGTTTCCACTTTTATTATTTCTTCAACAGTCACATATGCACATACATACAAACAGGCAACATGGCCTCAGGGGTCTGCCCGGGTTGGAACTAATCCATATAGTACTTTTAGAAATGGATTCAGATCAAAGTAACTACTGATTCAAGTGAAAAACACACACACACACACACACACGCACGCACGCACACACACACACACAAAGTGTTAATGGAAAGAAATCATAAGGGATTACAATATCAGCAAAGAGCCTCACCAAGAAACCCACAGACCAATGAACATTTCTGAAGCAGCAGTTAGCCTAGATTTAGTTACCATGGCAATAAATACAGAAGAGAAGGCTGCTACTGCCTATCCTGAAGAGAAGGGGCAGAAATCAGTAAAATACTCATTTAATAATTACCAAAACCAATCACAATGGCACTCACCACTGTCAAAAATAACTGTTTAATAAGATTGTGGCTTTCAACCCTGATTAAAAATAAGAAAAGGGGAATTTTACAAAGTCACTAAATATTATGGTGATTTTATGCTAAACCCCAACAGATCTACATAAATAACCATCAGATGATTCAGGGCTGACCCCAAGCCAGTGTGCCTGAATTTGGACACCTTGAATAATGCTTAGTGAGCACCAGAGGGGCTGCAACAGTGGGGTCACCTATGGATGTAGTCTTTAGAATGTCAACTTCTCACTGTAAAGAATGATCCAAAGGCTACAGGGCTTTTGTCAACAAATGCTTTAAGCAAGAAGCACTTCCACTGTTTTTTATCTAGACCCCAAATTAAACTGTTGTGGGGCACAGACAAGAAAGACATCATGTACTCACAGCCGGCATTCTCCTAATGACCTATGAGCCAACTTTAACTTCTTATACTTTTCTCTTAGGGATATAGGAAAAAAGTCTATATCCTATGAAGATCATTCTAGAAATCTCAGAAATTCATCCTCCCTATTCTAGAGAAAACATTTAACTCTAACGTAACTACATGTACAAAGTAAGCCTGCGTTCAGAGAGTGTGGTGATAATTATTTATTACTAACTGTATCATTCATTCAGGCTTCAATGATTCACTATACACTTGGTCAGTGTCAGGCATGCCGCTGGACATTAAGTACACAAAGCTGAAAAAGAAATAGCCTTTCTCTCAAGGAGTGTAGAGACTACCATGGAGGCATACCTATAAACCAATGACTATAATATAGTAAGACAAGTGCCCATAAGAGAGGTATGAATCTTTCATTGTCTTATGAGTAAGTCATTAGACTCTAATACAGGGACTTAGGAAAAAATCAGAACTCCACATGGCTTTCAAGGCCCTCTGCCAGCTCTTGAGTCTCATCTGCCCTGATTCACTCAATTCTCTGTTCCAGCCATTACTGTCTTTGCTGAGCTCTCTCTTGTCTCCAGTTTTCCTACATGTTACTCCCTCTACTTAGAGTGATCTTTCTCTGTCTCTTCATTGGGCTACTACTAATGATCCTTCAGGTATCAATTTCAGCCTCACTTCCCAGAAATGTTAGGTCGTCCTACCATATGTTCTCATGGTTCCATGTTCTTCCTCTATCGTAATTTTTCACTTTGGTGGTTTTAGTTTCCAATTATCTATCAAGCACAGTGAGGCATGTGATCAGTTCTTACAAGTTACCTCACATCCCCAGTTGTAAGCCCTTGGTGTTGCACATTAAAAATCTCAAAATTTATTGAATGAATGAAATTGTTGGGGAATAGGTGATCACAGAAGAGTTAATTTGCATAACTGGCCTGACCCTAAATATGGGTGTTTACTGTGATGTAACAATGTAACTGAAGAGATTACAAACTAATGTGGAAGTCTTTATAGAATGCAAAAATTTCTACAGAGCTGGTTCAGTATTTGATTAATTCATTCTCTATCTAGCAAAAGAGTACCTTAAATATCAAACTGGCTTAGTAAGAACTACAGTAAAAACACAAACTTAGACTTCAGACATTTGGAATTCAGGATAATGCTCACAGTGGGCTGAAGATTCCATGTTGTCTCTAATTAGAAAGATTTGCTAAGCAGGTGGTGGGTATGATGGGTGAGTGAGGTGAATGAGTTTAATAAGCAGAACACAGTAGGTGTATTTTGAGGTATAGAAGACAGAACACTCAATCAAGAGTCAGAAGACCTGGTTCTTTGACCAAATCTCCCACCAGCGAGCTCTCATTGACCTCTCTGGGTCCCAAACCCCTTACCTGTAAGATGAGAAGGTCTGACTTCAAGACCACAATTACATCCAGCCTGACGCTGCCCTGAGTCTATGAAAAACACACCCAATAACATACAAATGATTAATAGGTTAATTATTTTAGCAAATTAAGTCTTCAAGGGCCTTTAACACAATGAATGTGTTCTGAAGAGGTATTGTTACACTACTACTTTTAAAAAATGAAAATTTAATTACATAAATATTCTCTGATATTCACTACATTTCCCTAGACTAGCTTAGATTAGGAAGTTTTGCTGAATTTGATGAATGGAGTAAATTCATGCAGCCTATAAAAGTGGGGCACGAGGCAAGGGAGTCATGCTCATAAATACATTTCATCTCAACTCTGCAGGTTCAAGGGTCAACAGGGAGAAATAGTTTAAGCAGCAACATCAAGGATGGAAGCTTCTACTATTCACCTCCTGATCATAAACTTGTTCACCACCACAAAACCCCATAGCAAGACAGTCAATAACTTTTTAAATCATTTAATCTATCCAAGAAATTAATTTTAATAAAAACAAAGAAAATCTTCACCAAAAAATATTAACTTAAAAAAATATTATTATCTCAAATAATGAACATTTTCTAAAATATAATAATGCAATAAATTGCCTTAAATTAGGAATAAAAAGTAAATCATCCTGTCAATTGGGCAACTGAGATCATTAAACATTCTTTGATGAGGTCACTGATTTCTTACTTTTCTTTTTTCTATATCACTAGTATAGGGACACATCCAATTCCCACTGTTTGGAGTCTAATTACACTCCAATACATAGCTCTGTTTTCAATCAACATATAAATTGAAAAACATAAAATAGAAACACTTTTCTAGACTGTTTCCTTCCTTTCTTCCCTCCCATTCTTCCTTCTTTCCTGCCTTCCTTTCTTCCTTTCTTTATAAAAAAAAAGCACTATTTGGCATCTATTGTATATCTAAAACAGTTTAAGTTTCCAAGGGGGATCTTATTTTTTAGGTAGAAAACATAGATCCTGACCTTGAAACACAATCTCTTTAAGAGATAAATCAAATATAAAAAAACAACTAGAAATTACTTCTAGGGGGTAGAGTCAAGATGGTGGAGTAGGAGGACGTGTAGTTTGCATCTCCTCACGAGTACAACATGAGTGCATTGGAGCATTTCTCACAGAATACCTACTGGCATCAGTGGGGGACCTTGGACACCTAAGGGGACAGGAGGAATCCCCACATGACCAGGAAGGACGTAGGAGGGAAGGAGCTTGGAAGAAAAGTGGAGACGGGATGTGACCAGCACCCCTGAGGGGGTGCTGGGGGGGAGAAAATAGGTTCTCACACTCAGGGAGGCCCATTCATGGTGGGGATCAGCAGGATGGAGGTGGGCCTTGGGGTATTGGGAGATTGAAGAGAAAAGTGGCCAGGGTCTCCCCTGCCCACTTGGGCTCCAGCAAACCTGCTAGGGTCCTGAGCCCCCTCAAAAGGACCCCCAAGACCTCCATGGGCTGCACAGGTCCCAACAGCCTGCACACCACACTGACAAATCTTCCTCCAGTCAAGCAGGTCACAGGCCTAAACCCCAGCCCTGCCAAAACCTCCAAGGGACACGTGGGTCCTGGCAGCCCAAGTGCCACCACTGACAGGGCCTCCTCTGGCCTCACAGGCCCAGGTGGGCCAAGCACCACCCCCCTCCAAAGCCTCCTTCAGCTGTGCCTGTGAAGGCCTGCACCCCAGTTGGCGTCCATGGACATGTGTGCTCCAGGCTAGCTTCAGGAGCAGATACTGGTAAGAGGTGCAGCTTACACAGCAGGTCCAGAGACCTACCTAGAGGTCTTGGAGGGCCTGCTGGGGAGGTGGGGATTGGCTGTAGCTCACTGTGGGTGCAAAGACACTGACAGCAGAGCTACCAGGGAAGTTTATATTTTTTTTAATTTTGTATTATTTTTATTCTTATATTTTAATTTTATTTTCTTAGTTTTTATTATTTTTTCTTAGTTTTTATTTTATTTCTTGTTTTTTTATTTTTCTTGCTGCTGTGGTTCTGTTTTGTTGTTGTTTCATTTTTATTTTTCCTAATATATTTTTAATTTTTCTAATTATATTTTACTTTTTCTTCTTTGTTATTGTTCTGCTCTTTTTGCTTGTTGTTTTGTTTTGTTTTGTTTATGTTGTGCCACATGGCTTGTGGGATCTTGGTTCTTAGGCTGGGGGTCGAGCCTAAGCTCCTGTGGTGGGAGCACTGAGGCCAAGCTGCTGGGCTAACAGAGAAATTCAGGCCCCAGGGAATATTAATTGGTGTGAGCTTCCCTGGAGGTCCTCACCTTGGCACCAAGACCTGGCTCCAACCAACTGCCTGCAAATTCCAGTTCTGGACACCTCAGGCCAAACAACCAGCAAGACAAGAACACAGACCCACTCATCAAAAAAATGAGAAGACAAAAAACATGTCAAAATGAGGGAGCAAGGTAAAAGCCTACAAGACCAAAATAAATGAAGAGGAAATAGGCAACCTACCTGAAAAAGAATTCAAAGTAATGATAGCAAAGATGATCAAAAACCTCGCAAATAGAATGGAGGCACAGATCAAGAAGATATAAGAAGTGTTTAACAAGGTCCTAGAATAACTAAAGAACAAAAAACCAGTGATGAACAGCAAAATAACCAAAATAAAAAATACACTAGAAGGAATCAATAGCAGAATAACTGAGTCAGAACAGATAATTGAGTTGGAAGATATAATGGTGGAAATAACTGCCAAGGAGCAGAATGCAGAAAAAAGAATGGAGAGAAATTAAGACAGTCTCAGAGACCTCTGGGACAACTATAAATGCAATAACATTCAAATTATAGGGGTCACAGAAGAAGAGAAAGAGAAAGTGTCTGAGAAAATATTTAAGAGATTATAGTTGAAAACTTACCAAACGTGGGAAAGGAAATAGCCACCTAAGTCCAGGAAGCACATAGAGTACCACACAGGATAAACCCAAGGAGAAACATGCCAAGACACATACTAATCAAACTAACAAAAATTAAATACAAAGAAAAATGTTAAAAGCAACAGGGGAAAAGCAGCACGTAACCTACAAGAGAATCCTCATAAGGTTATCAGCTGATTTTTCAGCAGAAACTCTACAGGCCAGAAGAGAGTAACAGGATATATTTAAAGTAATGAAAGGGAAAAACTTACAACCAACATTACTCTATGCAGCAAGGATCTCATTCAGGTTCAATGGAGAAATCAAAAGCTTTACAGACAAGCAAAAGTTAAGAGAATTCAGCACCAACAAACCAGCTCTACAACAAATGCTAAAGGAACTTCTCTAGGAAGGAAACACAAGAGAAGAAAAAGACCTACAAGAACAAACCCAAAACAAGTAAGAAAATGGTAATAGGAACATATATGTAGATAATTACCTTAAATTTAAATGGATAAAATGATCCAACCAAAAGACACAGACTAGCTGAATGGATACTGAAACAAGAGCCATATATATGCTGTTTACAAGAGACCCACTTCAGACCTAGCAACACATACAGACTGAAAGTGAAGGGATAGAAAAAGATATTCCATGCAAATGGAAAAATCACAAGAGAGCAGGAGTAGCAATACTTATATCACATAATGTAGACTTTAAAATAAAGACTGTTACAAGAGACAAAGAAGGACACTACATAATGATCAAGGGATCAATCCAAGAAGAATATGTAACAATTGTAAATATCTATACACCCAATACAGAAGCACCTCAATACATAAGGCAAATGCTAACAGCCATAAAAGGGGAAATCAACAGTAACACAATAATAGTGGGGGACTTTAACACCTCACTTAGAACAGTGAACAGATCATCCAGACAGAAAATTAATAAGGAAACAAAAGCTTTAAATGACACAATACACCAGATAGACTTAATTGTTATTTATAGGACATTCTAGCCAAAAGCAGCAGAGTACACTTTCTTCTCAAGTGCTCATGGAATATTCTCCAGGATAAATCACAGCTTGGGTCACAAATCAAATTTGGCAAATTTAAGAAAATTGAAATAGTATGAAGCATCATTTTCTACCACAACACTATGAGACTAGAAATCAGTTAGAGGAAAAAAACTGTAAAAAACACAAATATATGGAGACTAAACAATACATTACTAAATAACCAAGAGATCACTGAAGAACTCAAAGAGGAAATAAAAAAATAACTAGAAACAAATGACAGTGAAAACACGATGACCCAAAATCTATGGGATGCAGCAAAAGCAGTTCTAAGAGGGAAGTTTATAGCAATACAATAGTACCTCAAAAAACAAGAAAAACCTCAATTAAACAAACTACCCTTACATCTAAAGCAACTAGAGAAAGAAGAACAAACAAAACCTAAGTTAGTAGAAGGAAAGAAACCATAAAAATCAGAGCAGAAATAAATGAAATAAAAACAAAGGGAACAAGAGCAAAAATCAATGAAACTAAAAGCTGGTTCTTTGAGAAGATAAGCAAAATTGATACACCTTTAGCTAGCTAGACTCAACAAGAATAAAAAAAGGGAGAGAAGTCAAATCAATAAAATTAGAAATGAAAAAGGAGAAATTGCAACAGACACTGCAAAAATACAGATCATGAGAGACTACTACAAGCAACTGTATGCCAATAGAATGGACAACCTGGAAGAAATGGACAAATTCTTGGAAAGCTACAACCTTCCAAGACTAAACCAGGAAGAAATAGAAAATACAAACAGATCAACCACAAGTAATAGAATTGAAACGGTGACTAAAAATCTCCCAGCAAACAAAAGTCCAGGACCAGGTGACTTCACAGGTGAATTCTACTAAACATTTAGAGAAGAGTTAACACCCATCCTGCAGAAACTATTTCAAAAAATTTCAGAAGAAGGAACACTCCAAAATTCATTCTACAAGGCCACCATCACCCTGGTACCAAAACCAGACAAAGATATTACAAAAAAAATAATTACAGACCAATATCACTGATGAACTTAGATGCAAAAATCCTCGACAAAATACTAGCAAAGAGAATCCAACAACACATTAAAAGGATCATACCCCATGATCAAGTGGGCTTTATCCCACAGATGCAACGATTCTTCAATATATGCAAATTGATGAGTGTGATACACCATATTAACAAATCAAAGAATAAGAACCATATGGTCCTCTCAATAGATGCAGAAAAAGCTTTTGACAAAATTCAAACCGATTTATAATAAAATCTCTCCAGAAAGTGTGCATAGAGGGAAACTACCTAAACATAAAAAAGGCCATATATGACAAACCCACAGCAAATATCATACTCAATGGTGAAAAACTGAAAGCATTTCCTCCAAGATCAGCAGCAAAACAAGGATATCCACTCTTGCCACTGTAATTCAACATACTTTTGGAAGCCCTAGCCAGGGCAACCAGAGATGAAAAAGAAATAAAAAGAATCCAAATTGGAAAAGAAGTAAAACTATCACTGTTGGCAGATGACATGATACTATACATAGAAAATCTTAATGATGCCACCAGAAAACTACTAGAGCTAATCAATGAATTTAGTAAAGTAGCAGGATACAAAATTAATACACAGAAATCACTTGCATTCCCATACACCAACAACAAAATATCAGAAAGTGAAATTAAGGAAACAATCCCATTTACCATTGTAAGAAAAAGCATAAAATACTTAGGAATAAACCTACCTAAGGAGACAAAAGACCTGTACTTAGAAAACTATAAGATACTGATGAAAGAAATCAAAGGCGACACAAAGAGATGGAGAGACATACCATGTTCTTGGATTAGAAGAATCAATATTGTGAAAATGGCTATACTACCTAAAGCAATCTACAAATTCAATGCAATCCCTATCAAATTACCCGTGGCATTTTTCACAGAAATAGAACAAAACATTTTACAATTTGTATGGAAATACAAAAGACCCCAAATAGACAAAGCAATCTTGAGAAAGAAAAACAGAGCTGGAGGAATCAGGCTCCCTGACTTCAGACTATACTACAAAGCTACAGTAATCAACAGTATCGTTCTGGCACAAAGACAGAAATATAAATCAATAGATCAGGATAGAAAGCCCAGAGATAACCCCACACACCTACAGTCACTTAATCTATGACAAAGGAGGCAAAAGTATACAATGGAGGAAAGACAGCCTCTTCAATAACTGGTTCAGGGAAAACTGGACAGCTACATGTAAAAGAATGAAATTAGAACACTTCCTAACACTATACACAAAAGTAAATACAATATGGATTAAAGGCCTAATTTTAAGGCCAGACACTATAAAACTCTTAGAGGAAAATTTAGTCAGAACACGCTTTGACATAAATCACAGCAAGATCTTTTTTGACCCACCTACTAGAGTAATGAAAATAAAAAACAAAAATAAACAAATGGGACCTAATTAAAATTAAAAGCTTTTGCACAACAAAGGAAACCATAAACAAGGTGAAAAGAAAACGCTCAGAACAGCAGAAAATATTTGTAAATGAAGCAACTGGCAAAGAATTAATCTCCAAAATACACAAGCAGCTCATGCAGCTCAGTATCAAAAAAACAAACAACCCAATCCAAAAAAGGGCAGAAGACCTAAATAGATGTTTCTCCAAAGATATACAAATGGCCAACAAACACATGAAAAGATGCTCAACATCACTATTAGAGAAATGCAAATCAAAACTACAATGAGGTATCACCTCACATTTGTCAGAATGGCCATGATTAAAAAATCTACAAACAATAAATGCTGGAAAGGGTGTGGAGAAAAGGGAACCCTCTTGCACTGTTGGTGGGAATGTAAATTGATACAGGCACTATGGAAAACAGAATGGATGTTCCTTCAAAAACTAAAAATAGAACCACCATATGACCCATCAATCCAACTACTGGGTGTATACCCAGAGAATTCAAAAAGGCACATGCACCCCAGTGTTCATAGCAGCCCTATTTACAATAGCCAGGACATGGAAGCCACCTAAATGTCCATCAACAGAGGAACTGATAAAGAAGATGTGGTACATATATACAATGGAATATTACTCAGCCATAAAAAGAAATGAAATTTAGTTATTTGTCGTGAAGTGTATCGACCTAGAGTCTGTCATACAGAGTGAAGTAAGTCAGAAAGAGAAAAACAAATATCATATATTAACACATATATGTGGAACCTAGAAAAGTGGTATAGATTATCTTATTTGCAAAGCAGAGATAGAGACACAGAGGTAGAGAAAAAATGTACTGATACCAAGAAAGCAAGGGAGGGTGGGAAGAATTGGGAGATTGGGATTGACACATATAAACTACTAATACTATGTATGAAATAGACAACTAATGAGAACCTTCTGTATAGCCCAGGGCACTGTACTTAATGCACTGTGGTGACCTAAATGCGAAAGAAATCCAAAAAGAAGAGGTATATGTATAGATGATTCATTTTGATGTACAGTAGAAACTAACACAACATTGTAAAGCAACTATACTCCAATAAAAATTAGTTTAAAAAATAAAATCACCGAACTTGGGAAGAAAATAAAAATAGAACTACCATATGACCCAGCAATCCCACTACTGGGCATATACCCTGAGGAAACCATAATTCAAAAAGACACAGGCAGCTCAATGTTCATTGCATCACTATTTACAACAGCCAGGAATGGAAGCAACCTAAATGTCCATCGACAGATGAGTGGATAAAGAAGATGTGATATATATATATAATGGAATATTAATCAGCCATTAAAAGGAATGAAAGTGGGTCATTTTTAGAGATGTGGATGGACATAGAGACTGCCATACAGAGTGAAGTAAGTCAGAAAGAAACTAACACAACATTGTAAAGCAATTATAGCCTCCCTCCGCCCCCCCCCAAAAAAAAAAATTCAGGGCTGCTTTACACTTTACCAATCTGCTGTGCTCTTCCTGGAAATTTTTGGTTTCGAATTTTGCCAGAAGGTAGCAAATTGTGTGTGTGTGGTTGTTTTGTTTAAAAATAAGTGTAATAAGTGATATTTGATTGTTAAATATTATTTTTCCATTTTATTCAACTGGATGAACATGGTTTATTCTTTTAAAAAAAGAAATTACTTCTAAGGGTAAGCAGGAATAAGAGAATTCAGTGCAATCTATACATCAATGCACTGAAAAATAAAATTATCTTTGGGGGCAGAGTCAGTCTTGGAGTTTGCCCTGGAAAAGATGATATTTGAAGTAGATCTTAAATAATTGGTTTGATTTGTTATACTAGGAAGTAAGGAAGTGCTCAAAAACAGGGGGTAGGGAGAAGGGTTGGATATCACAAGGATACAAAGGGATACTATAGCCAGCTTGAAGGAGCTCCCACTGGTCAAATCTGGAACAATTTCACCTTCAAAATAATTAAGTTCAATGATAAATTGTAAACAATTGAAAATAATAGGAATTCATGAGCCTATAAAGGTAATAATTAGGTAAATAATTAAATAACTTCTTACAGTAGAATGGTGAGGGCCAACTGGTAAATGTGTAAGGAATACTAGTGCTAGAGTGGAAAAATCATTATTTTGCAGTTGTAATAAAGACTGGATCAGGCAAAAATTATCAATACATATTAATTCAAGGGGAAACTTCATGAGAAACAGTACATTTGCATGTCTCTACAAACTGCTTATTAGTTGCAAAGGAGAAAAATAAACAGTAATATACAGTGGAGAACTCGGGCAACACTTCACTGGGTGATCAAAATTAACATGACCAATGAGGAACAGATGGACATCATGTGCCTCCAGATGTGATACCTTGAGAAAAACGCATCATCTGTGTGGTATTCTAGTCAAGGCAATATAATCTTAACACAACCGTGACTAGAGGAAACACCAGACAAGCATAATGTGAGGGACATACTTTTTAAAAGACAGAGGAAAGACTAAATATATCAATGTCATAAAAGAAAAGCTGTGGAAATGTTTCAGGTTAAAAGAGGCTAAAGAGACCTGACAACTACGAGTAACCTCTGACCCTAGATTCATTCCTTTGCTGGAGGGAGAAATTGCTATAAAGGGATTCCCAGCGTGACATTGCAACAGCCTGAGGCATGCCGTGTGTTCTCCCGGGGAAGTTGTTCCTGGATCATGGGACCCTAGCAGTGGTAGGCTGCACAGGGTCCAGGAGGGGAGGTGTGGATATTGACCGGTGCTTGCACATAGGCTTCTTGGTGGCTGCAGCAGCAGCCTTAGCATTTCATGCCCATCGCTGGTGTCTAGGCTGATAGCCCCGGCTCGCACCCTTCTCTGGAGCTCGTTTAGGCAGTGTTCTGAATTCCCTTCCTTTGCACACCCTGAAACAATGGTCTCTCTTTCCTCTTAGGCACTTCCAGACTTTTCCCGGACTCCCTCCCTGATAGCTGTGGCACACTAGCCCCCTTCAGTCTGTGTTCATGCAGCCAACCCTAGCCCTCTCCCTGGGATCTGACCTCCAAAGCTGGAGCCTCAGCTCCTAGCCCCCACCCATCTTGGTGGGTGAGCAGACAAGCCTCTCAAGCTGGTGAGTGCTGGTCAGCACTGATTCTCTGTGCAGCAATCTCTCCACTTTGCCCTCTGCACACTTGTTGCGATCTCCTCCATGGCTCTGATGCTTCCCCCACTCCCCCATCCCCACCACCCGTCTCCACCAGTGAAGAGGCTTCCTAGTGTGGAAGAAAAGTGGAAACTTTTATTCCTTCACAGTCTCTCCCAGAGGTCCAGGTCCCATCCCTATTCTTTTGTCTTTGTTTGTTCTTTTTTCTTTTGCTGTACTCTGCTATGTGGGGAGTTTCTTGCCTTTTGGGAAGTCTGAGGTCTTCTGCCAGCATTCAGTAGGTGTTCTGTAGGAATTGTTCCACATGTAGATGTATTTCTGATGTATTTTAGGGGAGAAAGGTGATCTGCACGTCTTACTCTGCCATCTTGAAGGTCTCCTACATTATACTCTTTAATACGTTTCAAAAAATGAGACAATTAGAAACAAGTTTTTCCAAGGACTTTTTGAGAATGATCAAATTTACTTTGCCTAAAATAGTATCTACAACTTTCTACTGTATACCTTACTAAGGACCGGGAAATATGTTAAGCATATAATACATGAATCATTTTATTCTTTCAGCAAACCCACAGGGTAGGTATTGCCCTCATTTTACAGGTGAGGACACTGTAGCTTATGGCGGCACAGAAACTTTCCCAAGATCACACAATTAATACATGGAAAGCAGTAGGCTCCACTTTACCAGACTTCCTAAATAAATAAATACACTGAAGTATGTTCTGGAATAGTGTCAGAACACATGATCCTTATTAAGTTCTGAAGAATTTGTTTTCTCATATTCAATTTTCAAATACTTGAAGACTGCCAAGGAAAAGAGAAATCAGGTTGAATGTGCACACTCCAGAGGACAGAAATAGGACGAGCATGAAGAAGTTTCAAAGAGTCAGATTATACTTCAACATAAACAAATTTCCAGTTATCATATCTGTTTGAAAAATGAGGTAATGGTCTATCTTCTGTTTGGAGTAATGGTTATACAGGTATAAACACTAGAAATGAAAATCAAAACTACAGTAAGGTATCACCTCACACTGGTCAGGATGGCAATCATCAAAAATCTACAAACAATAAAAAAAAATCAACAAACAATAAATGCCAGAGAGGGTGTGGAGAAAAGTTAACCCTCTTACAATGTTGGTGGGAATGTAAATTGATACAGCCACTATGGAGAACAGTATGGAGGCTCCTAAAAAACTAAAAATAGAATTACCAGAAGCAAGAAGAACTAGAATCCTGCATGCTGTGGAACAAAAACCACATTCACAGAAAGATAGACAAGATGAAAAGGGAGAGGGCTATGTACCAGATGAAGGAACAAGATAAAACCCCAGAAAAACAACTAAACGAAGTGGAGATAGGCAACCTTCCAGAAAAAGAATTCAGAAAAATGATAGTGAAGATGATCCAGGACCTCAGAAAAAGAATGGATGCAAAGATCAAGAAGATGCAAGAAATGTTTAACAAAGACATAGAAGAATTAAAGGACAAACAAACAGAGATGAACAATACAATAACTGAAATGAAAACTACATTAGAAGGAATCAATAGCAGAATAACTGAGGCAGAAGAACAGATAAGTGACCTGGAAGACAGAATGGTGTAATCCACTGCTGTGGTACATAATAAAGAAAAAAGAATGAAAAGAAATGAAGACAGCCTAAGAGACCTCTGGGACAACATTAAACACAACAACATTCGCATCATAGGGGTCCCCGAAGGAGAAGAGGGAGAGAAAGGACCCGTGAAAATATTTGAAGAGATTATAGTTGAAAACTTCCCTATCATGGGAAAGGAAATAGCCACCCAAGTCCAGGAAGTGCAGCGAGTCCCATACAGGATAAACCCAAGGAGAAACATGCCAAGAAACAGTAATCAAACTGGCAAAAACTAAAGACAAAGAAAAATTATTGAAAGTAGCAAGGGAAAAACGAAAAATAACACACAAAGGAACTTCCATAAGGTTAACAGCTGATTTCTCAGCAGAAACTCTACAAGCCAGAAGGGGGTGGCATGATATCTTAAAGTGATGAAAGGGAAGAACCTACAACCAAGATTACTCTACGTGGAAAGGATCTCATTCAGATTCGATGGAGAAATCAAAAGCTTGACAGACAAGCAAAAGCTAAGAGAATTCAGCACCACCAAAGCAGCTCTACAACAAATGCTAAAGGAACTTCTCTAAGTGGGAAACACAAGAGAAGAAAAGGATCTACAAAAACAAACCCAAACAAATTAAGAAAATGGTCATAGGAACATACATATCAATAATCACCTTAAATGTGAATGTATTAAATGTTCCAACCAAAAGACACAGGCTTGCTGAATGGATACACAAACAAGACCCATATATAGGCTGTCTACAAGAGGCCCATTTCAGACCTAGGTACACATACAGACTGACAGTGAGGGGATGGAAAAAAATACTCCATGCAAATGGAAATCAAGAGAAAGCTGGAGTAGCTATACTCATATCAGATAAAATAGACTTTAAAATAAAGAATGTTACAAGAGACAAGGAAGGACACCACATAATAATCAAGGGATCAATCCAAGAAGCAGATATAACAATTATGAATATATATGCACCCAACATAAGAGCACCTCAATACATAAGGCAACTGCTAACAGCTATAAAAGAGGAAATCGACAGTAACACAAAAATAATGGGGGACTTTAACATCTCACTTAATACCAATGGACAGATCATCTAAAATGAAAATAAAGAAGGAAACAGAAGCTTTAAATGACACAATAGACCAGATAGATTTAATTGATATTTATAAGATATTCTATCCAAAAACAGCAGATTACACTTTCTTCTCAAGTGTGCACGGAACATTCTCCAGGATAGATCACATCTTGGGTCACAAATCAAGCCTCAGTAAATTTGAGAAAATTGAAATCATATCAAGAATGTTTTCTGACCACAACACTACGAGATTAGATATGAATTACAGGGGAAAAGAACGTAAAAAACACGAACACATGGAGGCTGAACAATATGTTACTAAATAAACAAGAGATCACTGAAGAAATCAAAGAGGAAATCAAAACATACTTAGAGACAAAAGACAATGAAAACATGATGATTCAAAACCTATGGAATGCAGCAAAAGCAGTTCTGAGATGGAAGTTTATAGCTATACAAGCCTACCTCAAGAAACAAGAAAAATCTCAAGTAAACAATCTAAACTTGCACCTAAAGGAACAAGAGAAAGAAGAACAAACAAACCCAAAGTTAGTAGAAGGAAAGAAATCATAAAGATCAGAGCAGAAATAAATGAAATACAAACAAAGAAAACAATAGCAAACATCAATAAAACTAAAAGTTTTGAGAAGATAAACAAAATTGATAAACCATTAGCCAGACTCATCAAGAAAAAGAGGGACAGGACCTAAATCAATAAAATTAGAAATGAGAAAGGAGAAGTTACAACAGACACTGCAGAAATACAAAGCATCCTAGGAGACTACTACAAGCAACTCTATGCCAATAAAATGGACACCCTGGTAGAAATGGACAAATTCTTAGAAAGGTATAACCTTCCAAGACTGAACCAGGAAGAAACAGAATATATGAATACACCAATCACAAGTAATGTAATTGAAACTGTGATTAAAATTCTTCCAACAAACAAAAGTCCAGGATCAGATGGCTTCACAGGTGAGTTCTACAAACATTTAGAGAAGAGCTAACACCCATCCTTCTGAAACTCGTCCCAAAAATTGCAGAGGAAGGAATACTCCCAAACTCATTCTATGAGGCCACCATCACCCTGATACCAAAACCATACAAATATACTACTAAAAAAGAAAATTACAAACCAATATTACTCATGAATATAGATGCAAAATCCTCAACAAAATACTAGCAAACAGAATCCAACAACACATTAAAAGGATCAGACACCACGATCAAGTGGGATTTATCCCAGGGATGCAAGGATTCATCAATATATGCAAATCAATCAATGTGATATACCATATCAACAAATTAAAGAATAAAAACCATATGATCATCTCAATAGATACAGAAAAAGCTGTTGACAAAGTTCAACACCCATTCATGATAAAAACTCTCCAGAAAGTGGGCATACAGGGAAACTACCTCAACATAATAAAAGCCATATATGACAAACTCACAGCAAACATCATTCTCAATGGTGAAAAACTGAAAGCATTTCCTCTAAGATCAGAAAAAAAGACAAGGATATCCACTCTCACCACTATTACTCAACATAGTTTTGGAAGTCCTACCCATGGCAATCAGAGAAGAAAAAGAAATAAAAGGAATACAAATTGGAAAAGAAGAAGCAAAACTGTAACTGTTTGCAGATGACATGATACTATACATAGAGAATCCCAAAAATCCCACCAGAAAACTACTAGAGCTAATCAATGAATTTGGTAAAGTTGCAGGATACAAAATTAATGCACAGAAATATCTTGCGTTCCTATACACTAATGATGAAAAATCTGGAAGATAAATTAAGGAAACGCTCCCATTTACCACTGCAACAAAAAGAATAAAATACCTAGGAAGAAACCTATCTAGGGAAACAAAAGACCTGTATGCAGAAAACTGTAAGACACTGATGAAAGTAATTAAAGATGATACCAACAGATGGAGAGATATACTATGTTCTTGGATTGGAGGAATCAATATTGTGAAAATGACTATACTACTCAAAGCAGTCTACAGATTCAATGTATCCCTATCAAATTACCAATGGCATTTTTTACAGAACTAGAACAAATCATCTTAAAATTTGTATGGAGACACAAAAGACCCCGAATAGCCAAAGCAGTCTTGAGGGAAAAGACGGAGCTGGAGGAATCAGACTCCCTCACTTCAGACTATACTACAAAGCTACAGTAATCAAGACAATATGGTACTGGCACAAAAACTGAAACACAGATCAATGGAACAAGATAGAAAGCCCAGAGTTTAACCCATGCACCTATGGTCAACTAATCTATGACAAAGGAGGCAAAGATATACAATGGAGAAAAGACAGTCCTTCAATAAGTGGTGCTGGGAAAACTGGGCAGCTACATGTAAAAGAATGAAATGAGGACACTCCCTAACACCATACACAAAAATAAACTCAAAATGGATTCTAGACCTAAATGTAAGACTGGACACTATAAAACTCTTAGAGGAAAACATAGGAAGAACACTCTTTGACATAAATCACAGCAAGATCTTTTTTGATCCACCTCCTAGAGTAATAGAAATAAAAACAGAAATAAACAAATGGGACCTAATGTAACTTAAATGCTTTTGCACAGCAAAGGAAACCATAAACAAGAGGAAAAGACAACACTCAAAATGGGAGAAAATATTTGCAAATGAAGCAACTGACCAAGGATTAATCTCCCAAGTTCATAGGCAGCTCATGCAGCTCATTATCAAAAAAACAAACAACCCGGGGCTTCCCTGGTGGTGCAGTGGTTGAGAGTCCACCTGCCGATGCAGGGGACATGGGTTCGTGCCCCAGTCCGGGAAGATCCCACATGCCGTGGAGCAGCTGGGCCCGTGAGCCATGGCTGCTGAGCCTGCGCGTCTGAAGCCTGTGCTCTGCAATGGGAGAGGCCGCAACAGTGAGAGGCCCGTGTACCGCAAAAAAAAAAAAAAAAAAAAAACCCCAATCTAAAAATGGGCAGAAGACCTAAATAGACATTTCTCCAAAGAAAACATACAGATGGCCACAAAGCACATGAAAAGCTGCTCAACATCACTAATTATTAGAGAAATGCAAATCAAAACTACAATGAGGTATCACCTCACACCTGTCAGAATGGGCATCATCAGAAAATCTACACACAACAAATGCTGGATAGTGTGTGGAAAAAAGGGAACCCTCTTGCACTGTTTGTGGGAATGTAAATTGATATAGCCACTATGGAGAATAGTATGGAGGTTCCTTAAATCATAAAATAGAATTACCATATCATCCAACAATCCCACTACTGGCCATATACTCAGAGAAAACCATAATTCATAAAGACACATGCATCACAATGTTCATTGCAGCACTATTTACAATAGCCAGATCATGGAAGCAATCTAAATGCCCATCGACAGACAAATGGATAAAGAAGTTGTGTTACATATATACAATGGAATATTACCCAGCCTTTTTTATATTACCCAGCCTTATTTTCACCTGGGTAATATAAAAAAGAATGAAATTGAATCATTTGTTGAGACGTGGATGGATCTAGAGACTGTCATACAGAGTGAAGTAAGTCAGAAAGAGAAAAACAAATATCGTATATTAATGCTGTATGTGGAACCTAGAAAAATGGTACAGATGAACCGGTTTGCAGGGCAGAAGTTGAGACACAGATGTAGAGAACAAACATATGGACACCAAGGGGGGAAATCCGTGGTGGGGTGGTGATGGTGGTGTGCTGAACTGGGCGATTGGGATTGACATGTATACACTGATGTGTATAAAATTGATGACTAATAAGAACCTGCAATATAAAAAAGCAAAGAAAAAAAATAAAAATAGTACTACCATATGACCCAGCAATCCCACTACTGGGCATATACCCTGGGAAAACCAGAATTCAAAAGGACACATGTACGCCCAATGTTTATTGCAGCACTATTTACAATAGCCAGGACATGGAAAAAACCTAAATATCCAAAGACAGATGAATGGATAAAGAAGATGTGGTAATATATACGGTGGAATATTACTCAACTATGAAATGGAAGGAAATTGGGTCATTTGTAGACATGTGGATGGATCTAGAGTTTGCCATACAGAGTGAAGTAAGCCAGAAAGAGAAAAACAATATTGTATATTAATGCATATATGTGGAATCTAGAAAAATGGTGCATATCAACCTATTTCCAGGGAAGGAATAGAGACGCAGACATAGAGAACAGACATGTGGACACAGGGGGAGAAGGGGAGGGTGTGACTAATTGGGAGATTAGGATTGACATATATATACTACATGCATGAAACAGCTAGTGGGAACATGATATAAAGCACAGGAAGCTCAGCTCAGTGGTCTGTGACAACATAGATGGTTGGGATTGGGGTGGTGAGAGGGAGATCCAAGATGGAGGGGATATATGTATACATACAGCTGATTCCTTTCATTGTACAGCAGAAACTAACACAACATTGTAAAGCAATTATACTCCAATAAAAAAATAAAGTATATAAGCATAATTGAACAAATTATATTAAAAATAAAGGTAATAACTACCAAGAAAACCCTCACTAATTGTAGCTTCAGATATATGTGTTTCACTATGTATAAATTTAACATAAATTTTTTTTAAATAGAGTCTACTTCATGCAATAATCAGCTTCAGTCAGAGGCTTAATGATAATCTGCTAGAGATAAAGAGGACTCCTGAGTTAACCTTAGGATTCTTCTAAACCTCAGACTTTACAGTATTTTCACTGGTATATATAAAAGAGAATAGGAGATCCAGATCCAGATCTGAAACACTTTTACTTTTTTAATTAGTTAGGTTTTTTACTCATATTGTCTCTTCAAACGTGTAAAGAATTTCTAAGTAAGTTGCTTTGTAAGCATGTTTCAAGTAGGAAAAGAAGAGCCAGTGATGAGCTTAGAGTATTACTCATCAGAGCATATCACCTCACTAGAGGCCTCCCAGAGTGGACTTCCCAAATAAATTGCATTAGGCAATAACCTAGCCCTTAGCCTTAAAGACACAGAAACCTAATTTTGTCTGTACCTCAAGAGCACAGCACAATAACAAAGATAACAAGATTAAGAGCAAACTTTATTATTTCTAAATAAGAAATAAAATTTCCAAGAGGATCAAACCCATTGGATCTCTCAGACAGCACACTGTTCTTGTACATGCCATAGAGAAAAATAAACTATAATCAGTGTTGATTCATAATCATGTAGTCAAAATAAAGGTGCTGTATGACTCACAATTTTAATGACATCTTTGGACAGCTTAGCCTTCAATCAGGTTATGGTTCCTAGGAGCAATCTTGACTCATATAAAGAATTATATATGTTCATCTTGGTTAATTATGGATTGATATTTTAGTTTACTTAACAGGGCAACCTTTCTTTCCTTCATCTAGAAGTTCCAAAAAAACACTCTGGTGCACTACAAAAGATGAAAATAAGTGGAAATGTTACCTATAAAATCCAGTGAGTTCTTTTTATGTTCTAGGAAATGTGAAACTATAGGTATGACACAGACTTTGTTTTAAGGGTACTTGAAATATGATAATGAAAACTGAATGGGTAACATGTAATCAGTAGACACAGATCATTCTGAGATCATATCCTACTTGTAATAGAAAATGGAAATAAGGATAGTCTATTGTAACTACTTATTCTACTTTTACAGGGTTATATGCCCACATTTAGCTTACTTTCTTCATTCCCTTCCATGTTCATTCTCATCAGAAGTGTCTGAAAATCCATTAATTGTTGTTGATGCCAGATTCTCTGTATCCCACAATATGTTTGACCATGAACAATGTCAAATTATAACATGGACACAGAGTGTAAATGTTCTGGGAGATGGAGAGAGTTCTTCGTTTCCACATGTCAAAAATAGGGTAGGAATGAAATAAATTAATATTTAGATGAGTTTCTAATTTATCACAGGTTCCATTTTAGATATTTTAAACTCATTCAATTCTTATGTAATGTAACATATCAAATAATTTTATAGAAGTAGGAATTGAGCAAAGAGAGATTACCTGACTAACTAATGTTTGCATAACTACTGAGCAACAGGGCTAGAATTTGAACCCAGTCTGTCTGATGTGAATGCCTGATTTCTATCCATATGCTAATCTTTTCTTGCTATCCTGATACTCTTAGCATCTTCTAACAGTAAAGTATTTTGTTTTCTAAGAGGAAAAAAATAATTTTGCTCCTTCAACTCCCTGAAATCTTTCTTTGGCACACGCTGAAGAACTATTACACACATACAAGTGACCAAAATCATCATCGGCAACCATTCACCCCTAACCAACCAAATTGCTACATAATGAGATGCTAAAGCTCTAAAATAAATTGAACAAAATTTTAAAATGTAATTAGACAACATTGGGTAATATTCTGTGAACATTCTCAGCTGTGCCATGAAAACTTTGCAAAGCAAAAGAAGAGACAGATCTCAAGTGCCAGCTGCTGCCTTTTGGGGAAGCTGCCTGCCATGGCCACTTCTCCAGAGAGCTTCCCAAGCAAGGACGCCAACCTTGCAGGGGCCAATCAAAGCTCTCCATCCTCAAAGCTGTTTCAGAAACATGTCTGATAGGCCTCCCAATGTCTGGGAATGGATCATCCAGGAAATGCATTTATTCATTCCACAGACATTACTAAACACCTACCCAAAGCTAGTGTTTGTTCTGGGCCCTAAGCCCAAGCTGAATGAGAGACATTCTCTCAAGCAAAGATGCAGTAAGCATTAATGCTCTTTTAGTACAGAAGTATACTGGTTTCAGTATACTGCCTGTTAAATGACACAGAGTGAATGAAATAGACACAAATTCCTGCCCTCATGAAGCTGACAGTCTCTGGGGGCAAAATAACAGATGAATAAGTAAAGAAGCAAAATGTATATTATGCTAAATGGAGATTAGGGATTTTACATCTCTCTTCCTGTAAATGACAGAACTACTAGAAAGAAAATCAGCCAGGATATAGAACTGTACAACACAGTTAACCAATAGGATCTTGTGGACATATAGAGAACACTTCACCCAACAACAGCAGAATATGTATTTTCCCCAAGTAGTTACGAAACATTCACTGAGATAGACCATGTCACTGTTCATAAAACAAATCTTAACAAATTTTAAAATATTGAATTCAAATAAAGTTCTCTGAATGAAATGGAAAAATTAATAGCAAAAAGACATCAGGAAAATCTCTAAACTCTTGGAAATTCAATAACACACTTCTAGATAATCCATGGGTCAAATAAAAGAAACTCAAAGGTTGAAAAGGGAACCCTCCTACACAGTTAGTGGGAATGTAAATTAGTGCAGCCACTATGGAAAACAGTATGGAGAGGTTCCTTAAAAAACTAAAAGTAGAGTTTCCATATGATCCAGAAATCACACTGCTGGGCATATATCCAGACAAAACTATAATTTGAAAGAATACATGCACCCATATGTTCATAGCAGCACTGTTCACAATAACGAAAACACAGAAACACCTAAATGTCCATGAACAGATGAATGGATAAAGAAGATGTAGTATATATACACAATGGAATACCACTCAGCCATAAAAAAGAATGAAATAATGCCATTTGCAGCAACTTGGATGAACCTAGAGATGATCATACTAAGTGAAGTAAGTCAGAAAGAGAAGGACAAATATATATGATATCCCTTATATGCAGAATCTAAAATATGACACAAATGAACTTATCTACAAAACAGAAAGAGACTCACAGACATAGAGAACAGAGTGGTTGCCAAGAGGAAGGGGTTGGGGGTAGGGTGGAATGAGAGTTTGGGATTAGCAGATGCAAATAGTTACATATATATATATATATCAGAAACTAACACAGTATTGCAAATCAACTATACTTCAATAAAATAAATTTTAAAGAATCTCAAAGGAAATTCTTAAAAATGCATAAAACTGAATAAAAATACAACATATCAAAATACAACATATCAAAATATGGGCAATGCAGCTAAAACAGTTCCAAAGGGAAATTTATAGCACTAAATGATTATATTAGAAAAGAAGAAAGGTCTCAAATCAATAACATAAATTCTTACTTCAAAAAACTAGCAAAAGAAAACAAACCCAAACCAAGCATAACAAAGGAAATAATAAAGACAAGGGCAGAAATCAATAAAATCAAAAACAAAAAATATATAGAAAATCAATGATATAAAACAAGTAGACACAAATCACCAATCATACCTAACTGAATGGTTAAAATAAAAAATAACTCCACCAAATACTGACAAAATGAAGGGAAACTGGATCACTCACACATTGCTGGTAGAGATGAAAAATGGTACAGCCACTCTGGTAAACATTTGGCAGTCTCTTATAAAACTAAACATTCAATTATTCTACAACCAAGCAACTGCACTGTTAGGTATTTATCACAGAGAAAATTATGTTACCATTAAAACAAATATTTATAGCAGCTTTGTTTGTAATAGCCCAAAACCAAAAACAATCTTTGTGTCTTTCAGTGGATGAATGAATGAACAATCTGTGGTACATCCATACAATGGAATACTACTCAGCAATAAAAAGGAATGAACTATTGATACACACAACAATCTAGAAGAATCTCTAGGGAATTGGGGTAAGTGATAAAAGCTAATCACATACTCTATGATTCCACTTATATAACATTTTGGAAATGACAAAATTTTAGAAATTATAGCAGATTAGTGGTTAATAAATGTCAGCAGTTGAGAGGGGGGTGCCATTACAAGAGAACACAGAAAGGATCCTTGTGGTGACAGAGAAAGTCTATCTTGATTATGGTGGCAGGTACAGGAACCTATACATGTGACAAAATTGTAGAGAACTAAAAACATGCATATATACACACGCAAATGAATACATAACACCAGGGAAATATGAATAATATTTGTGGATTGCATCAATATTTGTGATATTGTACTATAGTTTTGCAAGATGTTACCATTGAGGGGAAACAGGTGAAATGTAGTAATGATCTTTCTATATTATTTCTTCAACTGCATGCAAATCTATAATCATCTCAAAATAAAAAGTCTTTAAAGTAATGCACCCAGGAAAAAAATTGGAGGAATGACATTGAAAACGAGGAAACGGAAGTTTGCTTTAATGCTACTGTCTAGTATAAGATCAGCTTTTAACATCCTTAGCCATATAGTTCAGTTTAAATATCTTAGAGTACACATTCTTTTTCTGGAATATGCCTCACTTTCCTGCACATTAGCTGGCAGTTTCAAAGATAAAAGACAGATGGTGTTATGGAAAAAAATTCATAGACCTAAATATGAAAAAACTGGCAAGGAAAGAATGTCACCAACCAAATCAGAATTGTGTTTTAGTGAAAATGAAGACTTATTTTGCCTAGCACACATGAAGGATTACCTATGAATTATGGAACTATGCTATGATAAGTAAACATTTAGTTTGAGGAATCCTCAAAAAAAGTAGCTACACTTGGGGGGGAAAAACACAATAAGAAGTGCTTGCTTAGTACATAATTCAGTAAATATCTAAACTCAACACCTGTGTAGAATTTTTTAAATGTGTAAAATTCTATATGAAATTACAAGTATTTTAATAACTTCATGTAGTTTCAAATATGTGAAGCATATACAAACATTAATGGAAAACAACATTCTACATATTTTTTAACATAACACATTAAAAACAAAAAAGTCATGTTGCACCAAAGTGTCATGAACCTGAGAATTTTTAATTGATATAATTTTAGCATTATGGATAACTTTTAGTATTTCAGTTACCACATTTTGGGTTAATTCTAAGTGAATTTTTAAAAATAATAAGAAAAGTTCAGAAATAGAAAGTGTAGGAGAAGCAACTTATTCTTCCCTTATCTTTGTGTGTGTGTGTTTGAACTTAATTATAAACAGTAGATGAAAATCTCAAATCATTAATCTATGAGTCAAATCCAGGCAGACTTCATAGAAAAGCTTCCCTAGATCTTAAAAACTTGCTTCACTAAAATTTATAAATACTAAAATATCATTGGGACATATGTCTTAATTTACCTTTGACAGGTACCTCTTTGAAATGCCAATTACTGTTATGCTGAGCTGTTATACTTATGATTCATAGCTATTCATTTCCTATAAGAATGATAGCAGCCTGTAGTAAAAAGTGTGAAAAGACAGTAAAAGAAAAGAGAAAACACTTTATATTGGCAACTGTGACACCTTTTATTAAATTCTAAAGAAATTTGTGAATAAACTGTCCACATAGAAATCATGCTTATTGAATTCTGCTTGTCAGTAAATAATACAGATATTTGTAAACATAAATGTGAAACCTCATTCAAGTAAGGTATAACAATAATTTGAAAAAAATTTAATAAGCAAGCAAATTAAACCTGTAACTTTTATCTCAATTTTGCCTAAGTGGCAAGAGAAAAAAATCAAAAATTTTCATATGAATTGACCATTTATGGTGAAAAAGCCCAACACTAATCAGAGATGTCATCAAGAATTTTCCTGTAAATTTTAGATAAGCAGCAATCTAACTGACGGATACTGATCAAGTTAAAATGTTATCAATCCTGTAGATTAGAATGTGGATAAAACTCACTCTCTGCCCTGTACACTGTCCAAGTGGATGGCACCACTATCCATCCTCACTAAAAACTTGGCACTCTCTCTCAGCCCTCCTCTATCTTCCACATCTGACCAGTAACAAGGGTTTATTGACTCTACCTCATTAACAGTCCCTCCTCTCAGCCTGCCCTCCTACCCTCAGCATCTCTTTCTAGGACACTTGCTAACTTGTCATCCAGGTTCCTGTCCAGCACCAGTCTGTTCCATTCTCTGGAAAATTATCAGGGTGACTTGATTGACACCACACACCTGAATATGACTTCACTGTTAACACTCAACCCCTTTGCCTGGCCTTGCACGATCTGATCCTTGCTCACCTCATCAGCTTCATTTCTTACCACCTCACCCAGCACTACACATATCATTTATGTTCTGGTCACACCAATATACATGCTCTCTCTTAATTGTTGCCTACAGTTCACACTCCCGGGTTTCAATCATATTAATTTTTTCTGCCCAGATTTTCCTTCTCTTCACTTCATGTTCCCTCAATTTCAATATAAGCCTCAAGAGAGCAGGGAGATGGTCTTTTTGGACTGCCTTATCCCAAGTCCTCAGAATGGTACCTGGGTCTTAATGAGGTAGGCCTAAAGTAGGTACACATCAGTTCTATTCACATCCCTTTATCTAGAACTCAGATGTCAAGGCAGGCTGGGAAATGTGAAATGTGTACCCAAAAAACAGAAATAATAGACTTGAATAGCAGCTAGCAGTCTCCGGCACATGACAAAAAAGCCAAATGTGCAAAAATTGAAGAAGAAAAATTACTTTTTCTTGAATAAAAACCTACTAGAAGCTGAATTTTAGCCAACTAGGAGATAAATGAAAAAAATTGATAACGAACACTAAATTAGAGAACCATTAAGTACCTAGATTTTCAGGAGTGATTATATCAATGTCTTACATATGTAATTACAGTACTCTTTAAACTATTTCAGAAAATTTTTGAGAAGCTAGTATAATATTGATACTGAAAGCACACACAAAAATCTACAGGCCAGTGTTACTTATGAAATATCAATGCAATAATCCTAAATATAACATCAGTAAATAGAACACACAGCACACTGAAAGAATAAATCTAAGGACCGTATCTAAGTGGAGGTAATGCAAAGAAATTAATAATGTTTTGTAATAGAAACCTCTTGATATAAACCACCATAGTAATAAGTCAAAGGAGAAAAATCATACCATTATCTGCATAGACAAAAAGAAGGCATTTGATACAATCCCAAATCCATTACTGATAAAAAAGAAAAATCTCAATACATAAATATCACCTTGCTGTGCTAATCCCAAACGTGGTAAATCAATTTTAAACTTGTATGATTATATAACTGGAAAACTTAGGAACAATTTACTGAAAATCTATAAAAAGAAAAAAATAGCATAATTCAACTAACTTCACACAAAATTAACATATAAAGGATAATGGTCACTCTGTATACAAAAAAATAAACCAGTTAAAAAAGATCCTGTTAAAGCAGAAGCTAAAAGAATTAAAGACCTAGAAATAAACTTAAGAAGAAATTTACAAGATTATATTATATGAAGTTGTTAAATTCTGTGAAGGTACCAAAAATAAGATGTGAATAAATGAAAGAGCATAACTTGTTCTTGTCTTGTAAGACTCAATATCAAAATGAAATCAATTCACTAGAAAGTAATTATAGATCTTATGAAATTTTAATAAAATACCAGTAGATGTTTTTAATAACTAAGCAAAAGTGTTTCTAAAGTTTTTCTGGAAAAATAAACATGTAGGAATAAAACAAAAATATTCTAGAAAAAGAGAAGTATTGAGTGAGGACTAACTCTACGTGATAGTAAAGCATATTACCAAGTTACAGTAATTAGAAGAGTATGATTTTGCTGTGTATGTGAACAGATGGATAATAAATGAGGATAGTGAGTCCAGAAGCAGACACAAATACATACTGGATTTAGTAGAGCCATATCTTATGGTATAAGCATTCAAATGGCAAGAGTTCATTTTATGAAGAATTTCATTTAATACTCCTGCTTTGGCTTAAAATGCTTTACTTGTATTTAAGAAAATAAATTAAGATTCCCTCTGAGCAACAAAGTGCTATGAAATCAGAGCCTACAGGCAGACTCTTTGGAATTGTAAAGTTGGTACACGTTCATTTGGTTTTCCTTTAAAATACTTCAGTATGTAGTAGTGAAAAGAGCTTCATCTAGATTGATTTTCATTGATTATTTTTTACCCAAAAAATTCAGTTACATAAATATTGAGGATTATATTAATGCTTTGTCTTTGAGGATTATTTTAAGATTACAACAATATCTAATGGCCATGAAAGAGATGAATGTACAGGTATATAACCATATTATAGAAAAATTAATGAAACTTGCTTTTGTCATGTCAGGTTATAATAGCTAAACATTAATTATTGAAGTTATTGTGTTTATTTCAATGGGGTTTGGGTTTGTTTTAGCATAAAATCTTTTTGCTTTGATGGTCAGGAAACTACACAGTTTTTTGCCATTGAAATAATACTAAGAAGATTTTCTACTTAGAACAAATTATCATCATAACACAAGGGAAGAACTCTGCCATAATAAAGAAAGTGCTGTGGGCTTCCCTGGTGGCGCAGTGGTTGAGAGTCTGCCTGCCGATGCAGGGGACACGGGTTCGTGCCCTGGTCCGGGAGGATCCCACATGTCGCAGAGCAGCTGGGCCCGTGTCATGGCCACTGAACCTGCGCGTCTGGAGCCTGTGCTCTCCAACGAGAGAGGCCACAACAGTGAGAGGCCCGCGTACCGCAAAAAAAAAAAAAAAAGAAAGTACTGTTCATGGAGAGAGAGAGGTGATTTATTCAAAAAATGGACAAGTGGCTCATCATCTAGAAAATGATAAAAAATCATATTCTTATTTCATACCTTATGTCAAAATTAATTCCAGATGAATTAATGATTTAATATATCATTAATTTAATATAATCATTAATATAATAGTTTAAATGTAAAAGTAAAAATTTAAAAGCTCCAGAAGAACATGAGATAATCCCAGAGAATATATGCCATGTCTGTCTTCTTCACAGTGCAATCCCAGCAACCCAGCTTCTTAAAAAACAGTTGAATTTGAATGAATTGAATTGAATACCAGATCTTAAAGGAGTAAGAGCCACATTCTATAAAGTGTTTCTGAAAGGTACAAATAGAGTATTGCCAAAGAGCCTTTAGGAGAATGTGGCATTGCCTCTAGTAGTAACTGCTTAAATAAACTTGGGAAAGAGATACATTCAGACCCCCATCTGAGAGAAGTCAAGGGTTTCTTGATAGCAGAATAAGCCCTCAGCCAAAATCCACAGGATAGTGCCTGCCTTCTCCTGCAGCAGAGAGCTGCTCGACTCAGCACATCTGTCATCCTCAGCACCTGCCCAGCTGAGTTGTAGCCCATGTACTTCCCATCCTGCTCCCTGGCAGTCTTCCAAAAGAGTTGTTTTGGTGATCCCATCTTCCAATAGATAAAGAGTATGTCACACAGACAAGCTTGCCCATGACTCTGCAAGGGAGAGCAGGCAAATGCTTTAAGGATGACCTGGTGGGAAGCTTCAAGTAGTGTGGCAAAGCTGTGGACTGCTGAGAAATAACAGCAGCAATCAGACCAGCTCTGCAGGAAGCTATTAGGATTGGGGCAGCTCCTTTTGAGCAAAGGAATCTGTCCAGTTGAGGCTGAAGCAGGCTTAACAATAGTGCCAGGCTTTGATCAAGAGACGATATATCCAATAAGCAAAGGTGAACTCCGTGTGGTGTCAAGAGGGAAGAATCACAGGTCCCAAACTGATCATTTCCAACTCCCATAAGTTAAGGATAATCATCAGTGATAACAACCTGAAAATGAAAAATTATACAAAAAATGTCTGTGGCAGATTTCGGATTCACAGTAAAAGTCCTAATCTTGGTCTGAAACTTGAAGCCTCTCCAAGAGGAAGCTCTGCTGGAAATTTCCCCCAAGCACCAAACAGCCTTCATTCAATGTTTGATTCACATTTTCTAATATTGGTACTATAGATTAATCAGCCTGCAAGGATTTTATAAGGAACCACTATGATCCCAACGCAGTGCTAGTCCCTGATGAAGTCTTGAGGATTTTAAAGCACATGCCTCAGTGTCCTATGAGCTTAAAATTTTTCATCATAAAAGTAAATTTAAGTCACATTAAATGTTTGGGGAATAATTAAATATGGAAGTGTGGTAATTATCATAATTCCAGTAAACAGAAACACAGAGAAAGGACAAATACAAATAAGGAAGTAGGATATGATTGGGCCTTGGAGGAAGGGAGGGTGGGATGAGTAGGCAGAGGGAAAGGAAGAAGATTGTGGGTGAAGGGGAACTGGCATGAAACTAAGGTCATATTATGTGGCAAGAATTCATGAATCTGTGTGTACAGGGAAGATATCTAGTGCTAATAATTTTGTCTTGGGTTTTCTTTACTTTGCCAGGCCATTGCACCAGGCTGTCTCCAAATTATCCCGCATTATTTGAAATATCTTCTTGAAAATAACTAGCTGGACTATTAGAATCAAATGTTAGAGCTATGAGGGTTCATAGCACTTACCTAGACCATCATTTCATTTCACAGATTCAAGAAGGTTGTCCTTCAAGGTCATAGCTAGTTAATGAGAGTTCCAAGATCTCCAGATAACTTCATTCATGGTTCTTTTCCTCTAAGCCACATTTCTTCACTTTTTAAGCTTGGGAGCTTTTACCTCTGATCTTGCTATTTCACCAGATATTATTCATCAACTTTTTGTAAGATTATAATAAACAATTGTTCTAGAGAAGGAAAATTCTTCACTGGCACTAAAGAAACACATTTCTTTTGTTAGTCCTTATAGAGTTAGGGACTTACAGGTACACACAGGAGAGTACAGGAAGGCATGATCAACAGTCTCAATATAACAGTGAGGTCAAATAAGATAAATCTAGAGATGTCCATTAGATTTTTCAAGTAGTAACTCTTGATGACTATAACAAGATCTATTTCAAAAACAATGGTGGAAATGAAAGGCAGTTTGCAATGAGTTACAGATATTGGGAGGTGAGGAAAAGAAGACTACTAATCATTAATTTGAGGATAAAGGGGGAGGAGAGTTTGGATGGTGTCTTGTATTGCATCATAAAAGGATTTATTTTTTAAGATGATCATGTTTATGAGATAAGGAGAAGATGTCAGGAAAGAGAGAGATTAAAGGTAAAAAAAGAGTGGGGGATAGAGTGAGCTCACAGAAGTAGCAAGAGGAGAGGAAACTGAAGCCTGTCCTTGGTAATACTGAGAACATTCTTCTGAGTCTGAAGGAAAGATGCTAAGGATAGATCTGGATATAGATACATCTGCATAAGGGGCAAGTAGGCAGGAAGTTTAGAGACAAAATAGGGAGCAAGTTCATCTAATAAGGGGCAGGGAGCACAGCATGATCTGGTGAGAATCTAGTTTCTTAGAGTCCCCATAGCACCTCCTACAAACCAAATAGATCAGCCACAACCAAGGGGGGAAATTTCCATAGGGGCCATCAGCAACAAAAGTTCACAATAGAGAATTGCCACAGACCCAAGATGTGAATAAGTGCTACCAAACCACCAACTTTGACCTGCCTAGGACTTACAGCTCTATGGTAGGGAAGGCAGGAAATAAAAGGGGACTACCAATCAACCCTCCAAGTTGTAGAAATTTAAACATTGCTACAAAACTTTACCCACAGGAGAGAGAACCTTACTCAGAAGGAAACCAAATAGAAATAGGAATGACAAGTGAAATTGAGAAAGTCCTCCTCCAGTTCTGTGATGCAGGTGAAGGTAAAAACATACCCCAAGACATGGGAAAGCCAAAGAGTGTTTCAGCTCTCTAATTTCAGAATGATTCAGCCAATACTTATATCAGAGGAATTGATTCTTACCTGAGAGAAAGCCAGTGGAAAAAGGAACCAAATTGAGAAAAACTGAGAGTAAGAGTAAGAGAGGGAAGGTTCACCTGGTGGGGCCTCTGACCCCACCCACAAAGTTCTTAAAGATTTTAAAATGTGACCACAAGGCAGAAAATTTTATTCAAATATTTCAAAATGAGGTAATCAAAAATTCAAGAATTATTAAAGCTTTTACACAATATCACAAATAAGAAATAGAAAAGCTCAGATATATATATGACTAGATAAGAGGAATACATAAAGCAAGAAATGACATGTTAGAAAAGAATTAGAAAAACTTTTTTCAGAATCTAAGACTAAATTGAAGAAATACAGTGAATAGACACCAAAGAAAGTAACTATAGGATAAAAAGGAAATAAATAAAATAAAATAATAAAAAATCAATCAGAAAATTTCAAAGATTTTTAACATAGTTCAAGAAAAAGTGATAAAAAATACAAGAGGGACGGGGGGAAGATGGCAGAAGAGTAAGATGCGGCTATCACCTTCCTCCCCACAGATACACCAGAAATACATCTACACGTGGAACAACTCCTACAGAACACCTACTGAACGCTGGCAGAAGATCTCAGACCTCCCAAAAGGCAAGAAACTCCCCACGTACCTGGGTAGGGCAAAAGAAAAAACAGAGACAAAAGAATAGGGATGGGACCTGCACCAGTGGGAGGGAGCTGTGAAGGAGGAAATGTTTCCACACACTAGGAAGCCCCTTCACGGGCGGAGATTGCGGGTGGCGGAGGGGGAAAGTTCGGAGCCGCAGAGGAGAGCGCAGCAACAGGGCTGCGGAGGGCAAAGCGGAGAGATGTCCACACAGAGGATCGGTGCCGACCAGCACTCACCAGCCCGAGAGGCTTGTCTGCTCACCCGCTGGGGCGGGTGGGGCTGCGAGCTGAGGCTCGGGCTTTGGTCGAAGCACAGGGAGAGGAATGGGGTTGGCGGCGTGAGCACAGCCTGAAGGGGTTAGTGCACCATGACTAGCCGGGAGGGAGTCCAGGAAAAGGTCTGGAGCTGCCGAAGAGGCAAGAGACTTTTCCCTCTTTGTTTCCTGGTGCGCGAGGAGAGGGGATTAAGAGCGCTGCTTAAAGGAGCTCCAGAGATGGGCGCGAGCTGCAGCTAAAAGCGCGGACCCCAGAGATGGGCAGGAGACGCTAAGGCTGCTGCTGCCACCACCAAGAAGCCTGTGTGCGAGCACAGGTCACTATCCACACCCCCCTTCCCGGGAGGCTGCGCAGCCCGCCACGGCCAGGGTCCCGTGATCCAGGGACAAGTTCCCCGGGAGAATGCACAGCACACCTCAGACTGGTGCAAAGTCCCGCCGGCCTCTGCCGCCGCAGGCTCGCCCCGCACTCCGTGTCCCCCCTCCCCCAGGCCTGAGTGAGCCGGAGCCCCCGAATCAGTTGCTCCTTTAACCCCGTCCTCTCTGAGCGAAAAACAGACGCCCTCCGGTGACCTACATGCACAGGCGGGGCCAAATCCATAACTGAGCCCCGGGAGCTGTGAGAACAAAGAAGAGAAAGGGAAATCTCTCCCAGCAGCCTCAGAAGCAGCGGATTAAAGCTCCACAATCAACTTGATGTACCCTGCATCTGTGGAATACATGAATAGACAAAGAATCATCCCAAACTGAGGAGGTGGACTTTGAGAGCAAGATTTATGATTTTTTCCCCTTTTCCTCTTTTTGTGAGTGTGTATGTGTATGCTTCTGTGTGAGATTTTGTCTGTCTAGCTTTGCTTCCACCATTTGTCCTAGGGTACTATCTGTCCATTTTGTTTTTCTTAATAATTAATTTTTATTTTAATTATTTTATTTTTCCTTCCTTCCTTCCTTCCTTCCTTTCTTTCTTTCTTTCTTTCTTTCTTTCTTTCTTTCTTTCTTTCTTTCTTTCTTTCTTTCTTTCTTTCTTTCTTTCTTTCTTTCCTTCCTTCCCTCCTTTAGACAATGAATCATCCCAAATTGAGGAGGTGGACTTCGAGAGCAGGATTTATGATTTTTTCCCCTTTTCCTCTTTTTGTGAGTGTGTATGTGTATGCTTCTGTATGAGATTTTGTCTGTATAGCTTTGCTTCCACCATTTGTCCTAAGGTTCTATCCGTCCATTTTCTTTTTTTTAAATTTTTTTCTTAATAATTATTTTTTAATTTAATAATGTTATTATATTTTACTTTATTTTATTTTACTTTATCTTCTTTCTTTCTTTCTTTTTTCCTTCCTTCCTTCCTTCCTTCCTCCCACCATCCTTCCCTCCCTGGCTCCCTCCCTCCCTCCTTTCTTTCCTTCATTCCTTTTTACCATCTTTCCTTCTTTTCTTCTTTCTTTATTTCTTCCTTCCTTCCTTTCTTTCTTCCTTCCTTCCTTCCTTCCTTTCTTTCTTTCTTTCTTTCTTCCTACTTCTACTAATTCTTTCTCTCTACTTCTTCTCCCCTTTATTCTGAGCCGTGTGGATGAAAGGCTCTTGGTGCTACAGCCAGGAGTGAATGCTGTGCCTCTGAGGTGGGAGATCCAACTTCAGGACACTGGTCCACAAGAGACCTCCCTCCCAGCTCCACATAAGATCAAATGGCGAAAATCTCCCAGAGATCTCCATCTCAACAAAAACACCCAGCTTCACTCGACGACCAGCAAGCTACAGTGCTGTCACCCTATGCCAAACAGCTAGCAAAACAGGAACACAACCCCACCCATTAGCAGAGAGGCTGCCTAAAATCATAGTAAGTCCATAAAAACCCAAAAACACACCACCAGACGTGGACCTGCCCACCAGAGAGACAAGATCCAGCCTCATTCACCAGAACACAGGCACTAGTCCCCTCCACCAGGAAGCCTACACAACCCACTGAACCAAATTTAGCCACTGGGGACAGACACCAAAAACAACGGAAACTATGAACCTGCAGCCTGCAAAAAGGAGACCCCAAACACAGTAAGATAAGCAAAATGAGAAGACAGAAAAACACACAACAGATGAAGAAGCAAGATAAAAAACCCACCAGACCTAACAAATGAAGAGGAAATAGGCAGTCTACCTGAAAAAGAATTCAGAGTAATGATAGTAAAGATGACCCAAAATCTTGCAAATAGAATGGAGAAAATAAAAGAAACATGTAACAAGGACCTAGAAGAACAAAAGATGAAACAAACAACGATGAACAACATAATAACTGAAATTAAAAATATTCTAGATGGGATCAATAGCAGAATAACTGAGGCAAAAGAACGGATAAGTGACCTGGAAGATAAAATAGTGGAAATAACTACTAAAGAGCACAATAAAGAAAAAAGAATGAAAAGAACAGAGGACAGTCTCAGAGACCTCTGGGACAACATTAAATGCACCAACATTCGAATTATAGGGGTTCCAGAAGAAGAAGAGAAAAAGAAAGGGACTGAGAAAATATTTGAAGAGATTATAGTTGAAAACTTCCCTAATATGGGAAAGGAAATAGTTAATCAAGTCCAGGAAGCACAGAGAGTCCCATACAGGATAAATCCAAGGAGAATTATGCCAAGACACATATTAATCAAATTATCAAAAATTAAACACAAAGAAAGCATATTAAAAGCAGTAAGGGAAAAACAAAAAATAACACACAAGGGAATCCCCATAAGGTTAACAGCTGATCTTTCAGCAGAAACTCTGCAAGCCAGAAGGGAGTGGCAGGACATATTAAAGTGATGAAGGAGAAAATCCTGCAACCAAGATTACTCTACCCAGCAAGGATCTCATTCAGATTTCATGGAGAAATTAAAACCTTTACAGACAAGCAAAGGCCGTGAGAGTTCAGCACCACCAAACCAGCTTTACAACAAATGCTAAAGGAACTTCTCTAGGCAAGAAACACAAGAGAAGGAAATGACCTACAAAAATGAACCAAAAACAATTTAGAAAATGGGAATAGGAACATACATATCGATAATTACTTTAAATGTAAATGGACTAAATACTCCCACCAAAAGACACAGATTGGCTGAATGGATACAAAAACAAGACCCATATATATGCTGTCTACAAGAGACTGACTTCAGACCTAGAGACACATACAGACTGAGAGTAAGGGGATGGAAAAGATATCCCATGCAAATGGAAACCAAAAGGAAGCTGGAGTACCAATTCTCATATCAGACAAAATAATCTGTAAAATAAAGACTATTAGAAGAGACAAAGAAGGACACTACATAATGATCAAGGGATGGATCCAAGAAGAAGATATAACAATTGTAAATATTTATGCACCCAACATAGGAGCACCTCAATACATAAGGCAAATACTAACAACCATTAAAGGGGAAATCGACAGTAACACATTCATAGTAGGGGCCTTTAACAGCCCACTTTCACCAATGGACAGATCATCCAAAATGAAAATAAGTAAGGAAACACAAGCTTTAAATGATACATTAAACAAGATGGACTTAATTGATATTTATAGGACACTCCATCCGAAACAACAGAATACACATTTTTCTCAAGTGCTCATGGAACATTCTCCAGGATAGATCATACCTTGGGTCACAAATCAACCCTTGGTAAATTTAAGAAAATTGAAATTGTATCAAGTATATTTTCCGACCACAATGCTATGAGACTAGATATCAATTACAGGAAAAGATCTGTAAAAAAATACAAACACATGGAGGCTAAACAATACACTACTTAATAACGAAGTGATCACTGAAGAAATCAAAGAGGAAATAAAAAATTACCTAGAAACAAATGACAATGGAGACACAATGACCCAAAACCTATGGGATGCAGTAAAAGCAGTTCTAAGAGGGAAGTTTATAGCAATACAAGCCCACCTTAAGAAACAGGAAACATCTCGAATAAACAACCTAACCTTGCACCTAAAGCAATTAGAGAAACAAGAAAGAAAAATAACCCCAAAGTTAGCAGAAGGAAAGAAATCATAAAAATCAGATCAGAAATAAATGAAAAAGAAATGAAGGAAACGATAGCAAAGATCAATAAAACCAAAAGCTGGTTCTTTGAGAAGATAAACAAAATAGATAAACAATTAGCCAGACTCATCAAGTAAAAAAGGGAGAAGACTCAAATCAATAAAATTAGAAATGAAAAAGGAGATGTAACAACTGACACTGCAGAAATAGAAAAGGTCATGAGAGATTATTACAAGCAACTCTATGCCAATAAAATGGGCAACCTGGAAGAAATGGACAAATTCTTAGAAATGCACAACCTGTCAAGACTGAATCAGGAAGAAATAGAAAATATGAACAGACCAATCTCAAGCACTGAAATTGAAACTGTGGTGAAAAATCTTCCAACAAACAAAAGCCCAGGACTAGATGACTTCACAGGCGAATTCTATCAAACATTTAGAGAAGAGTTAACACCTATCATTCTCAAACTCTTCCAAAATATAGCAGAGGGAGGAACACTCCCAAACTCTTTCTACGAGGCCACCATCACCTTGATACCAAAAGACAAGGATGTCACAAAGAAAGAAAACTACAGACCAATATAACTGATGAATATAGATGCAAAAATCCTCAACAAAATACTAGCAAACAGAATCCAACAGCACATTAAACGGATCATACAACATGATCAAGTGGGGTTTATTCCAGGAATGCAAGGATTCTTCAATATACGCAAATCAATCAACGTGATACACCATATTAACAAATTGAAGGAGAAAAACCATATGATCACCTCAATAGATGCAGAGAAAGCTTTTGACAAAATTCAACACCCATTTATGATAAAAACCCTGCAGAAAGTAGGCATAGAGGGAACTTTCCTCAACATAATAAAGGCCATATATGACAGACCCACAGCCGACATCATCCTCAATGGTGAAAAACTGAAAGCATTTTCACTAAGATCAGGAACCAGACAATGTTGCCCACTCTCAGCACTCTTATTCAACAAAGTTTTGGAAGTTTTAGCCCCAGCAATCAGAGAAGGAAAGGAAATAAAAGGTATCCTAATCGGAAAAGAAGAAGTAAGGCTGTCACTGTTTGCAGATGACATGACACTGTGCATAGAGAATACTAAAGATGCTACCAGGAAACTACTAGAGCTAATCAATGAATTTGGTAAAGTAGCAGGATACAAAACTAATGCACAGAAATCTCTGGCATTCGTATACACTAATGAGGAAAAATCTGAAAATGAAATCAAGAAAACACTCCCATTTACCATTGCAACAAAAAGAATAAAATATCTAGGAATAAACCTACCTAAGGAGACAAAAGACTTGTATGCAGAAAATTATAAGACACTGATGAAAGAAATTAAAGATGATACAAATAGATGGACAGATATACCATGTTCTTGGATTGGAAGAATCAACATTGTGAAAATGACTCTACTACCCAAAGCAATCTACAGATTCATTGCAATCCCTATCAAACTACCACTGGCATTTTTCACAGAACTAGAACAAAAAATTTCACAATTTGCATGGAAACACAAAAGACCCTGAATAGCCAAAGCAATCTTGAGAACGAAAGAAGGAACTGGAGGAATCAGGCTCCCTGACTTCAGACTATACTACAAAACTACAGTAATCAAGACAGTATGGTACTGGCGCAAAAACAGAAATATAGATCAATGGAACAGGATAGAAAGCCCAGAGATAAACCCACGCACATATGGTCACCTTATCTTTGATAAAGGAGGCAGGAATGTACAGTGGAGAAAGGACAGCCTCTTCGATAAGTGGTGCTGGGAAAACTGGATAGGTACATTTAAAAGTGTGAGATTAGATCACTCCCTAACACCATACACAAATATAAGCTCAAAATGGATTAAAGAGCTAAATGTAAGGCCTGAAACTATCAAACTCTTAGACAAAAACATAGGCAGAACACTCTATGACATAAATCCCAGGAAGATCCTTTTTGACCCACCTCCTAGAGAAATGGAAATAAAAAACAAAAATAAACAAATGGGACCTAATGAAACTTCAAAGCTTTTGCACAGCAAAGGAAACCATAAACAAGACCAAAAGACAACCCTCAGAATGGGAGAAAATATTTGCAAATGAAGCAACCGACAAAGGTTTAATTTCCAAAATTTACAAGCAGCTCATTCAGCTCAATAACAAAAAAACAAACAACCCAATCCAAAAATGGGCAGAAGACCTAAATAGACATTTCTCCAAAGAAGATATACAGACTGCCAACAAACACATGAAAGAATGCTCAACATCATTAATCATTAGGGAAATGCAAATCAAAAGTACCATGAGATATCATCTCACACCGGTGAGAATGGCCATCATCAAAAAATCTAGAAGCAATAAATGCTGGAGAGGGTGTGGAGAAAAGGGAACACTCTTGCACTGTTGGTGGGAATGTGAATTGGTACAGCCACTATGGAGAACAGTATGGAGGTTCCTTACAAAACTACAAATAGCACTACCATACGACCCAGCAATCCCACTACTGAGCATATACCCTGAGAAAACTATAATTCAAAAAGATACATGTACCCAAATGTTTACTGCAGCACTATTTACAATAGCCAGGACATGGAAGCAACCTAAATGTCCACTGACAGGTGAATGTATAAAGAAGATGTGACACATATTTACAATGGAATGTTACTCACCCATAAAAAGGAACAAAACTGAGTCATTTGTAATGAGGTGGGTGGACCTAGAGTCTGGCATACAGAGTGAAGTAAGTCAGAAAGAGAAAAACAAATACCGTATGCTAAGGCATATATATGGAATCTAAAAAAAAACGGTATTTATGAACCTAGTGGCAGGGCAGGAATAAAGACGGCGACGTAGAGAACAGACTTGAGGACAGGGTGGAGGAAGGTAAAGCTGGGACGAAGTGAGAGAATAGCATTGACATATATATACTACCAAATGTAAAATGGATGGCTGGTGGGAAGCTGCTGCATAACACAGGGAGATCATCTCAATGCTTTGTGATGACCTAGAGAGGTGGGATAGGGAGGGTGGGTGGGAGGCTTAAGAGGGAGGGGATATGGGGATATATGTATACATATAGCTGATTCACTTTGCTGTACAGCAGAAACTAACACAACATTGTGAAGCAATTATACTCCACTAAAGATTAACAAAATACATAAAGCAAACACTAACAGAACCAAATGAATAAATAACCAAATCCACAATCATATTTGGAGATTTAAGCAGCACTCAGTCAGCAACTAGCAGAACGAGTAAAATGTCAATAAACATAAAGAATATTTGAACAAAATTATTGATCAACTTGATCTAGTTGATATCTAACTCAAAAACTGTAAAATAAAGATTTTCAAATACATATAGAATGTTTACCAAGATAAACTATATTACATACCATAAAATATCTCAGCAGATTTCAAAAGGTTGAAACCTTATAGAGTGTATTCTTTGAACACAACAGAAATAAATTAGAAACCAATAACAAAAAAGCAAAAACATTGACTATTTGGAAATTAGGCAATGCACTTCTAAATAATCCTTAAGTCAAAGAAGAAACCATAAGGAAAACTTTTAAATACTGTGAACTGAATGAACATAAAATGCAACGTAACAGAATTTGTGGGATGTACCTGATGTAATGCTTAGAAGAGTGAATATAAAGGTTGAAATTCTTGTATTAGAAAAAGAGAGAGCTTTAAAATTAATAACCTAAGATTAAACATAAAGTAAATAGATGGAATAATACAAATAAGAACAGAAATCAGTGAAATAGAAAATAGACAAACTATAGGAAAAAAAAAAGACAGCAAAGCCAAAAATTGCTTCTAAAAAAGATTATTAAAAGTGAAAGCCTCCAGCAAGACTGAGTAAGAAAAGAATAAGAGAAAGCACAAATTAACAACTTGGGAATGAAAGAGAGTCCAGTGCTATAGATGTTATAGAGCAGTAGGCAAACTATGGTCCATGGGCCAAATCTGCCATTACCTGTTTCTGTATAGCTTGCAAGCTAAGAATGGTTTTTACATTTTTTAATTGTTGAGGAAAAAAAAAATCAAAAGAAGAACAATATTTTGTGACATATGAAAATCACATGAAATTTATATTTTAATGCCTACAAATAAAGTTTTATTAGAACACAGCCATGCTCATTCATTTATGTTTTATCTATGGCTGCTTTCATACTACAACAGCAGAGTTGAGTATTTGTGGCAGAGACCACATGGCTCATAAAGCCTAAAAGATTTACTATCTGGCCCTTTACAGAAGAAAGTTTGCCAAGCCCTACTATAAACATTAAAAGGATAATAAGGAAATATTACTGAAACCTTTATACCAATAAATTCAACAATTTAGGTGAAATAAACACACCCCTGGAAAAACATAACTAACCAAAACTGACAAAAGAATAAATAAAATATGTGAATATCTATTAGATATTGAATTTGTAATTTAAAACCCTTCCAAAAAAAGAAAACTCCAGGTCCAAATGTCTTCGTATACAAAAGTTAATTCCAGATGGATTGCAGCCCTAAATGTGGAGAGTAAAATAAACAATAAAGATAACATCAGAGGATAGCTGGTGTTGGAAAAGAGTTTTTAACCAGAACAGTAAAAATACTAACCATAAGGAATAACACTGATAAGTTGGACTCTACTCAAATTAAGAACTTATGTTCATCAGAAGATTCCTTTAAAAGAATGAAAAGGCAAGCCACAGATGGGAGAAGATATTTGCAATATGTATCACTGGCAAAAAGAACTCGTACAAATCAATTTTTTTAAAAAAGATAACACAATTTTTTTTAAATGAGCAAAAGAATTGAACAGTCACTTCACAAAAGAGGAAAAGCCAATAAGTGTATTAAAATTGCTCACTATTGTTAATTATCAGAGAAGAGCAAATTAAAAACCACAGTGATAAACATCTGTTGTTTGCACATTAACACCTTGTACCAAACATCCTTTATATTCAGATTTCCTTTACACAACTACAACTACTCCATTCTCAGCTATGTAGTTTGGATGGGAATCAACTCAGCCTTAACTCTAGGGATAGAACTTGATTAAGCCCAGCCAATTAACACACACCATTTTCTGGCTGCAAAGTTTGGTGTGAGCATGAAACCCAATCAGAACCAGTGAAATATGAAGCTGCAACTTGAAGCTACAGTTTCAAGCAAAGGAAACTTCTCTTTCCAACTAGAAACACCAGTAGAGACTTTTTCTTTTTTTCCCTGTGGGATAGAAAGAGACAATCTGAGATCTAGAACTAGTACGGTCAAAAAAGGAAAGCCTAGAAGGTCGAGGTGAACAGAGGGTTGATTGTGAAGGTGGGTGGGATGGGAGAGATGAACAGAAAGTTTCCTTGGTGCCACTATTAAGAAGGTGGATCAAATCTCATCTGAAGCTACTCCTACCCCTGATCTTTTCATATATGTCAGCCAACAAATTTCCTTTATTATATAAGCCACTTTGAGTTGGATTTTCCATGGCTGCAACATGTAGTCCTAGTTGATGATATTGTTACCATATTTTAGTACTTGCTAATATACCAGAGAACATGTTCAGTGCTCTACATATATGATCCCTAAACTCCAAAATACTGAGACAGGTATTATGATCTCCATTTTGCAGATGAGTCAACCAAGAAACAGAGATGTTGAGTGGTTGGGAAACTTGACACTCAAACATACAGCTGGCTCTTCCTCCATAAATTCTGTGATTCAGGAGAGCCCTGCCAAGCAATGAGCTGAAACTACATCAGCATTTGAGCTGCCTGCACATGGGCTGGGAGAGCTAAAAGTCGCATAATTTCTTCCATCTCTTAGGAAGAGCCTAATAGCATTTTATTATTATTTCAAAGTAAACAACAAAAAATTATGGGTTTACCTTTTTTAAAAAAGGGGGAGAGGAAAGCATTGATAGATAGTCTAAGGGAGTTCATTTTTTTCCTTCCTTTTAAACACTTTAAGATAAAACAGCCCAGGGGAGGAAGCAGACTAGAGCTGTCCTGCTTTTGTGGCCCAAGGAGAGGCATGATCTACTCAGCAATACACTCAACGTAAAGGACACAGATAGCAGACACATAAATCACAAATCATGGGCTTCTATTGGCTGGCTAACCACAAGACAGAGACAGAAAAGACCCCTGCGGCTCCAGCAAGTCCCAACATTGCCCCCCATATTATTTGTTTATCTCCAGGTACTTTCAAGCCTCCTCTTAGCACTGCCTCTAATGCTTCCTGAGTTACTTCCCAAGTGTAATGTTCTGATAGTGTCCTAGTATAAACTATGCAAAAGCTGTTTCTGTTATGCAGAGGCAGAAAAAAAGAAAGGTCAGCTTTCCAGCTGCCCTCAAAGATTCTGAAAATAGCAAAGGAGATGGCTGGCATTCAGTTGGTTAATTAAAGTAGGAAGCCAAGCAATTTCCTAGATTTTTTAATACTTAATTTCTTTTTTTAATTATAAAAATAATACCTTTACTGTAGAAAATTTGAAAATATAAACAAGGAATAAAAAGTAAACATGTAAACCCCTGTAATATCATTATTCAGAGATAAGTACTGTTATCTCTAGATATTTTTGTATATGTATGCTTTTCCTTGTTTTTTCACCAAAAACCATGGAATAATACAGATTTGCAAGCACTTTGCATTACTTGGCATCTTTCATATCAATAAATAGTCTTTTAAAACATGATACTAATGGCTAGGTAGTCCATTACACATATAGTATGATAATCAATCTAACCAATCTGATTCTGTTGATGTTCAAATCATTTCCAAATTTTAAACCTGCTATGTTGAACATTTTGCAATATAATATCTCTACCCTTGTCAAATTATTTCCATTGGATAAATGCCTAGAAGTTAAATTTCTGAGTCCAAAAATAAACATTTTTAAGGCTTTTGACATGTATTCACTCTCTGGAAATTTTGTACAAACTCACATTTATAGACTCAAAATTGAAGTCTTACCTAGTAGTTCACCTAGCCACTTATTGCCCTAAATACCTCCTTTCCATCAGTGTTCCTCTGTAGTTTGCCTTAATTCTTAACAGGAGAGTTGCTCTCTATAAATGCTTTCTTACTTATTGATAAACTTGACTGTCAAACCCACACATTCCAGCGACTGTCTCTATATTCCTTCCTCAGAAAATAGAAACCCACATTTAAAAATATGAAATACAGACATATTAGATGCAATAGATTTTCAATAAATATTTGTGAATGAATAAATAAATGAATGGAGAACAGCTGGATTTAACCCAGAGCTATTTGACTCCAAGGTCATTTTTGTAGACATATAATGGGATGCCTGCCTGACTCACACTGAGTCCTGCTTCTGGAAATGACATCTGATGCACAGTGAGAGTCCCACATCTAACTAATCTGATCAAATTCTCTCCTGGGAATTTAAAATTTCAATGGAAGAGCTCTCAGTCTCAGAGCTGGACTGCATATAAAGGTATTTACCAAGTCCTGCAGCTGGGATCCCCAGAGCTGCCCTACTTCATCAACTATTTTGCTCTTCCTTCAGTCTCATGAAATACCCCAGGAATCTTCCATTACTTTTCCATTTTTTTAGCTTAAGATAGCTAGCATCTGCTTTTACAGCTCACAACAAATAATCTGAAGTATTAACCAGAACCTAGACTGTAACTTCAGGTGATGGCAAGGCCTTAAGAAAAAAAGTAACTCCTCACAAAACACTGGGAGCCCCTGATATGCAGACCTGCCTCAGAAATAGGGACCCATTGCTGGTGTCAGACTGCTGATAGCAAGCTTCCAGATGTCTTTTTACCAGAAATTCCATGAAAATGTGGGCATAAAATTGCATAAATTTTAGACACCATAGAAGGCTTGTGCTTTCATTGTTCTTTTCCCATATGTTACAAAAGAACAGTCTGTGTAGCTGGGTGTGTAGCAAGCTGCAACTGTGGCTAAGTGAATTTTCCTATCAAAAAGCCTGGAGAAAGTTAAACTGTTTCTTTGAAACACTGCAGCTAGAGCTCATACCTTCTGGAAACTAATTATGAGAATTAGATGTCCTCAAATAAACCTGCCAAAAGTGAAAAGCCTTGGGCTACTACTGCGTTTTAATGTTTTATGATTTTTTTAAACAGCTGTAGATTTGTGGAGATTGCAGTTGAAACCATTGGAACCTGGGGAGGGAAAACATTTCGAGTAAAAGAAAAAAAAAAACAACAAATAGTCTCATCTATCAGATCCATCTTATGCAGCTTCTTCCTTCAAGGGGTTTCTTGGGTATGTCCTCCCTCTCCTTTTCCATTAACATCTCCCAAATCTGGCCCATGTTACCTGCTCCTCAAATTAAGGCTCCAGCTTCTGCTCTCCAGCCTCCTGCTCTCCAATCCATCATTCACAATTATGCCAGACCAATCTTTCAAAAATGCTGATTATTCATGCCTCTCCCTTATTCAGAAATGTACTACAGGAAGACTCAGATGCAGTGGGAGATTCCTGGGCTTTGGAGCCAAGGACAAGGATTTAAATCTCTGCTCCACCAACTATAGTTGTTGGAATTTATATAAGGGATTGAAAACCCTGAGCCTCAGTGTACTCATTTGTAAAATGGGGATAATGCATGCCTTGAAGTTTATTACAAATAAATGGTACATAATTTGCAAAGTGCCTGGGCCTCAGAAAGTATGCAGTAAACGTTGCTTCACTTTTCCCTCTCTAGTAAGCTTGAGATCTTATGATCCTATTCAGCACCAACTCTTCCCAACCCACTGAGGCCCTTCATAATCTGACTCCACCCTCTATGTTCAACCATGTGTCCCCCTGAATGAATTCTGTGCCCCAACTAGGCTCCACCCCACTTCACCTCCATTTATCCCTCTCTCCCTTTATTCATGCTCTGTATTAATCCTCCCTCCCCTCCCCCACATATTACTCTCTCCTGTCCTGCAAATCCATTAAGATCCAGTTCAAGCCCTCTCCCTCCAGCCTCTTTTGTCACAATGCTTTCACTATTTTCAGAATTTTGCAGTGGATACAAATTCCCCAGGCCACAAACTCAGACATCTAGAAATATAATCCTTTTTATTTTTCTGTAATTAAATGTGATTTCTAGCTCAATCTCCCAATCTAACTAGAAATAGTAATTTAATTGTAGGCACATTTGTTTCTTCTTGCTCAGATCATTTCTGGATTTTCAGATTCTTCTTCTTCCTAGGATTGCATCTAAATTCCAGGCAGGCTTACATAATGCTTAGGTTGGAGTATGGGTGAGGAAAATCTTCTCACCTTGGTATTGTCCACCCTTTATTCTGGCACCTGATGAGATGGGCATCTCCCCACTGACCCATCATCAGATTCCTTCCATACTTACATCTGCTTCAGGGCTTGAGTTTCCAGGTGTTCTCTGATTCTACAGACTAACCCAGCCTCCTCTGCTACATCTTAGATTTTTGTCCACAAAGCCTGGTCAAGTCTGCTGGTCCATACTCTCAGTCTCTTTGGGGTGATAGACAACTGAGCAAGGCTATGTCAGGACTCTTTGACTAGATATCCCCCACAGCCATCTCTTCACTAATGCCTCTTGCCCTGGAGACAAGAGAACTCTGCTAAAATTGACGAGCCCCAAGACTCCAAACAGGGATGCAGGACTCAGCTCCCTTCTGCTCTCCTACCCTCCAATATATATGATGATTCTATCATCCTCACCCAGACAGGGCTCAGACCAAGTATAGGCTACACTACCCTTTATCAGATAGCTGCACCAGTTTCTAATTCTACTGCTCTTCTCCCAGGAAGAATTTCTTTCTTCTCACTTGGAAAAGCAGACTCTGACAGATTCTCAGTCTTCCAAGTCAAAATTCTATGTCTCAGTCCTTCAGGGTTTCGACTTCTGAGTCGGAAAAAAATTTTATCTACTGGCCCTACCATGAGGTTTAGAAGTCTGCTGTGGAACGCAAAAGCTGAATATTGACCCATCCCTTCCCTGACGTTATAAGTTCAGGCTGCCTTAGCTGCCAGCTGAAATAAATGGATATGTTTAAGTACACAGGGAAATATCAGGAACAAAACACAAAATAAATAAAAGATTTCAGTGCAGAAAATAAATATCAGGAACAAAAAGAACATTGGTTGAGATCAAATATCACCCTCACTACACTGGTCAGGAACCCTCTCCTACCCATTTTCACTTCTACTCTTTTTCACCTGGCTAATTCCTATAAATTCTTTAGCTCTCTACTTATCACTTTCTTTTAATAGCTTTCTCCTGCTCTGCCTACTCCCATTCCAATCCCAAAATTAGGTGAAGTGCTCATCTTATATGTCCACAGGTAGAATTCCAAAATGATCCGCAATGACCCTTTCCCACATACAACCCCTTCCCCTGTGAATACGACAGGACATCACTGCTATGATCATGTTACATTGCATGGATGGTAAAAGAGATATTGCCGGTGCAATTAAAGTTACTAATATGTTGACTTTGAGTTAATCAGAAGAGAGATGGTCCATGTGGGCCTGACCTGATCACATGAGCCCTTTAAAAGCAGAGTTATCTGTGGCTGGTGGCAGAAGAGGAAGTAAGACATTTGAAACATGAAGGAGTTTTGATGAGCCATTGCTGGCTTGAAGATGGAGGGGGCCACCTGGAAAGAACCTTAGGAAGGCCCCTCGAAGATTAAACAGAACTGTAGCTGACAACTACCAAAACAATGGGGATCTCAGACCTACAATCTCAAAGAAGATGAATTCTGCTAACAACCAGTGATCTTGGAAGAGAATGCTAAGCCCCAGATGGGACATAGCCTAATTGACACCTTGATTTTAGCCCAATAAGACCACAAGCAAATAACACAGCAATGCCATACTTCTGACCTACAAAAATTGTGAGATAATAACTTTGTGTTGTTTTAAGCCACTATATCTGTGGTAATTTGTTACACAGTAATATAAAACCAATACCATACCATATGCAATCCCATAGTGCCATGTGATTAACGCTGTTACCAAACAGCATCATGATTACCTTTAACTTTCTGTCTCTACAAATAAGACTGTGAGTCACATGAGAGCAGAATGTATTTACATTAAAGTAATATTATTTGAGTTAAATTACTGCAGTGAATTAAATGAGCAATTACATGTAAAACACTTAGAAGAGTCCCTAACACATACGTTTTAGCTATCATTATTGTTGTTGCCAAAGAGTACCTAAAACATTGGCTGACACATAGTATAAGTTCAATAAATGTTGGTTGAGTGACTGACTGGATTTACTTCAAGTGAACTCTTATTGCATTTATAGTCAATACCAAAAAACTTCATTAATGTGCATTGGTTTCAGAAAGCAGAAAATAAGCAGAAGGAATAGGTTGCTGTTCCAAGTAAGGTGAGAATAAATAAGGTAATAAAATACAAGTCCCAAACAAATGACAGTCAACAGATCAATTTGGCTGGAAAGGTAAGTTCCTATAAAGTATAAATGGAAAATTAAGTTGAGAAGATATTGCTTATAACATGGAAGTCACTGACTGCCACACTCTGAACTCTAGATATTGTCATTTAAGGAACAGAGATCTCCATCGACGGCTTTTGCACAAAGGAATGGACTGGAGAAGGCAGATTTTGGAGGAAGGGACATTAGTTAGAAGCGTGCACAGTGGAATGAGATATTAGGTAGGTATCCTGCACTTCCATGTAGGTCAGAGACAGCAGGATCAGAAAAGGAGGGCCTGTGGAATGAGGGATTATTAGTGAAGAAACAGCTGCCCCATCACACCAGGAAATGGTCAAAAACTTGCTATTAACCCTACAAACATTTACTGAATACCCCTTCTGAACCAATCTTCAAGAGCTCACTATTTAGTGAGAGAGACTGACTTCTTTTCTTGGTCTGAAATAACTGTGAAGCCTCCAAAACTATGAGTTAAAGTCAACAGAATGTCGTCCTCGAAAGGCATGTATTCTTAACAACAGAGATGCCATTTTTCCAACTTCTAAACTTTAGAAGTAAATTGGAATAAAATGTATCTGAATATAACTGGACTTTCTCAGAAACCATATCTTTTCACCAATGAAAGAAAAAGGTTAACTCATCAAAATTTCAAATTTGACACAATACATATAAGGACAGCTCATGGCTGATGATGCTTACTGCATGAAGGCAAGATCCCAGGAACTGCCAAATGACATTGTCTACACCTGGCCATAATCCCCTCTAGAGCAGAATCCACTGAGACCTCAGCAGATTCCTTCCAGAAACGTAAGTCCTCCAAATCAAGCTGGGGATTCTGGAAACAGAGCCGTCCTATCTTTTGCTGAGGTGGAGAAGGATGTATATGAAGACACAATGGCACTCTCTCCCAGGCCCCATTTGGAACCTTAAATGAAGGCACATCTTCCAGCATGTCCTCCGAGTCCCTGACTCCATCTGGGACCTCAGCGCCCTCAGCACTGAAACAACCTCAGTGGGTCCTTTGTTTGGAAAACATGCCAGCTCTGTGTCCTTCCCATCCTTGACTCTTGCCCAAAATACTAGTCCACCGTCATTTATCCCCTCACACCTTCATTCTCTGTGCTTTCTTCATTCCAGTTGCAACCCTTCTATCCTCTTAACCCTTTCTTCTATATCCCCCAGTATTCCCAGGCTCTTCGTGGAATACTCCTCTCCATCATGCCTTGGCTGAAGCCTGGCGCCTCCACAGAACATGCTGCTGCCTCTTCGTTCTCCACACCTCAGCTATCTAACAGTGTCACTCCCTGGACCTCTTCCTCTATTGCACTCCTGCACACCACCGTTTGTCACTTCTGCTCTTGACTTTGACCTAAGACATCCAGGCAATGGAATCTCCACTTTCTCTTACACTGTCAGTTTCACATTCTCCTGTAACCAGCCTGGACATTGTGATCCATTATTTAAACCACTCTCTGGCATAACTCCCTATCTTGGTTCAACTCAGCGTTGTTCTTTTCTGCTAGAAAATAGGAGCACCATTTCAACCCTGGAAGGGTACTTAGGCTGCTTGGCAGTACGTTTTGCTCCCCAGTCAGCTCTCTCTTTCAGTCCCCAACAACAGCTGTATTAGAGTATACAGTTACATCTTCCTCCTGGTCTGTTTCTCAATGAGCCTTTGAGTTCAATATGAGTAGAAACTGATTTTTAGTTCTGAATCTTTAGAGTTTCCTAGAGCCTAGTTCATTGCTGTTACTTAAAAAATTTCAACTGAATGAATCAGGAAATTTCTAAAGCCTTTTCAGCTCTGAGATCCAGTGACTATGAAACCCTGTCTTTAGGTACTTGCTTTGCCCAGACTGAACTCTTTCTTCCAATCCTGAACTCTACATTCAAAAAAGGCTCTGTTTACAGCCCCAGTGCCATCTCAAATATTCAGAAATTTCAGCAGCCTTCCTGCCAGGGGGAGATTCTGCCCCCAGAGTGGTATGAAGATCAAATAAAATATGCTCGAGAACAGAAGCATACTCCTTATAAAGTGTGCTACTTTCCACCCCACAAATTCCAAGGCTATCATAACCAAACTGTCTGCAGAGGATGCTTCCCTTATTTGCTTCCATCCGATAAAAAGCACTAAAGTTTTAACCTTTCAAGTTGATTATTTATATATCATTTATATTATCATAGATATATACTTATATAATTTTATATCATAATATATATTGAATTACATGTTGAGAAACAAGCCATATAAAGATTTTGAGAGAAAAATGCAAAATCAATAGACCCAATATTTCCAGTTCCACTTACTGAAAGATAGGGTAGTATTGTAAAACAAATAAAATACAACTAAGAGTCAAAGACCTGGGTTTGTATCCTCCTGGGACTCTGGACAACCCAATTAATCTCTCCGAACTTTAATTTCCCTGAACTTTAATGTGCGGGGTGATATTCAAATACTTACTGACCAGTATGGCAGAAGAACTGATTAGAACCAACACTGGCTGTCACGCTGGAGCTGGGACCCAGTATCCCCCAGCTGTGCCAACCACTGAGTTATCAAATCACGTGAAGGATTTGGAGGCAAGGAACTGAAGGAGTTGGATGGGGCCACTTGAGTCACGCAGTGACTATTTCTAGAGACTTAGACATATTTTGATATTTTAACAGAAAGTATAACCACATTGGTGTGCACCTGCTTAATATCAGCCTTGCTTCTATCCTTCCTAATCTGGGATAGTACTTTATTTTCCTGAGGCTGTCTCATATAGAAAAGAGAAACTCTGAGGACTCCTTTCAAGGGGCCTTGAGAATTAAATGAGATAATTTACATGAAAGAAAAAGCCTATTCCTGCTTGAGGCACAATAGGTGCTTGACAAATGACAGCTGAATGAATGAATGAAAAAATATATTCTGCCTTCTTCACAAAGTTTTTGGGGGGTTTTGTTTTGTTTTGTTTTTGTAGTGGCAGGTTTAATAAGCAAGGGAACTTACATTCAAGTCTTTTGTTGGCCAGCTGCAAGATGAGTAGATTCCCATACCCACTGCCAGAATCTTAAAAGTTTATACAGAGGACTTAACGGGGTTCAATCACCCTTAACTGAATCCTTAATTGGGTTCAATGCTTAAATGCATCTCCATAACACATTTGCTCTCTCAAGGCTGTGCCCTTGAAAATGGCTTCCACTGTTGGAATGGTGGGCAGGATGTACAACCAAGGACGGGGAGGGGTGAGGAACCTCCAGTTGCCAGGGTCTCACCGTCATGGGTCAACTGGCCATCATGTCCTCTTGATGACCTCCTCGAACACTCCACCCCCTTGTGACCGGCTCTTATAATGTCACATGCCACCCTCTTCTGTAATGTGCCCTGAGTGGTCAGCAAGGTGTTTCATTAGCATGGAGGTGACCCCTTCAGTGGCTATCTGGCTGCACTGGAGGAAGATACCACAGCAACGATATAGGCAACACGCAAGAGTAAACACAGATTAAGATGATGATTCCTGATGTAAGCAATACTTTTTTCCACAAAGAGCACCATGGTCTGAACCACTGATTTAGTAAGTTCCCTAGGCTGGGGGTCAGATCACTCAGGGCATTCACTTGTGTGTCCTCATGTGATTTAATAAAGATAACACATAAGCAGAATCATCAGGTATGAACACAGAACATTCTGTGTGGATAATGGCACAGATGCCTTTTTGCCAGGCAGTAATAACGTCCAAGTTCATCAATTTTAAAGGACAATTTTTCTCATTAGAGACATTTCAGTGTTCAGTAGAAACAGGTTTGCTGGCTATCATTTAAGCTTATGGCTCTCAAAAGTTTTTAGAAAGAATAATTGAAATATTAGATCTGAAATTTTTTTATGCTGTCAATCCCACAGGTCTGTGGGCCCTGATTATATTTTCTATCCCCTGGAAACACGTTGCTCTTCCCAGAAGCTCTACAATGTTCACTGACACTCTCTCTACATATGCCTCACATCTCAAACTTTAGAAATCAGACAATATCTAAGCTTCCAAGTGCTTTTGGATCCACCATATCATTTAGTGGGCAGCATTTTGAGAGCCATTTGTTGGAGTTTAGACACTCTGTATCTTCTCCCAGCCTCTGTACCCAGTAAAAGGATTGACAACCCTCTCAAGAGCCAGTAACTAGTGTCTGACAAGAGGAAAACTGAGTGAGCAATCATCAAAATTAATGTGTCTGCCAGCCGAGCGCTTCCATCAAGGGAGCAGGCTCACCATGCTCCTGAATGTCTTACCCTATCTTCCAAGTGAATTAAGGTAATTTCACACTACCCAGATCCAGGAGTTATTCAGGGTTTGGTGAATGGAAGTAAGAGGGACTTACCATCAAGAAGAAACTGTAGCCATTTTACAGGTGAGTAAGCTGAGACCCAGAGAGGCATCATTTGCCTGAGGCCATATGGCTATTAAGTGCTAGATGAGTTTGACCTCAGAGAGGCTGCATTGGTTTCAGAATGCCCAAATTGTCTCCCACTAGACATCTCAGCAAGCAGATGCAGCAAATAGGTAATTAAACACAAGAGAGACTATCTGCTGCTATGGCCAGTAATCTTGAAAACCCTACATTTTCAAGTAAAAGGTAATATTGCTGAAAATAGGATTCTAGATACTCCTGAGGCTGAGCCTGCAGCAGAGACAGGAAACTAAGCAACCTACTTAGACAAAAATTGGCCCCGGTGTTCCAAAGATCTCCACTTAAGAGAACTGGTCCTGATGTGCATGTGTGTCAAATGATGAAAATTCCCAGGACCCACCTATTGGTCTCTGTTTCAGGGTAGGCAGCTCTGTACCTACCTTTGGGAAGCTGAAGAGGTCTCAGCTGGCAAATGGTAACAGTAAGAGAGCTATTGGACCCAGATTCCATCCCTGGAGCATTTAAAGCAACAGTCCCATGAAGAGGATGAAAATGCATGCAATACTTTTAGGGTCTTTGCACTTCTTCTCTTTATCTGGACTACTATTCCCCTAGATACTTTCATGCTTGCCCGTTACTCAATTCAATTCTCTACTCAAATGTCTCCTCCTCAGAAAGGCCATTTGAGATCATCCTATTTAATACAATCCCTGTCACAGTTTATATCCTTACTCTGTTTTATTTTTCCTTTGTAACATGTATACTATCTAACACTATCTTATGTATGTGTATGTATTTATCTCTCCCCACTGTTGTATAAGCTCTATGAGGGCAGAGACTATTGGTTTTGTTCATGGTTGTATCACCTGTGCTAGAACAGTACCTGACACATAGTGGATACTCAATAAATATTTGTTGAATAGTAAAAGCAAAGCTGCCTGCATCTGTGACTACACAGGTGAAAGTAGAGATGTCAGAAAGGCCAAAGAAAAGCAAATGCCTAAAAATAGGAACCAAATCATTGTACACTTGTTAATATGATCCTGTCTGTGAGGGGAATTTTTGCTATGTTCAGACTCATCATGTAAAAACATTTGGGGAGGCAACCACCACTCACCTGTTACCCCACTCCTCAATGGGCAGAGTGTCAGCATCATGTCACAAGAAGAGCATGCAGGATGAGAGCTCATTGTGACCATCTTGGAGAATGCAATCTGCTACAACAATTTCTTCTCATAGCACTTTCTAAGGGTTAAAGATCTGAAGAAGTGCCAGTTTCAAAACAAATGAGCGACGGCTATGATGTTGTGGAAGGACCACTGGACTGAGATGACAGATTCCCCTGAAATCGACCCCTGCCACAAACTCACGACTCTTCAAGCCTGCCTTGCACTCAGGTCCCATCTCACATTGTTTGCCTGCTTCAGATGTTGCTGCTTGCTCTTCTCTACCAGATGCAGTTGGAAAAACTTCCCTGACACCACCATGTCTACACTTAACCCCCACAGGATGTTTTGAAAGTTCTGTTATGACACTTGATAAATATTGGATAGATGCATGGATGCATGGATAGATAGGTGGATGGTCAAGTAACTGATTAGGGGCTTGAGCAGGTTAGTCAATCCCTGTGTACTTCAGTTTCTATACCTGTAATATAGTTAGATTATATGATCATTTTACCCAAGTATTCTATGTAATAATAAATTTTGAAAATAGCTGTGTAATCTTTAGTTGTTTTTAGCATATGTTTCATATCATTATTCAGTTTTTAGCTCTATGTCTTATTTGTCCAGCTAGATTCAAGTTTCTTAGACTAGAGCTCTATATAGCACATCTTTTAACTACAGATGTCTAGCAGAGCACTGCAAAGTAGGTGTTTGCTGAAAATACTGATGCTGAAAATTGCTGGTAAACAAGGCTAATCCATCATTCTTCCTCATGTCAAGATAATAATTCAGAAAAGGAATATGAGAGATTAGATCATGTAGAGGCTTACGGCATAGGCTCTGGAGCACTCTGCCTGGTTGGATCCCTCTCTGACAAGTATTAGTTCTTATAACCTGGTCATGTTCTTATTCTCTCTATACCACAGTTTCCTCATCTGTTAAATGGAGATAATAATAATACCTATCTTACAGGGTTGCTGTGAGAGACTTATACAATGCTTGACTCATAACAATTACTGTTATCACCACCATAGGTATGAGGATATATTCATAGGTGTGCCTCTCCCACTTTTCTTTGCCTCCATAAAGCCCTGCTTTCTCAGGACCCCACTAGAAAAGTGGAATAATGTTGAGAGTCACAAAGTCTTTTTAATTTCCCAGCTTTTAAAAGAGACCATGAGTGTGCAGTGAGGTGACAGCAATCCCCAGACAGCTCCCGCTGAACCCAATTTCTGTCTGATTGCCTCTTTCAGCTCACATGGATAGCTCACTTGAGGCCTTTACAGTGCTGGTTTGTCTGGCCTGTTAAAAGTTTAGTTCCTCCTGCCTTCTCTCAATCCTCCATAACTCAATAAATACGGTATCACTATGCATCCATCAGATTCTAAGTATTGAAGACATGAAAGTGAAAAAGACACAGTCCCTGCTCTTAAATAGCTCATAGACTAGTTGAGAAGGCAGACATGTACATAACTCACTAGAGGCATGTGATAAGAGACATAATGGGGGAATGAAGTTTACTTTGGGAACAGGGAGGAAGAAGCCAAAAAGCCATCATTATAGCCTATCTTACTTTTTAAGTCCACAATTTTATGGTCATCTTTAGGTACAGTAACAGGACAATGAAATATGTAAAATCAAAATATGCTAAAAATTCCAAATCCTAATTATAGTACGTCGGTGGCATAAGTCTGTGTGAAAACTCCCTGTAGATCCTTCACCAAAGGCCAGGCTGCACACATACAGAGCAAAGCTCAACAAAGCTTGCCAAAGAATGGCCATTACAGATTTAAAAGCAGAACAAAGATAGTAGAGGTTATACAATTCTGGAAGACACTGGTGCTCTGGCCCAGTCAGAATGGAGAGACTCATCAACACCCCATTCACTGAGATTCCAGAAGGGTCTGGAGGAAGGACCATACCCTACAGTAAGATTTAATCTAGACCTGCACTGACCAATGCAGTAGCCACTAACCACACATAGCAATTTATATTTAAATTTCAACTAATTAAAATTAAATAAAATTTAAAATTCATTTTGTCGGTCTCATTTGCCACATTTCAAATGCTTAAGATTTAAATGTGACTAGTGGCAACCACAGTGGACAACAGAGATATAGAACATTACCATCATTACAGAAAGGTTCATTGGATAGCCCTCCTCTAACAAAGCTGAAAACCAAGCCTGAAAGATGAAGGAGAAACACCCCAAAATTATCTACCTCAACATTCTTTAAAGGAAGGCAACATAACCCAGACGCTTTATAATGTACCATCCACAATACATAGCAAACAATAAATAATTCTAGCCATACAAAGAAGCAGGAAAATGTGGACCATAATCAAGAAAAAATAACTATGAATGGAAACAGACCGTGAGATAATACAGAAGTTGGAATCTTCAGACAATGGCTTTAAAGTAGCTATAAACATCTTCAAGGACTTAAAGAAAATATGGTCTTAATCAGTAAATAGATGGAGATTCTATTTAAAAAAGAATAAAAATAGGGCTTCCCTGGTGGCGCAGTGGTTGAGGGTCCGCCTGCCGATGCAGGGGACATGGGTTTGTGCCCCGGTCCGGAAAGATCCCACTTGCCGCGGAGCGGCTGGGCCCGTGAGCCACGGCCGCTGAGCCTGCGCGTCCGGAGCCTGTGCTCCGCAGCGGGAGAGGCCACAGCAGTGAGAGGCCCACGTACAGCAAAAAAAAAAAAAAAAGAATAAAAATAAATTTAGAATTCTAAATTGCAATATCTGAAATGAAGTATTCACTCAGTGGGCTAAACAACAGATTGGCAATAACAGGAAAATGGATCAGTAAACTTGAAGAAGATCCCTAGAATTAACCCAAACTGAAGAATAGAGTGGGGAAAAAAAACTGATTACAACAAATGTGAGTATTCACGTTTCCTGTCCTTCCCTAAGATTTATCATTAATTATTCTTTGCTAACCTTGTCAAATTTTCAACACGTAAACCAGACAAGATCTGCCAAGTGTCTTTTCATATGTCCAAATGCTCCATCACATTACTGCCAACTCTTAATGACTCAGAAGCTGATTTGCTGAACAAAGTGAAATCTCAGCCAATTTAACCACTCTAAGATTTACATTATCAATCTATACCATAGTCACACTCAAAAATGTCAGATTTTCATCAAATTAGGAACCTTTCTAAAGATTATCAAGGTACTATTGATTTGATTCATTCTGCAATTTAAAACAAGATGGGGGCAGATACATTTTCAATAAGTTAGAATTCTTTTTTTAATCTTTTTATTATTTTTGGCTGTGTCGGGTCTTAGTTGCAGCACACGGGATCCTTGCTGCGACACACGGGATCTTTCATTTTCATTGCAGCACACAGGCTTCTCTCTAGTTGTAGTGCACAGGCTCTCTAGTTGTGGTGCACAGACTCCAGGACACATGGGCTCTGTAGTTTGCAGCACATGGGCTCTCTAATTGAGGCATGCAGACTCAGTAGTTGCAGCGTGGGGGGTTTATTTGTCCCATGGCATGTGGGATTTTAGTTCCCTGACCAGGGATTGAACCCTTGTCTCCTACATTGAAAGGCAGATTCTTAACTACTGGACCACCAGGGAAGTCCCAAGCTAGACATCTTAATGTGTTTCAGTGAAGCATGTTGGTGGTAGAAGTTTCAGAAATTACTGAGTGAAGTCCCTAATGTATAGAACCATTAGGTATAAAGTAATAATATTTGGTCCCTGTTCATCTTCCAAGGTTGAGGAAGGAGGTAGTTGCACAAAGTGCCACCAGTGAACAGAGTGATACAAATTTCATTAGGAAGAAATCTCTATATTGAGAACAGGCCTCCTAGTTAATTATAGGTAAATAGGGCTTGACCTGGGACATGAGTACACCTGAGTTCTAATGTACTTTTTTGCATAGGTTACTAAGGTTACTTTTTTGCATAGAGTTAGGATAAAAGAGCAGTAATAGGTTTTAATACAAGGACTAAGAGATTCTAGGATAGTTAAATCAGATGTTTCCTAAGTGACCCAAATAATCCAGTGTTTCTTTACCTAACTATCTTTGTAGACATTCATTTCTGATTTTCTCTGGAGAAACTAGACATAAAAGGAGAGTCTTCTTATCAATAAGCCAGCTATATATTAATGCAAATGTCAATAATAAGTTTATATAACAATTGATTTATAATATCAAAAGGCCATATACATAATTTTAAATTATTTCATTAAAGCCTATCACCATCCATTGCTTTTCAGTAAAGGAAAATATTTTTTACTTTATTTTACTTCAACTCTGCATTACTTTGCTCAGGGAACCCTAGATACGTACTATTTTAATGTCTCTATTCATGAAGTCAAAAATCATCCCATTTATATAAATATCTCATCATCAGAATCCTCCTCATATTTTTCTACCTCGTAAGCCCTCAGGACCTTTCATTAAAAGGCATTCACACAAGCCCTAGCCCACCACTTCTAACCATAGCCATCAGAACTCGCTATTCAGTTGAAAAATGCCAACACCACTAACTTGAAGCCTGGCCTCTATTTGGCATTTTGACTAGCACTCTCTCCTCTTGCATCCTGGCCAGTCCCTGATTAAAAGAGGAGTCAGAGAGCTAGGTGCCCAGTCTGATCAGCCTACAAGGGACACTAAAGCACAGGGAATACACAGAAATTGTGGTATCAGTTTCCACACATGACCAGAGTCACAGGCACAGTGTGGTCCATCTCACATGGACGAAGGCAGTATCCTCGAGTGAAAATTTCAAAGGTGCTGATGTCTCTGTGTTGACTATTTCCACAAGGTACATATGCACATTTCATGATGTTACTACAGTAATCTGAAGCTGGACGTCCTGTCAACACTGTGTAATGCCCTTTGCTACCAATGAGTGATTTACTACTATCTGTATTATAAACTTTGTAGTATGATTTTGAAGTTGTCTGGTTCAGAAAATTCCAAAAGAAAAATAAAGACAAAATAGGAACAACTAACAAGTGAGAAATACTTTGCCTACATAAAAGCCAGGAAAATGAGCTTTCAAAATATTTTGAATAAGATTTAGCAAGAATTTCTATGTAAATTATTTCTATCCTTAGTGAGTCCGAATGACTAAAGCTATCCAATCATGAGCACTATAAAAACCTAGAAATGAAAGACAAACTATGGGCTTCCCTGGTGGTGCAGTGGTTAAGAATCCGTCTGCCACTGCACGGGACACAGGTTTGAGCCCTGGTCCAAGAAGATCCCACATGTCACAGAGCAACTAAGCCCGTGCACCTAGAGCCCATGCTCTGCAACAAGAGAAGCCCCCACAATGAGAAGCCCACACACCACAACAAAACGTAGCCCCCGCTCGCCGCAACTAGAAAAAGCCCATGAGCAGCAATGAAGACCCAACACAGACAAAAATGTAATTAATTAATGAATTTTTTTAAAAAAAGGAAAGATAAACCAAGTAAGTTAAAATATTAGGTCACATTTGGTGCAATGCATGTAATTTCAGACATAAAAAAACAAGCATAAAAATTTTCTTAGCAAAATATAAATGTGCCCCCCTCACTTATAAAAATGAACAAGTATTTTTAAAATATTGATTTAAAGTGTTGCCAAATTATTAGCCTGCTTTTGGCATCCACATGGATTAGTCCAACCTGGGTTCTGGTTTATTCTGTTCCTCTCTTAAAGTCAGAACAAATTGAGAGGAAAAACACAGAAGTCAGGCAGATGAAGGTAGAACATTGATTTTTATTCTTTTAACTGATAAAGCTGCTTGGAGAACATAGGGACCAAGTTGCCTTTCTCATATCTCAGCCCTGAATTAATTTTATGCACTCAGAGATGGACCAACACGGGCCTCACTTAAAAAGCAAAAGGCTTTTTTTTTAAACGCCTTTATTGGAGTATAATTGCTTTACAATGGTGTGTTAGTTAGTTAGTTAGGTCTGCTTTATAACAAAGTGCATCAGCTATACATATACATATATCCCCATATCTCTTCCCTCTTGCGTCTCCCTCCCACCCTCCATATCCCACCCCTCTAGGTGGTTACAAAGCACCGAGAAACATTGTTTATCTCTTAACCAGAGGAAAGCAGACACTTCTTTCAGTAGGAAGGTCCAAACACAAGAAAGAAGAGGAAATGTATGCCCAGTTATTCTCCCAAACTCCTCAATCAGCATTTTGTTCTACTACCTTGAGGGGCAATGAGTGAGATCAGTAAGATTCTGATTTAGTAAGTCTAGGAAGTGGCCTGAGTATTGGGATTTTAAGAACTTCCCAGGAGATTCTAATGAGCAGCTGTAGTTGAGAACCACTGCATTCATCCCATGTTCAAACAGATGAGTGGGGAGGAGCTCAGAAGTCTGTCCCATCTCCATGAGGTCAATCTCCCAATGCCAACCATTGCTTATTTGTGGGTTCTTCTCAGACACTGGGGGACAGTTTAATATTTTGCTCTCCAAGAGCTCTGAAGTGGGCTGATGCAGTTTATTAATTCAATTAACTTCAAAGCTGAAAAACTCACTCTCTATTCCATTCCCATCCCAAATTTTCCCAGCTGTAAGATCTAATACAGCTCCTCAGAGGTTCTGCAATGTTATTATTAACAACATAAAATACTGCACTTCATTCAGAGAATACCAAGAGTAAGTGTCCCCAAGTTTGAAGAGAAATCAACTCCAACTGTGAATTTTTCAGTGAGAAATTAATGTTCAAAAATGAATTTTTTCACAAGTTAAAGTCTAACATTAAATTATCTTGCCTTTTAAAATCCAAAATCCAAAGAATTTTAAATCTATATGATTATTATATTATAATCCCTCTAAATTTTTAATTTTTCTCAATCTCAAATTGGAGGATTTGTGATGCTTGGGTAGAATTTGGATTTTTCGGTAGCTGTTGCCTTGGCTCTTGACCATCATATGAATTTAATTTTCTCAGACCCTTGAATTAACTGATAAGCCTTGCATATGTCTCACTTACAAATAAAGTCAAAAAAGTCAATAAGACACATAAAGTTATCACAGCACTAGTCCCATAATGACAAAATATAGCCCCTAATGTAGTTAATCTCTCCATTTCTGCATCTCCAGATCTAAGTACTTAGTGTTACCACAGACCATAGCCAAGACTCTGTGCTAAAAGGGGAAGACAACAGACAACAAAGGTCTCTGGATGCAGCCTCACCAGGAGACCATTTAACAGGGAGAAAGTTCCCATTGGGAAGCTAATTTTGACCCTATGTATTTACTTCACCTAAGGGGAAATCCCGCGCCCCACCCCCGCATATACTGTCTTTCACTTGAAGAGTTGCATTCGAGACATCTTGCAAGGAATAACTCTATTACTGTAAAGTTTTAGAGATCTACAATGATGACACCATCAGTGAACAGATCTTGTTTGAAGTATCTTTTTTGCTTTCTGTATCATTAAAGAGCTCTAAATTTTCATTTTTCCTTTGAGCACTGTGTTTGAGGATTTGTGGGCAGGTAAAGGTAAACTACAAGTGAAGCATCCAGGGAAGCTATTACCAGCCCCGGCTGAAGGGGTGAGAGAAGGGAGCTGTAGCAGTAGGAGAGGGCCTGCCCAACAGGGAAATGCATCCACTGTCAAACTGTAATTTGGCAGGCAAGGAGTCAGTGAATAAATACCTCAGCCCCCCTCTCTTGCTCTCTAATCCTGCTGGACTCAACCCGATCAAGAGAGTAAAGCAGTCTGAGTGATAGAGGTCGGCCTCTAGAAGCACAGAGCAGGTCTGGAAGGATGGACAGTGGGTCTGGAAGAGTAAGCAGAGAACACTGAGTGCTCTTCTATGTGCTGTTGCCATCTGTTATTCCCCTATCCATTTCAGGAAGGATCAGTTGAGTTTCTAAATGTTCAAGTTACACCTTAATCACCCTTTATGTTCTAACACAGGTAGTGCTAAAATGTTCCTAGAATCTGCCTCCCTTCTTTCCTTTTACTTTCCCTTTGATTTCTGGCTCAGATATATGATTTTGGAAAATACTCCTTCAGATTTTGTCTTGCACATTTTCCTACAGCAAGAAATAAGAAATCAAAACAATCTGGGTCTACTATAGTCATCCACTGTTCAAACCTTCCCACCTTCAAAGCATCACCAAGTTGCATAATCCCATTCACCAAGGACAGTTTCTCCCATCAGGTCAACCCAGGCCTGGACATCATCTATTATTATCTGCTGGCTCCCATTTAATATTCCCTTTTTTTTCTGTGCCTTCTCTTAGTGTACTAATTCCATACATTTCTTGGGTACGTTCCCTCAAGGTGCAAGCAATGTCCATGTCATTTTGAAGGTTTCCAAATCATTCTTCTTCCTAGTATTCTTCTCTCAAGTAGTGTTTTTCCATAACCCCTTGAAATAGCTGTCCCAATTTACAAGGATGGTTGCCCATTTCTTTTATGCTGGAGTCTGTATTTGCAGCTCTCACAGTGTTTTATCCATTGTGTTCTGGATTCTGGCATCTTCTGAGAAGTCATTACAGTTTTCTCCTGAAGACATTGGTTCCCTTGCCTTTATTGGACCCATCACTACTTCTGATATAGTAACACCTAAAATATTTCCCTCTTTTCTAAAGCTCTGTTTAAGAGCAATTATACGTACGCTTATCTTGTTTTTCCCTTTCATATCTGCCTCTCCTAGCTTTCAAGTGTCTGATTTTCTGTTTCATTTCTTCTACTTTGACATCCATATTATATTACATATCCTGAGGAAATCTCTCCTTTATCTAGCTTAATCATATTGTCTTCCTCTATTTTATTTTATTGTTCTCCTTGCTCCTGTTCTGATAGTAAAACTGTAATATATTTCTCTAATTACTCCTGTTCCTCCTTGATTTCATGAGTTAATTTGATTTCTAGGAATCCAAGAATACCAGGCTAAAGCCTTTTTAGCCTTTGGATTTGAAATCATTTCATTGAGATGATTTTCTAATTTACTTGTTTTGACAGCATAGTCTCTGCATACTTTTGCATTTGTTTATTCTTAAAATCTGTTGCTATATTATGAGTCTCAGAAATCCAAAGTCATGACTCCTAGGAGCTCTAATAAGACAGGGAGCAAAAGAGGAGCACAGGCTGCTGGAGGTATTGTGATTAAAACAACATTCAGGTGGCAAGGGGCTCCTGTTCAACTGGGGCATCCGTCTGCTGGACAGCGGCTCCATGAAGAATGTTCTGCAAGTCGCCGTATGGATGAGAGGCTCTTGCTGCTACAGCCAGGAGTCAGTGCTGTGCCTCTGAGGTGGGAGAGCCAACTTCAGGACACTGGTCCACAAGAGAACTCCAAGCTCCACGTAATACCAAAATCTCCCAGAGATCTCCATCTCAACAACAACACCCAGCTTCACTCAACGACCAGCAAGCTACAGTGCTGGACACCCTATGCCAAACAACTAGCAAGACAGGAACACAACCCCACCGGTTAGCAGAGAGGCTGTCTAAAGTCATAATAAGTCCACAGACACCCCAAAACACACCACCAGACGTGGATCTGCCCACCAGAAAGACAAGATCCAGCCTCATTCACAAGAACACAGGCACTAGTCCGCTCTACCAGGAAACCTACACAACACACTGAACCAACTTTAGCCACTGGGGACAGACACAAAAAACAACGGGAACTATGAACCTGCAGCCTGCAAAAAGGAGACCCCAAACACAGTAAGATAAGCAAAATGAGAAGACAGAAAAACACACAGCAGATGAAGGAGCAAGATAAAAACGCACCAGACCTAACAAATGAAGAGGAAATAGGCAGTCTACCTGAAAAAGAATTCAGAATAATGATAGTAAAGATGATCTAAAATCTTGGAAATAGAATAGACAAAGTGCAAGAAACATATAACAAGGACCTAGAAGAACTAAAGATGAAACAAGCAATGATGAACAACAGAATAAATGAAATTAAAAATACTCTAGATGGGATCAATAGCAGAATAACTGAGGCAGAAAAACAGATAAGTGACCTGGAAGATAAAATAGTGGAAATAACTACTGCAGAGCAGAGTAAAGGAAAAAGAATGAAAAGAACTGAGGACAGTCTCAGAGACCTCTGGGACAACATTAAACGCACAAACAGTCGAATTATAGGGGTTCCAAAAGAAGAAGAGAAAAAGAAAGGGACTGAGAAAATATTTGAAGAGATTATAGTTGAAAACTTCCTGAATATGGGAAAGGAAATAGTTAATCAAGTCCAGGAAGCACAGAGAGTCCCATACAGGATAAATCCAAGGAGAATTATGCCAAGACACATATTAATCAAACTGTCAAAAATTAAATACAAAGAAAGCATATTAAAAGCAGCAAGGGAAAAACAAGAAATAACACACAAGGGAATCCCCATAAGGTTAACAGCTGATCTTTCAGCAGAAACTCTGCAAGCCAGAAGAGACTGGCAGGACATATTTAAAGTGATGAAGGAGAAAAACCTGCAACCAAGATTACTCTACCCAGCAAGGATCTCATTCAGATTTGATGGAGAAATTAAAAGCTTTACAGACAAGCAAAAGCTGAGAGACATCAGCACCACCAAACCAGCTTTACAACAAATGCTAAAGGATCTTCTCTAGGCAAGAAACACAAGAGAAGGAAAAGACCTACAATAACAAACCCAAAACAATTAAGAAAATGGGAATAGGAACATACATATCGATAGTTACCTTAAATGTAAATGGATTAAATTCTCCACCAAAAGACAGAGACTGGTTGAATGGATACAAAAACAAGACCCATATATATGCTGTCTACAAGAGACCCACTTCAGACCTAGAGACACATACAGACTGAAAGTAAGGGGATAGAAAAAGATATTCCATGCAAATGGAAACCAAAAGAAAGCTGGAGTACCAATTCTCATATCAGACAAATTAGACTTTAAAATAAAGACTATTGGAAGAGACAAAGAAGGACACTACATAATGATCAAGGGATCAATCCACAAAGAAGATATAACAATTGTAAATATTTATGCACCTAACATGGGAGCACCTCAATACATAAGGCAAATACTAACATCCATAAAAGGGGAAATCGACAGTAACACATTCATAGTAGGGGCCTTTAACAGCCCACTTTCACCAATGGATAGATCATCCAAAATGAAAATAAATAAGGAAACACAAGCTTTAAATGATACATTAAACAAGATGGACTTAATTGATATTTATAGGATATTCCATCCCAAAACAAGAGAATACACATTTTTCTCAAGTGCTCATGGAACATTCTCCAGGATAGATCATATCTTGGGTCACAAATCAGGCCTTGATAAATTTAAGACAATTGAAATTGTATCAAGTATCTTTTCTGACGACAACGCTATGAGTCTAGATATCAACTGCAGGAAAAGATCTGTAAAAAGTACAAACACATGGAGGCTAAACAATACACTACTTAATAGCAAAGTGATCACTGGAGAAATCAAAGAGGAAATCAAAAAATACCTAGAAGCAAATGACAATGGAGACACGACGACCCAAAACCTAAGGGATGCAGCAAAAGCAGTTCTAAGAAGGAATTTTATAGCAATAAAATCCTACTTTATGAAACAGGAAATATCTCGAATAAAAAACCTAAACTTGCACCTAAAGCAATTAGAGAAACAAGAACAAAAAAACCCCAAAGTTAGCAGAAGGAAAGAAATCATAAAGATCAGATCAGAAATAAATGAAAAAGAAATGAAGGAAACGATAGCAAACATCAATAAAACTAAAACATGGTTCTTTGAGAAGATAAACAAAATTGATAAACCACTAGTCGTGCTCATCAAAAAAAAAAAAGGGAGAAGACTCTAATCAATAGAATTAAATGAAAAAAGAGAAGTAACAAATGACACCGCAGAAATACAAAAGATCATGAGAGATTACTACAAGCAACTCTATGCCAATAAAATGGACAACCTGGAAGAAATGGACAAATTCTTAGAAAGGCACAATGTGGCAAGACTGAATCAGGAAGAAATAGAAAATATGAACAGACCAATCACAAGTAGTGAAATTGAAACTGTGATTAAAAATCTTCCAACAACAAAAGCCCAGGACTAGATAGCTTCACAGGCGAATTCTATCAAACATTTAGAGAAGAGCTAACACCTATCCTTCTCAAACTCTTCTAAATTATAGGAGAGGGAGGAACACTCCCAAAGTCATTCTATGAGGCCACCATCACCCTGCTACAAAAACCAGACAAGAATGTCACAAGGAAAGAAAACTACAGGCCAATATCACTGATGAATATACATGCAAAAATCATCAACAAAATACTAGCAAACAGAATCCAACACCACATTAAGAGGATCATACAACATGATCAAGTGGGGTTTATTCTAGGAATGCAAGGATTCTTCAATATATGCAAATCAATCAATCTGATACACCATATTAACAAATTGAAGGAGAAAAACAATATGGTCATCTCAATAGATGCAGAGAAAGCTTTCAACAAAATTCAACACCCATTTATGATAAAAACCATCCAGAAAGTATACATAGAGGGAACTTTCCTCAGCATAATAAAGGCCATATATGACAAGCCCACAGCCAACATTGTCCTCAATGGTGAAAAACTGAAAGCGTTTCCACTAAGATCAGGAACAAGACAAGGTTGCTCACTCTCACCACTCTTATTCAACATCGTATTGGAAGTTTAAGCCACAGCAATCACAGAAGAAAAGGAAATAAAAGGTATCCTAATCGGAAAAGAAGAAGTAAAGCTGTCACTGTTTGCAGATGACATGATACTATACATAGAGAATCCTAAAGATGCTCCCAGAAAACTACTAGAGCTAATCAATGAATATGGTAAAGTAGCAGGATACAAAACTAATGCACAGAAATCTCTGGCATTCCTATACACTAATGAGGAAAAATCTGAAAATGAAATCAAGAAAACAATCCCATTTACCACTGCAACAAAAAGAATAAAATATCTAGGAATAAACCTACCTAAGGAGACAAAAGACATGTATGCAGAAAATTATAAGACACTGATGAAAGAAATTAAAGATGATACAAATAGATGGAGAGATATACCATGTTCTTGGATTGGAAGAATCAACATTGTAAAAATGACTCTACTACCCAAAGCAATCTACAGATTCAATGCAATCCCTATCAAACTACCACTGGCATTTTTCACAGAACTAGAACAAAAAATTTCACAATTTGCATGGAAACACAAAAGACCCCGAATAGCCAAAGCAATCTTGAGAATGAAAAATGGAGCTGGAGGAATCAGGCTCCCTGACTTCAGACTATACTACAAAGCTACAGTAATCAAGATAGTACGGTACTGGTGCAAAAACAGAAAGATAGATCAATGGAACAGGATAGAAAGCCCAGAGATAAACCCACACACATATGGTCACCTTATCTTTGATAAAGGTGGCAGGAATGTACAGTGGAGAAAGGACAGCCTCTTCAATAAGTGGTGCTGGGAAAACTGGATAGGTACATTTAAAAGTGTGAGATTAGATCACTCCCTAACACCATACACAAAAATAAGCTCAAAATGGATTAAAGACCTAAATGTAAGGCCAGAAACTATCAAACTCTTAGAGGAAAACATAGGCAGAACACTCTATGACATAAATCCCAGCAAGATCCTTTTTGACCCACCTCCTAGAGAAATGGAAATAAAAACAAAAATAAACAAATGGGACCTAATGATACTGCAATGCTTTTGCACAGCAGAGGAAACCATAGACAAGACTAAAAGACAATCCTCAGAATGGGAGAAAATATTTGCAAATGAAGTACTGACAAAGGATTAATCTCCAAAATTCACAAGCAGTTCATGCAGCTCAATAACAAAAAAACAGACAACCCAATCCAAAAATGGGCAGAAGACCTAAATAGACATTTCTCCAAAGAAGATATACATACTGCCAACAAACACATGAAAGAATGCTCAACATCATTAATCATTAGGGAAATGCAAATCAAAAGTACCATGAGATATCATCTCACACCAGTCAGAATGGCCATCAGTGAAAAATCTAGAAACAATAAATGCTGGAGAGGGTGTGGAGAAAATGGAACATTCTTGCACTGCTGGTGGGAATGTGAGTTGGTAGAGCCACTATGGAGAACAGTATGGAGGTTCCTTAAAAAACTACAAGTAGAACTACCGTATGACCCAGAATCCCACTACTGGGCATATACCCTGAGAAAACCATAATTCAAAAAGAGTCATGTACCAAAATGTTCATTGCAGCTCTATTTACAATAGACAGGACATGGAAGCAACCTAAGTGTCCATCAACAGATGAATGGATAAAGAAGATGCAGCACATATGTACAATGGAATATTACTCAGCTATAAAAAGAAACAAAATTGAGCTATTTGTAATGAGGTGGATAGACCTAGAGTCTGTCATACAGAGTGAAGTAAGTCAGAAAGAGAAAGACAAATACCGTATGCTAACACATATATATAGAATTTAAGGGAAAAAAATGTCATGAAGAACCTAGGGGTAAGACAGGAATAAAGACACAGACCTACTAGAGAATGGACTTGAGGATATGGGGAGGGGGAAGGGTAAGCTGTGACAAAGTGAGAGAGTGGCATGGACATATATACACAACCAAATGTAAAATAGATAGCTAGTGGGAAGCAGCCGCATAGCACAGGGAGATCAGCTCGGTGCTCTGTGACCACCTAGAGGGGTGGGATAAGGAGGGTGGGAGGGAGGGAGATGAAAGAAGGAAGAGATATGGAAACATATGTCTATGTATAACTTATTCACTTTGTTATAAAGCAGAAACCAACACACCATTGTAAAGCAATTATACTCCAATAAAAATGTTTAAAACAAACAAACAAATAAATAAATAAATATTTTTTTAAAATTAACAAAAAAACCACATTCACACAGCAGCTTACCTCGTGGCAGGGGACTGCCCAAGTCAGGTGCTACCAGACTTTCCAGTCACTGTCAGGTAATAAGCCTGGAAGAATAGAACAAGGGGAAAGAAGTGATCTAAACAGTTTGTCTCTAACATTGAAGAACAGCAAAGTTGGTCAATATCGACCCTGAATATCCAGAGCAGCGTAATGGTCAGAACACTTGACTCCACTATCTTGCACATGTGGAACTATCAGGAGACATGACCCTCGTGCCCCTAGAACTGGAGGAAAGTCCTTCTCTCATCATCGGAAACCAGGCCAAACAGGGAGGTAAAGCATTTCTCACATTTGTCCCACCCTACGGCAGCAGGAACGCTGTGAGCTAAGACCTTGGAAAAATAGCTGCAGCAGTTTCAGCCCAGAGGGGCTCACGGGACCTGAGTCTGGTCACATGAGAGCTCCTCGAAGTTGACAATTCTGTGTCACCATGAACCAGGCCCCTTCACCCTCAGAACCAGACACTTGGCTTAGTCTGCAACCAAGCTTGCAGTCCACCCCCCCCACCAGGGCTTCCCAATCCTACAGAGGCTCAGAGCCTGGGCCCTCAAAGTGTGGTCCTCACAGGAGGAGCAACACCATTGCCTGGTATTCCTAGTGAACCCGAATCCACATTCTAACAAGACCCCTTGGCCATTGGCTTTCACAGTAAAGTGTGAGGAGTACTGCTCTGCTTCCTAGGCTGAGGCTGAGAAATTTGGGGTATGGAAGGAGGGGAAGGACAAAGGAAAGGACAGAAAGAGAAGCAGAGGTAGAAGTGCCCAGACATGAAATCAGACTGCCTTTCAGTGGTTCAAGCCAAGCCTGCAGAAGGGCTATGAGAATGTAAAACTTGCTTTCGATCAGATGTTGTATCTCAGAAATTTCCATTTTTGATCAGTGTGTTCCTGAGTATTTGTGTGAATTTGATAAGCTAGGACTTCTAGGCAGTAAACAAAATATTCCACTACATTCCAGGAAGCCAAACAGCAGCCAGTGAACAAACAGTTACAAGAAATCAATGAACAAACCAGAAATCAGATTTCCATCCCAGAAAGACTGCCACCCTCATTTTGATAGTTCAGGGTGCTCTCCCACACCCTCTATTGCCTCACTGACCCTGAGTGAGTCCCCAACCCTAATTCCTTCACGTCTGAGCTGAGAACATGTATCAATAGATAGATCACTGCCCTCCAGTAAAAGGATCAATCAATCACAATGTAGAACTTACTACTAACCATTTGGCACTAGTTTAATTATAAAAATGTTTCTTTCATTGGTGAGACAACTTTTTGAAGACATTCTTAGTCACTCAGCTGAAGCTTTAAGGGAAGTAAACAATTTTAAAGGAGGTGAATAGTTTGTTTCTTTGATCTCTTTACCCAAGGCAACTCCTGGTATCTTCAAGTGAGCATAAATCCCAGAAGTCTTGGTTAACCACCAAGCTGGGAAAGTGTCACAGCTGTCACTAATCCTGTGCAGCCCTGGGCCAAAGCTGGCCTTCAGAGGCAAGTGAGAAGGCTGATGAAGCAGTCAGGATGCAGGGTCAAATCTGTGAGAGGAAAGGTGGACATTCACATTCACTGTCCTCTGGGCTGTGCCCAACACAGCCACGCTATAGCTGGGTGTGTCATGACCCAGAGGAGAGGGGTTACCCCTGCATGGGAACAGCAAATGTATCTGCCCTGCAGATGTAAACAGATGGGAGAACATGGGATTTTTGGAAATCAGATTTATGTGTGATTCTTATTTTATTCCCTATGGGTTTTTTTTTCCATAAGAAATATAAGTTAGGGGTTTTTCAAGATGGTGGAGGAGTAGGAGGACGTGGAGTTCATCTCTCCCCACAAACTCATCAAGAATACATCTACAAATGGAACAGTTTTCACAGAGCACCTGCTGAATGCTAGCAGAGGACCGCACACACCTAAAAGAACATGAAAGATCCCCATGTAACTGGGTAGGACAAAAGGAAGAGGAGAGGAAGCAGGATGGGACCTGAGCCCCTGGCAGGGAGCTGAAGGAGACGAGAGGTTCCAGCATCTGGAGAAGCCCCTCACCGGTGGGGAGTTCAGCTGGGACAGAGGGGGAGCTTCAGGGGCTTGGAGGAGAGCCCAGCAACTGGTCTATGGCAGGCAGAACAGAGTGAGACTTACACAGATGGTCCAGGCCACAGCCCTGTGTGCCCCAGCCTGAGACGGTGTCCACCAGTGCACACAGGGGCTGGGTGCTGCAACGTGGGGCTTGGAGAGTAGACCCCGGGGGAAGTACTTCTGTTGGCTGTGAGGATCTCTGCAACTGGGAATGCTAGTGGAGAAAACCCGGACCACCACAGAAGAAAAGTGCCCTTGTTGAGTGATGCGTGAATAGCAGGGCCACCACCACAGCCTCTCTCCTCACTCTCCAGCCCCTGCCTCCATGGGTGCTAGGGCAGACTCCTGCCACAGCAGGCTTGCACAACCCCAGCCATCGCCTCCTCTGTCCCCTTCCCCCAGCCTGGGTGACACGCTCGCCCTGATCACCACCTGACAGGCCCTCACATTCCAATCGCTACCCAGCACCCTCCTGCCCAGGTGGCCTGATCGCCCCAATCTCCACCTTGGCTCCTTCCTGCCTGATGGGCTCATGGGCTCTGGCAACCTCTGGAGCAGACTCTGATGGGAGGAACACACATAGAGGTGGGATGGAAACCACAGCTGACCCCCAGGGGCTGTGTGACTAAGGAAGAAGAGCTGAAATCTCTCCTTGTGGCTCAGCCAACCATGGAGTTACACCTCCACTGACAGCTTCCTAAATTCAGCACCTGTGAAACATCCAAAAGGACAAAAAGCTCCTGTAGCTGAGACAGATCTTGCTTTAGCAGCTGTGGGCTTTGTGGACATGTACATGTAGGAGCTGGGCCAGGCCAGAGTCTGAGCTGCCTCCACAGTTCCCACAGCAGCACCAGGTGCACAACTACTCCAGTCCTGGGACCTGACCTCACTGTATCTGCATCAGTGCCCTGGTGAAAACAATGCCTGAGAGTCACCAGGGCCAATTGCTGGCATAACCACAGTAAGAGTCGGACTGAGAGCAGAGCCCACACAATTGGTGAAAGGAGACACAACAGATCACATTCACAGGTGAACAGCTCTAGAGGAGGAATACTCAGTGGCTTCTCTCCCAGGAGTGACCCAATCCTGCCTACCTCACAGCACAGATCAGAAACACAGCTAAGAAACAGATCTTGGGGGCTCTACTCCATCAACTAGGGAGCAGACCCCGTCTCTGACAGGACAGTGACAACCACAGAGCAAAGGAGAGGACCTGCTAAATATCCAGTGCAGGTTCTGGTCACCACAACACCAGTCAAATCCCCTATCAAGGAGATAATGACACAAGCCTCTGGACCAACCTCATCCACCACAGGTCAGACACCAGAAGCAAGAGGAACTACAATCCTGCAGCCAACAGAAAGGAGAACACAAACACAGTAAGTGTGACAAAATGAGAAGACAAATAAATATCTTGCAGATGAAGGAGAAAGATAAAAATCTACAAGAACAACTAAATGCAGAGGAGATAGGCAATTTATCTGAAAAAAATTCAGAGACATGACAGTAAAGTTGATCCAAGATCTCAGAAAAAGAATGGAGGCATGGATTGAGAAGATACAAGAGATGTTTAACAAAGACCTAGAAGAACTAAAGAAAAAACAAACAGAGATGAACAATACAATAACTGAAATAGAAAATATGCTAGAAGGAAGCAATAGCAGAATAACTGAGGAAGAAGTACAGATAAGTGAACTGGAAGACAGAATGGTGGAGATCTCTGCCAAGGAACCGAATAAAGCAAAAAAGAATGTAAAGAAATGAGGACAGTCTCAGAGACATCTGGGATAATATTAAACTCATCAACATTTGAATTATAAGGGACCCAAAAGAAGAAAAAGAGAAAGGGCCTGAGAAAATATTTGAATAGATTATAGATAAGTGCACACGGAACATTCTCCAAGATAGATCATATCTTGGGTCACAAATCAAGCCTCAGAAAATTTAAGAAAATTGAAATCATATCAAGCACCTTTTCCGACCACAATGCTATGAGATTAAAAATCAATTACAGGAAAAAGCTGTAAAAAACACAAACACATGGGGACTAAACAGTGTGCTACTAAATAACTAAGAGATCACTGAAGAAATCAAAAAGGACCTCAAAAAATACCTAAAGAAAAATGACAATGAAAACATGATGATCCAAAACCTACAGGATGCAGCAAAGCAGTTCTAAGAGGAAGTTTATAGCAATACAATCTTACCTCAAGAAACAAGAAAAATCTCAAATAAAGAAAGTAACCTTACACTTAAAGCTGGAAAAAAAAGAACAAAATAACTCAACGTTAGTAGAGGAAAGAAACCATAAAGATCAGAGCAGAAATAAATGAAATACAGAAAAAGAAAACAATAGCAAAAATCAATGAAACTAAAAGCTAGTTCTTTGAAAAGTTAAACAAAATTGATAAACTTTTAGACTCATCAAGAAAAAAGGACAGAGGACTCAAATTATAAAATTAGAATGAAAAAGGAGAAGTTACAACAGACATCACAGAAATATGAAGGATCATAAGAGACTACTACAAGCAACTATTCACCAAAATAATGGACAACCGAGAAGCAATGGACAAATTCTTAGAAAGGTACAACTTTCTAAGACTGAACCAGGAAGAAATAGAAAATATAAACAGACCAATCACAAGTAATGAAATTGAAACCGTGACTTAAAGTCTTCCAACAAACAAAAGTCCAGGACCAGATGGAGTTACAGGCTAATTCTATCAAACATTTAGAGAAGAGTTAACACCTACCTTTCTGAAACTCTTCCAAAAAAATTGCAGAGGAAGGAACACTCCCAAGCTCATTCTACAAGGCCACCATCACCCTGATGCCAAAACCGGAAAAAAATATGCACACAAAAGACAATTACAGGCCAATATCACTGATGAACATAGACTCAAAAATTCTCAACAAAATAGTAGCAAACTGAACCCAACAACACATGGATCATACACTATGATCAAGTGGGATTCATCTCAGGGAGGCAAGGGTTTTTCAATGTCCACAAATCAAATGGTGTGATACACCACATCAATACATTGAAAAATAAAAACCATATGATCATCTCAATAGATGCAGAAAAAGCTTTTGACAAAATTCAACACCCATTCATGATAAAAACTCTCCAGAAAGTGGGCATAGAAGGAGCCTTCCTCAACATAATAAAAGCCATATATGACAAACCCACAGCAAACATCATTCTCAATGGTGAAAAATGGAAAGCATTTCCTCTAAGGTCAGGAATAAGACAAGGGTGTCCACTCTTGCCACTTTTATTCAACATAGTTTTGGAAGTTCTAGCCATGGCAATCAGAGAAGAAAAAGAAATAAAAAGAATCCAAATCAGAAAAGAAGAAGTAAAACTATCACTGTTTGCAGATGACATGAAAATACATAGAAAATCTTAACGATGCTCCCAGAAAACTACTAGTGCTCATCAGTGAATCTGGTAAAGTTGCAGGATACAAAATTAATGCACAGACCCTATACAATGAAAGAAAAGAAAGAGAAATCAAAGAAACAATCCCATTTACCATCTTATCTAAAAGAATGAAATACCTAGGAATAAACCTACCTAAGGTGGCAAAAGACCTGTACTCAGAAAACTATAAGATACTGATGAAAGAAAAAGAAGATGACACAAACAGATGGAGAGATATATCATGTACTTGGACTGGAAGAATCAATATTATCAAAATGACTCTACTACCAAAAGCAATCTACAGATTCAATGCAATCCTTATCAAATCACCAAGAGCACTTTTCACAGAATTAGAAGAAAAAAAAAATTACAATTTGTATGGAAACACAAAAGTCCATGAATAGCCAAAGCAATCTTGTGAAAGAAAAATGGAGTTGGAAGAATCAGGCTCCCTGACTTCAGGCTATGCTACAAAGCTACAGTCATCAAAACAGTATGGTGCTGGCACCAAAACAAAAATACAGATCAATGGAACAGGATAGAAAGTCCAGAGATAAACCCACACACCTATGGTCACCTAATCTCTGACAAAGGAGGGAAGAATATACAATGGAGAAAAGACAGTCTCTTCAATAAGTTGTGCTGGGAAAACTGGACAGCTACATGTAAAAGAATAAAATTAGCACACTCCCTAACACCATACACAAAAATAAACTCAAAACGGATTAAACATCTAAATGGAAGGTCAGATACTATAAAACTCTTAAGGGAAAACATAGGCAGAACACTCTTTGACATAAATTGCAGCAAGATATTTTTTGATCCACCTCCTAATGAAAACAAAAATAAACAAATGGAACCTAATTAAACTTAAAAGCTTTTGCACAACAAAGGAAACAATAAACAAAACAAAAAGACAGCCCTCAGAATAGGAGAAAATATTTTCAAGTGAAGCAACCAACAAGGGATTAATCTCCAAAATATACAAACAGCTTATGCATCTCAATATCAAAAAAAAAACAATGCGATCAAAAAATGGGTGGAAGCTCTAAATAGATATTTCTCCAAAGAAGACATACAGGTGGCTAAAAAGCACAGTGAAAAGATACTCAACATCATTAATTATTAGAGAAATGCAAGTCAAAATCTACAATGAGGCAAGTCAAAATCTACAATGAGGTATCACCTCACAACGGTCAGAATGGCCATCATCAAAAATCTACAAACAATAAATGCTGGAGAGGGTGTGGAGAAAACGGAACCCTCTTGCACTGCTGGTGGGAATGTAAACTGGTACAGCCACTTGGAAAACAGTATTGAGGTTGCTTAAATAACTAAAAATAGAGCTACCATATGATACAGCAATCCCACTCCTGGTCATATATCCAGAGAAAACCATAATTCGAAAAGATACATGCACCCCAATGTTCATTGCAGCACTATTTACAATAGCCAGGACATGGAAGAAACCTAAATGTCTATCAGCAGATGGATGGATAAAGAAGATGTGGTACATACATACAATGGAATGTTACTCAGCCATAGAAAAGAATGAAATAATGCCATTTGCAGTGACATGGATGTACCTAGAGATTGTCATACTGAGTGAAGTAAGTGAGACAAAAACAAATATCATATAATATTGCTTATATGTGGAATCTGAAAAAAAGGGTACAAATGCACTTATCTACAAAACAGGAATAGAGTTACAGATGTAGAAAACAAACTTATGGTTACCAGGGGGTAAGAGGAGGAGGGATAAATTGGGAGATTGGGATTGACATATGCACACTAATATATATAAAATAGATAACTAATAAGGACCTACTGTATAGCACCGGGAACTCTATTCAATACTCTATAATGACTTATATGGGAAAAGAATCTAAAAAAGAGCAGATATATGTATATGTATAACTGATTCACTTTGCTGTACACCTGAAACTAACACAACATTGTAAATTAACAATACTCCAATAGAAATTTTTTTAAAAAGAAAGAAATATAAGTTATTTTGTAATCAGATTTTAAGTGAGGATTCCTTTAAAATACACAAGGATTTGATCCAGAGAATCTAGAAGTAAGCCTGCTCTCCGTCACCTCTTAGCTTTGTACTTTGGGGAAATCATGAAACCTTCTGAAGCCTCAGTCTCATCAATTTACAATTACTATTTTAATAATTAATGCCTTACCAACTTCACAGAGGCTTTGTAAGTCTCAAATAAGATAATGAATATTTATCAAAATTAACTCAAAATTACTAAAGCCAAAAAAAATAATAATAAAATAACTTTTTTGTGTGTGTGTGGTATGCGGGCTTCTCACTGTTGTGGCCTTTCCCGTCGTGGGGTACAGGTTCCAGTCGCGCAGGCTCACGGGCCTAACCGCTCCATGGCATGTGGGGTCTTCCCGAACCGGGGCACGAGCCCGGGTCCCCTGCATCCGCAGGCGGACTCTCAACCACTGCACCACCAGGGAAGCCCAAACTGCTCCTGTTTTAAAAGCCTCTTCTGAGGCTTTGTCTCAGTTGACTATAGAAGGAAAGGGTAGTGGGCAACCTCATGGAATGGTTTAGAGGCCAGGCAGATCTGGGTAAAGACTCTGGCCTTTACTATCAGCATGATTTTGGGCAAATTACTCCACCTCTCTGACCTCACTATCTTCATCTATAACACAGGAACAACATGTAGGGCGGTTGTGAGAATCAGAACTAATGCATATTATTTGCCTAGCCCTTTGGAGGATTCCCTCATTCTAGTAGGATCAGGAAGCAGGACTATAACCATATATTCTTGTATTGAAAGAGCATGTTACTAAAATTTGCCCTAAATCTTCTTGGGTTCAAAGAAGAACCCACATTTTCACCATCAAGCCTGGTTTGGTTAAGGGAAAGGTGGAGCGCTGCCCATTTCTTCTCCATGACAGTTAGCTGTGGAAGTAAGGGCCATGTCCAGGAGCAAGTGGGATAGCTATATCATGGAATCCTGTCTTCTTGGCCCTAGGGACCCAAGAATGGGATGAACCCAAGAGAATGCAAGTTTTTATGCATAGGAATAAGTTGCTGTTCAGTTTCCTATGTACTACAGGTGGTAAAAGAGGCATAAAATGGTAGCCATGGTGGTTATAGTGGCAGTAGGCACCACAGGGAGACTAAAGTGGAATAATTAACATCAAAATTAGTGACAACCACAGTGACTAAGGCTACAAAAAGGGGTGGAACCCAGTCCAGTGGAGTGGCCAGTGCTGGAGACTGGTCTCAGTAGCAGAGGCATCTAGCACTGTGATCCAAGAGAGAGCAAGCAGGAGGCACCTATCCAACCAGTGAACAATGAAGCTCCGCTCCTCAGCATGCAGTTTCTAGAAACTGAGCCACCAGGGCAGAAGCCAAGACTGCAAGAAGCCACTTGCCACTCTGATGGGGTTGACTGCAGGGTCTTGGGCTTTTCCAGGGGGGTATTGGGGTTCCGGACTCTCCTTGTGATGGCAGCTGGAGCACATGGTGGTGGGAAGAGCCAAGAAAACTCACACTTCTAACTACAACGCCCTACGCTGTGAACCGTTTAAGGTGAGTCTGATTCTGACTCTGGATACTTAGATGATTGTCAAATTTCCTAAAGGACAGAAACAATCTTTCTTTGAAAATCTCCTCCTCCCACCCTCCCCCCACAAGAAGTTCCCCCATAATTTGAATTACATGCAAAAAAGCATGGTTCAAAACTGCAAAGTAGGGCTTCCCTGGTGGCGCGGTGGTTGAGAGTCTGCCTGCCGATGCAGGGGACACGGGTTCGTGCCCCGGTCCGGGAAGATCCCACATGCCGCGGAGCAGCTGGGACCGTGAGCCATGGCCACTGAGCTTGCACGTCTGGAACCTGTGCTCCGCAGCGGGAGAGGCCACAACAGTGAGAGGCCCCGTACCGCAAAAAAAAACAGATTCATCAAAACTGCAAAGTACCATGCAAATGTAAATGTTTTACTGCTGTTATTATGACTTAATGGTACCCCAGAGGCTTCATCCCTGGGTACAAAGGACAAAGCATTCTTTTTTTTTTTAACTTTTAAAAATCATTTTTATTATAATGCTTGAAACTTCCATTTGAATGTTATATCCTTTAGTGGAATGTCAGCATTATGTTGATATTTTAACATCATCTGTGATTTTTTTTTAACATCTTTATTGGAGTATAATTGCTTTACAATGGTGTGTTAGTTTCTGATTAATAACAAAGTGAATCAGCTATACATATACATATATCCCCATATCTCCTCCCGGACAAAGCTTCTTCAAGGCACAGAATACTTGGATATCCATCCTAATGAATAAAATGCTATTTACCACCCTGGTTTCTATCTGGTCTTCAGAGACTTCATAATCTTTTCTGACATTTCTGTAAAGCCAAGGAACCACGCTCTTTTTAAGCAAATTGCCTGGAAAAGCCATTCCTGCCTCTCTCATATGCAGAATAGAAGTGCCTCCTGACTAACCAAGACAGAGTCCTAAAAATGAGCCACTGCAGACAAGATGAAATGAATCCATCTCCATGATCATCACCACTCTGATTTTCCAGGCTGCAGTCTCTGTGCTCAGGGTTCCTGCATTTACTTCAGTTGAGCCCTCTCCTTTCTGTGTATGGCTTTCATGTCATGTACAACAATGGTCGTCTGACTGCAGGCTCCTCTAATCCTACAGACTCCTTCTGACTGTGCAGAGAAGTTGAATTTTCATTTAAAAAAATAACTGCATTCTCTGCTTTTTGAAGAGCCAGAATAATAAAAGACACTGAATACATGGGATTCCTTTAGTTGGGCCACCCATTCATTCATTCTCTCACCAAGTATGTACTGAGCCCCTTCTATGCATAAGGCAGTTGGGAATAAAATGATGGAGAAGACACAAACGCAACCTTGAATTTCCTATTAACCTGGACAAAGGGCACTGCCATGTTGTTTCTGAAGAAATTTGTTTGATTTAACTGTTTGTGTATATTCCATAAGAATCACTACAAGCTGTCGGTGTCAAGAAAAGAGTGATGAACCGAAACTCAAGGGTGGGCTGAAGATGGTTAAGATCGTTCAAGCAGGATGCTAAAATCTGTTCCATGCAACAAAAGCCACACAGAGTCAGGTTGAGATAGTCAGTTAGCACACATCTGAGGATGGAAAACACAAAAGGAGAAAACAGGAGAATCACAGTCTACGAGCAAATCTTGAAATTGAAAGCAACAGAGATTGACAAGAAAACCTTTGCTCACAGCTGCCCTCTGCCTAAGAGAGCCCACCTCCACTACCCTAAATCCACCATGCTCATTCCTATTCATCCTGTGAAATCAGGCTCAGCATCACTTCCACCAGAAAGCTAATCCTCATCACCACCCCTTCCAGATGGAGTTTGGTGTCCCTTCTCATTGTAATACCCAGTGCTTTTTATATACCATTGCATTCCACATACTGGTATAGATCTTTCTGCATATCTCTCTTCCCTACCACACTGTGAGCTACTTGAGGGCATGAATTATTGTCTTATTTATTATTTAGCACAGAGCTTGTTACATTTAGCACTTGCATGTTTGCAGAATGAATGAATAAATGAAGAGGGCTGGTACATTCTTTAGAAGCCTGGATGCTTGCCCCTTAAAGGAATACCTTCACTGACTTACACTTCACTTACACAGGGACTTTGCAAATGAAAACATGTAATAAATATCCCTCGCTCCTTTAGGTCAAGGGCAGAAAGTCAGCAGTGTCGGTTAAGGTCTTTCAGTGTCTTTCTCTCAGCTAGAAAGACAAGCCATCACATTTTGCAAGCTTTCCTTGTCTTCTGCTCTTTGGAGGGATTTGGCTATGGGGCTCTTAATGAGATCAAGCCGAATCACACAGATTCATCCTGTCAAAGGCATTGAAAATCTTTCCTGGGTGATTTATCATGGAAATACATAGGGCAGGAAAGGGGAAGGGGAATTAGAGGAAGCAGAGAAAGCCCCGCTCAGCCTGCAGTGCTCAGCTGGCAGGATGCCTGAGGTAGCCGCAGCAGCCGCAGCAACTGGTAGACAAGGCTGCCCCAACACGAGGATGGATGGGCTCCTGTGAGAAGGCCACCTCCTGAAAATAAATAATCACCAAGACAATCCCACTCCAAGAAGTGCGTTAACACACAACAGCCGCAGTCAGTAAATCCTAGCCAATGAGTATGGTAGAGTGAGGGGTGCTGGATTAATCTGCAGTGCTGGCAACACCTGACAGATCAGTTAAAATATGGAGTAGCTTAGATTTGCTCCCAAAAGTCAACAGCACCATCACTAATTTAAAGTCAGGGCATTCACAGCTAACCATAGTCACTGCTAGAAAGAGACTTGCATAGAAGAACATAAATAACCAGAAATTTAAGCGTCCCTCTTGTATCCTCAACATACCTGTGAATATTTTGACACCTCTCCCTTGCACCTTCCTCCCTGGATGCAGGGCTTATCTCAGGATAACCTTTGTTTTCTGTAGATGACTTAGTTTTATTTTTATGAGGGGGTATGTGCCAGTGTAACATGGGGGCACCTTTTGTTAAAAGCAGCATTAACAAATGTGGCTCAAATAGAAAGCCGTTGCTGTTTGTCAATCTTGCTTTGAAAAAGAGGTGCCAGATTGCATTACAGGACCCTTGAGGGCAGAGACTCTGTCTTCCAAGGCTGAGAGTCTGCTCTTTGCCAGGCAGGTTGCTGAAAACAAAGAATACAAAGATGGAATACAAATGGCACCCTGCCCCAGGCCCTTAGGGTCTAGTGGGAGAGAGAGACCAGGGACAGAGAGGGAAAATTGGCTGAAAGAAAGACCATTGCACTAAAGTGTGGTACTTAAAAGAGAGAAGCCCAGAATGTTCTGGGACAGAGTGAGGGAGGCTTGGCTGGGTCTGACCTGAGAACGGCCTGTAGGAAGAAAGGATACCTTAACACACAGGTCAAAGCTGGATTACTCAAAAGACCTCTCCTCAGAAACTCACAGCATGTACCCATTATTTTACTTAACAACATTTGAGACTGTACAAGCTTTTCTCTTTCTATTTCTTACTGTGCACAACATATCCTTTCCAATATGTGGGATTCTGAGTAAGGCAAATGTGTGTTGAGTTTGAAAATTCACTAACAGCAAGGGGAGGGGCACCAGAAACAAGCAGGAGTGAGGAGGGGTAGTTTTCAGTTTATCAAGATAAGAATAATAGTGCCCACTGGTTTTTTAGAAGGGTTTATCTTTAATAATAATAAAAATAAAAAGACAAAGAAAGTAAATATAGCTACAACCCAAAAAGCCCTGTGGAACTTGAGGTATAGTAGCTAGACTTCTGTGTTTTAGGCCAAACAAAAAAGTAAATAATACAAAGAATTATCAAAAATCACTGAAGTCCTGTCATTTGTGACTTGAAATCCTGCTGTTTGCAACAACATGGTTGGAACTTGAGGGAATTATGTTAGGTGAAATAAGTCAGACAGAGAAAAACAAATACTGTATGATCTCACTCACTTATATGTGGAATCCAAAAGAAAAAGAAAAGGAAAACAGAACTCATAGATACAGAGAACAGATGAGTGGTTGTCAGAGGTGGGGAATGGGTAGTGGGCAAAATGGATGAACGGGTAAAGATGGTCAAAAGATATAAACTTCAAGTTATAAAATAAATAAGGCATGGGAACGTAATGTAAGGTGACTATAGGTAATAATACTGTGTTGTATATTTGAAAGTTGCTAAGACAGTAGATCTTAAAAGTTCTATTCACGAGGACAAAAAAGGTAATTATGCGTGGTGATGGATGTTAAGTAAACTTTTGTGGTAAACATTTTGCAATACGTACATATATTGAATCATTATATTGTACACCTGAAATTAATATAATATTATATGTCAATTATATCACAATTTTTAAAAGGTAGAAATTTCCCAGAATTTAGAAAGAGTCAAAATCTCACTTATTTCACTGTTTAATCTCACTTATTTCATCTTATACTAATAAATAACCAGAATTTTTTTTAAGTCATTGAAATCCAGAAAGCACTTCATTGGTAATAATACTGAATTAGTTTCCTAGGGCTGCCGTAACAAAGTACCACCAACTGAGTGACTTAAAACAACAGACATTTCTTCTCTCATGGTTTTGGAATCTAGAAGTCAGAAATCAAGGCATCAGCAGGATTGGTTCTTTTTATAGAGGTTCTGAAGGAGAATCTCTTCCTGTTTCCCAGAATCTGGTGGTTGCTGGCAATCCTTGGTGCTGCTTGGCGTATGGATGTGTCACTCCAATCTCTGCCTCCATCTTCACATGGCCCTCTCCCCAGTGTGTCTGTGTCTCTGTGTCTAAATTTCACCCTTCTTGTAAGGACACCAGTCATTGAATTAGGGTCTTTGCTAATCCATTATGACCTTAACTTACTTGATCACATCTTAAAGACTATTTATAAATAAGGTCATATTCACAGGTGCCAGGGGTAAGAACTTCAACATATTTTTAGAGGGACACAATTCAACTGGCACCAAATACCCACTGACCCTATCCCCTTTCAATCATGAATTATTTACCAAAGGTTAGTTATTCACCTCCCCAAATTCAATCCAGAAAAATGTTACCAGCTCTCTCCAACCTTTATCTTATTGTTTTATCCTGAACATTGCCTGAGTAACTCCCACAAGGTGGAAGAACTATGTATTCGGCAATAAACAAAGAGGAAAAGGTTCTTTTCTGACCTTTTAGCTGAAGTGATATGTGAGCTATCCACTGTTCTGCACTCTGAAATGGATGTGTATGTAGGTATCCAAGTGTGCTATGCTTGAACATAATAAATCTGAAACAGCTCTATTGTGGTTTCTCTATTTGCACTCCCATTTTTCATCTTTCTATAGAGACCTGGCATTCTAGAACACTGTACATTCTGAACAAAATGTCCACAGTGTATTCAATACCATATTTTGGTAGATAAAAGGTGAATGAAATCCTAAAAGTAATATACGATTTGCTCTTAACAAATGGCAGAGGAGTAATGGAGCAATGATGCCTTATAAAGGAAAGACTAATTACAGTGGGAACCAAACATGGCAAGGAACCAATTTTAATCTTTCATAACAGAAAATGTCACTAACACATCTGGGTGTTCTTGCTTGTTCTTAAGAATAGCTTGAGATAATGACAGTTGGGGAAACTGTTAGGTTTGTACTAAAGTTGTCTCAAAGTTTGATTTATAGTCAGTTATCCTCCAATTGGCAGCAACTAGAAGGAAGCAGCAGTAGTGAGAAGTCTGGCAGATTTTGTCCTTGAGGTTAAGAGGTTAACAAAAATGAAAACTAATCTATCTTCAGATGGAAGTGTGGTACTTAAAGTTGAGACCATCTTGTAAAATATTTCTCCTTAAAAATGATTTTATTAGAGTAATTAAAAATGTAGAAAGTGGTACCATCTTTTTAAAGTTATGTAAGAGCTCTGTTCTAATCTCCCTTGCTCTCTGGAGCTAGATAAATCTATATATAGCAGTCCCTGGTATATGCTTCACTCATTATCTCTATATATAGAACTGTAGATAGAATATTCACTGTGAACATAGGTCACAGTGTATTCACAGGAGAATTGCATCTTCAAACCTTGAAACAATAAAATTATTTGAATAGTTCACAGAGTTGGCTCTGGGAATTGAGGAGTAAGAGGTGATCTTTAAATCCCACAGTCATGCGTTTGTTATTTATCCATTCAACAAATATTTACATGTAGTATCCATTACATGTAGACACTTTTGTCCATTGCTGTGGGTTTAACAACAATAAGAAAAAGATAAAGTCTCTGTCCTCTAAGATCTTATAAAAGGGGAGAAGCCTACAATTCTACTTTTTACAGTGTGGCTGATACCACATTTTTATAATAAAAAGAGTTCTTCTGATATAGTACAAATAGCTCCTGTAGGAGTAAAAAAAAAGCAAACTTTGAAATACATTGTTTATCTCCAAGAAAGTAAGAGAATCCTTATACAAGGGAAAAAGGAACATGAGGTTTAAACCAGTCATGACCTGTAAGGCAGAAGCCAGGGGTAACTGGGAAGAAAGTGCCAAGACCAGAAGCCTAGAGTTTTGAGATTAGCCAGAGGGAAATGAGAGGTCAGTCCTTTCCAGGGGTTCTAAACCTGGGGTCTGTGTGTTCTCTAAGTATTTGTGAGAAAAGTCAAAGAATTCACGGACTTGGATAGGGATAAAAAGTACATGTTTATTTTCATATATCTCTAATTTCCTTTCATTACAAAATATAAGCAACAAATCACAGTAGTTTGAGCAATAACTGTGTCTTTGTCTCTAATAGAAATCATAGATATTTCATATCATATTAGAGCATTGCAGATAATTTGAAATTATGTTTATGCTCATTATGGTTGTTTCACCATTATGGTAGTTGCACAAATCACTAGATTTCATTATGTAATGCATGAATAAAGAAGCATATATATTAATGTATCACATTTGTTTTTAGTATTTTGCTAACACTTGTCTCAGTACATTCAGGCTGCTATAGCAAAACACCATAGACTGGGTGGCTTATAAACAACAGAAATTAATTTCTCACAGTTCTGGAAGCTGGGAAGTAAAAAATTAAGGCACCAGCAGATCTGGTCTCTGGGGATAAACTGCTTTCTGGTTCATAGACAGCCATCTTCTTGCTGTGTCCTCACATGGCAGAAGGAGGCAAAGGAGTTCCCTGGGGTCTCTTTAACAAGAACACTAATACCATTCATGAGACTGTGCCTTCATGACCTAGTCACCAAAGACCTCACCTCCAAATATCATCACATTGGGCTCAGTTTTCAACATATGAATGTTGGGGGGTGGGGGGAAACATTAGCCTATAGCAACTATACTTCAATATAATTGTAATCATCCTCTGTGTTTTAGGCACTCAAGAAGTGTGCATATGCTTTCCTGGATGGCCAAAGATGTCCTGACTTCTGCATTAATGAAGGAGTGAGCTAGAAAAATATTATCTTTCAGGAAAGTGTGTCTATAAGGAACCCTATTTCCCTCTGCTATGGTTGTTTAGTAAAAAATAAAATAATATTACCACTGATGATAGCTACCCCTTAAAAATTTACAGTCCACAATCATATGTCTGCTCACTCATAGGTATAGTCAGAGAAATCCCTAATCCAGAAAGTAAATTAAAGTGTGTCCTGGTACTTCCCTGGTGGCACAGTGGTTAAGAATCTGCCTGCCAGTGCAGGGGACATGGGTTCCAGCCCTTGTTCAGGAAGATCCCAAATGCCGAGGAGCAACCAAGCCAGTGAGCCACAACTACTGAGCCTGTGCTCTAGAGCCTGCAAGTCACAACTACTGAGCCTGCGAGGCTAGAGCCCATGCTCTGCAACGAGAAGCCACCACAATGAGAAAACTACTCACTGCAACAAATAGTAGCCCCCACTCACCACTTTAGAGAAAGCCCACGTGTAGCAACGAAGACCCAATGCAGCCAAAAATAAATAAATTTAAAACAGAAAAAAGTGTGTCCTGACATATGGCAGAAACAAATACCATTTCTTTCTGGGTGAATACATCTAAAACTAGGCCCCTAAGACTTCTCACAGACTATGTTTAAAAAATAATGAACTCAAAATAAAAAGTGTTAAGCAAATAAAGAAATAAGATATCATGAACAAGAGTCTGAAGAGAAAAAAAAGTAAAGTAAAAAACCGTTTTAGCCCATTGCTCACCAAGGATATCACGTATTCAGAATTATGTGATTCCAAATATAAAATACTCTATATAATATGTTTAAAGAAAAACTTGAATGAAATAAAAGAGTAAAACCAAGAAAAGATACTACCAGAAATGACCAAGTTGTGAATAGACTCAAATAAATTATTAGAAATAAAATATATAGCTATTTAAATTTTAAATTTCACAACTGGGATATAGATACATATTAAAGTCTAAAATTAGACTTTGAATCTAATTAGATGCATATGAAAGATAATTAACCTATTGGAAAGTAGAATTAAAGTATTTATCCATAACTGAGGACAAATGATAGGGAGATTTTAAAAACTGAAAAACTAAATTAAGACATAGAAGATAAAGTGAGAGACTTAACATAGGACTTACTGATGTTCCAGAAATGAGATGATACAGAGAATTGAGGAGAGATAACAGTTGAAGACAGAATACGTAAGAAATTTTCAGAATTTGTGAAATATGTACAGCAATTTTTCAGGTACAGGAATCCTAATGAATTACAATCAGAATAACAAAGGCAGAAATAACAAAATGAAATTGCTGAACATCAAAAACAAAAAGATCTTTAAAACAGCCACAAAAAAAGATCACTTTTAAGTGAATGAAAATTAAACTGATATCAAACTTCTCAAAAGTTGTATTAGAAGACAGAATATAATGTAATATGTAATGATCAAACTGATGGGGGAAAATAACTATAACTCTAGAATTATATACCCAATGAAACTATCTTTCAAGAATAAAATAAAGACATTTTTAGATAACCATAAACTGTGATAGCTTACCACTAGCAGACTCTTAAAAATGACCTTCTAAATGATAAAATTCAAGAAGAAAAGATGATTCAAAAGGTAAGGTTTGAAATACAATAAAGAATGGCAAGCAAAGAAATTATTAAAAATTTAGACCAATCTGAAAAACCTGAGTGTATAAAATAGTAATAATGCTTAAATTGTGAAAAATTTTTTAAAGATAGAAATAAAATCCTGAATAACAACAGCATGTAAGCCCAGAAGGGGGTGACCAGAGATAAAGAATTATAAGACCCTTGTATTATTCAAGGAGTTCAGACACTGATTAATTTTAGACTTTCAGTCTACAAGAAAACCAATAAACAGAGATAAATGGTGAATATATTCCTAATAAGTACAGGCGGAAAATTGAACAAGAAATAACTAATCAAAAATAAGGTCAGAAATGAGACATAATGAAGCAAAGAACACCAGGGACAAATAAAAACACAACATAAGGTGGTAAGATGAGTTCAAATATATCAGTAACAATAATAAATGCAGATGTAATTCATAGTTAAAAGACAGATTGTCAGGTTTTCCTAAAAATCAGCTACATGTTATTTCAGAGAAACAAATATAAAACATACAAACATGGAAGAGGAGATCCAGATGTCAGAAAAGGAAGATGCAGAGCTCAAATCCACCCACAATCACATCAATAATACATCTACATGTGGAGAAAGTCTCACTGAAAACTAACTGGAGATTGGCCGAAAGACTCGTATACAATCAAGGCTATGAGAAAGATCCACATGGAATCGGGCAGGAAGAGAAGAGAAGCAATCAGGTCAGGATCTGCACTACAGGGAGGGGACAGAGGAGAGGTGGGGGTTACACAGCCCCAGAGATCCTCCTTGGGAAGTAAGCAGTTTGAACCACATATTGGGCACCACAGCTGTGGAGTCTGACAATGGAAGGATGAGTCACCTTAGTGGGTTTGAAAAACAGTGGGACTGACAGTGCGGCAGTAAGAAATCTAGACTCCACTTGTGAAGAGCACACACACACACTTGCTTACTCCTGAAACATGGTGAAGGAAGCGGATTGAAACTGCCTAGGACTCTGGCCAGCTTCATGTAACCACCCCAGCACAGGCCCCAGCCAAGCTGAGTGTCCACTCTGAGCCTGCTTGCTCTGAGGCACAGCTCCACACTAGGGCAAAGGCTGCCACAGCTAAGAAAGCTGCTCATTTGTGAGGGATGGAGATGGCTCAGGCCTGACATGGCATCTGAACAGGACAGCCATTATTGGTGCTCACAGAAACAGCAGGTTAGGAGTTACTTGGGACTCTGACCTGGGACTGCCCCAGCTCACATTCCAACCCTTGCCAAGAGCCCACTCCAGTCTCTTGTTCAAGCACTGCTCCTGTCTGGGACCAAGGTGCCAAATGTTGAGAGGGGGGACAGCACACACTCAGAGGGAACAAAATCAGCTCAGACCAGAACTTCAGGGCTTCTACTCTACCAACTTTGGACCTGACCCTATACCCCATATGTTAGTATTGGCCACTGAGCATAGGGGAAGCCCTGGCTCATACCTGGCTCTGGCTCTAGCCCCTCCATCTCCAGCCCCATCTACTACCAAGGTGATAACTGCCAGCACACCCTGGAGGAAGAGGTGACTTTTGCTCACATCAGATCCAGCTCTCCCACCAAAGCCACTGGGCAAGTGCAGACAGTGTAGGGATGTTTTCACACAAGGGCACCCTTTCCAGACCAGGATAGGTAATCATTTCACCTAATTTCATAGAAACAGAAAGTTAAGCAAAATGAGAGACAGAGAAATTTTTTTCAAAAAAAAGAACAAGAAAAATCCCTGAAAAAATGATTAATAAAACAGATAAATAATTTACCATGTGAAGAGTTCAAAGCATTAGTAATAAGAATGCTAATGAATTAGGGAATAGAATAGATGAACACAGTGAGAATTTTAACAAGGAGCTAAAAATATAAAAAAGAATCAGAAAAGAAAAATATAATAACTGAAATGGAAAACACATTAAAAGAAATTAACAGCAGACTAGGTGATACAAAGAGCACATAAGTGATCTGGAAGATAGAATAATGGAAATTATCCAATCAAAACAGCAAAAAGGAAAACAAATTTTTAAAACATAAGAACAGTTTAAGGGACCTCTGGGACAACATCAAGCATACCAACATTCACATTATAGGGATCACAGAACAAAAAAGAGAATGATAAAGGGGTTGAAAATGTATTTGATGAAATTATGGCTGAAAACTTCCTGAACTTGAAGAGGGAAACAGATATCCAGGTACAGAAAGCACAGAGGGTCCCAAACAAGATGAATCCAAAGAGACCCACACCAAGACATATTATAATTAAAATGGCAAAAGTTAAAGATAAAGAGAAAATTCTAAAGGCAGCAAGAAACAGAGTCATATACAAGGGAACCTCCATAAGGTTATCAGCTGATTTTTCTGTGGAAATTTTGCAAGCCAGAAGGGAGTGGCATGATATACTTAAAGCACTGAAAGGGAAAAACCTACAACCTTGGATATTCTACACAGCAAGATTCAGAACTGAAGAAGAAATAAAGAACTTTTCAGACAAACAAAAACTAAGAGTTCATCAATAATAAAAGAACACTAAAAGAAATGTTAAAGTGTCTTCTCTAAGTAGAAAAGAAAAGGCTCAACAAGAAGTAAGACTCTGTAGGAAAGGAAAATCCCACTACTAAAGACAAATATATAGTAAAGGTGTGGATCTACCATTTAAATAAGCATATATGAAAATTAGAAGATACAAAATTATAAAATCAACAATAACTACAATAACCAGTGAAGGGATAAACATGAAGATGTAAAATATGACATCAAAAATATAAAACATGGAGGAGGGGAATAAAAAATGTACATCTTTTAGAATATGTTTGAACTTAAATAACCACCAGTTTAAAATAAGTATATATAGTTATATATCAACATTTATAAACCACATGGTAACCACAAATCAAAAAACTACAATAGATACACAAAACCTAGAGAGAAATGAACATAAGCATACCATTAAAGAAAATCATCAAAACATAAGGGAAGAAACTAAAAGAAGAAAAGAACAGAGAAGAACCACAGGAAAAAAAAAAGAAAAGAAAACAAGTAGCAAAATGGGATTAAGTACATACCTATCAGTAATAACTTCAAATGTCAATGCACTAAATGCTCCAATCAAAAGACTTAGGGTAGCTGACTGACTGTATTAAAAAAAACAAGCCTCATCTATATGTCATACACACACACAATGGAATATTAGTCATAAAAAAAGAATGAAATTCTGCTGTTTGCAACAACGTGGATGGACCTAGAGGTCCAGAGAAAGACACTTATCACTTATTTGTGGAATCTAAAAAATAAAATGAATGAATATAACGAAAGAGAAACAGACTCACAGACATAGAGAACAAACTAGTGGTTTCCAGTGGGGAGAGGGAAGGGGAGAGGGGCAAATTGGTATAGGAGATTAAGAGGAACACACTATTATGTATAAAATAAATAAACAACAAGGATGTATTGTACAGTACAGAAAATATAATCAATATTTTATAATAGTTTAAATGGAGTATAATCTACAAAAATATTGAATCACTATGTTGTATATCTGAAACTAATATAATATTATAAATAAACTGTATTTCAGTAAAAACATACAAACATGGAAAAATTAAAATATAAAGGTAGGTATACTAGGCAAATAGTAATCACAAGAAAACTAGCAATATCAGAAAATTAAATTTTGAGACAAAAAGCATATATAAAGATGGCCATTGCTTAATGATAAAAATTTTCAATCAATAAGGATAATATGTACCCAATAAAATAACCTCAAAAGATATAAAATTTAATAGAATGTCAAGAAATGTATAAATTTACTATCATACCAAGAGTTTTCAGCATTCTTCTCTCATTTATTAGTAGTCAAACAGACAAAAATTAAAGCTTGTTTTGATGGATATTTACAGTGTCATGCATCCAACAATAAAAAATACATATTATACTCAAGATCCATTGACCATTTACAAAAATTGTCTCAATATTAGGCCATAAAATAGGTCTCAACAAATTTCAAATTATCCATATCATGCAGAGCATATTCTCTGACCACAATTAAGTTAGAAGTCAATATTAAAATAATTTAAGGCTCTTATTATTGGAAATTAGAATATTTCTAAATAATGTGTGAGTCAAAGAAGAAATAATGGAAATTAAAATATACTTAAAATTAAAAGCAATAATAATACATATCAAAGTGTGTGGAATGCTAAAATAATAATTTGAGGAAATTTATAGTTTTGTATGCTTGTATGAGAAAAGAAAGGCTAAAAATTTTAAAGCTGAATGTCTATCTTAGAAAACAATTTTAAACATTACATTTTTTCTAGATGAGACATTCTAGAACCTAATAAGCATATGTCCTGGTGATTTCTAAAATGTCTGATTAGAGTCTAATGGAAATGGGCTCTTCAACAAACTACACTTCTGATAAATATCTATTTCTTTTAAGAAAAAAGAAAATGGAAAATCCCCAAGGAAAGTAAAGAGAAATAAATAATAAATGTAAGAGCCAAAACAAACAATAGAAAGATACAATATAAAGAACCAACAAATCCAAAAGATATTTCTCTGAGAATACAAATAAAAAGTTAAACTTCCAGTTAGACTAAGCAAGTAAAAAAGAGTGAAGGCACAAATATTCAATAGCAAAAATGAAAAGAAGATTATGCTACAAATAGAGCAAAGAATTTAAAAGATAATAATTTCAGCCAATAAGCTTTAAAATATATAAAATTGGTGAATTCCTAGGAAAAAAGCAACTTACCATAAGTGACTCATGAAGAAATAAATAGCCCACAATCATTAAAGTTATATTAGTAGCTAAAGCTCTTCCCACAAAGAAAGATAAATAAATGGAATTTCAGTCCTTTAAAAACTCTTCTAGGAAATAAAAATAAAGAATATCCCCCAATTCATATATACGAATATGTAATCTTGCTACCAAAATCAGAAAAGTACAAGAAAATAAAAGGATAGGTCAACTTCTCTTGTAAATATATGTATATTTATATACATATATATATGCATATATGTATAAAATGCTACAAAGTGAATCCAACAACTTATATAAAAGATATACATTGTGATGTTTAATTGTATGTGTCATGTTGACTGGACTAAGGAATCCCTAAAAAGGTGGTGAAAAATTATTTCTGAGTGTGTCCCTCAAGGTGTTTCTGGAGGAGATCAGCATTTGATTCAGCAGACTGAGTGAAGAGACTCACCCTCACCAATGTGGACAGTCATCATCCAATCCACTGAGGGCCAAAATGGAAGAAAAAGGTGAAGGAAAGGTCAATTCTCTTTCTCTCTTTTTTTGAGTTGGGATGTCCATCTTTTCCTGCCCTCTGAAATTGGAGTTCCTAGTTCTTGTACCTTTAGACTCCAGGCTTTACACCATCAGCTCCCCTGATTCACAGGCCGTTATGAACTGAATTATAACAGCGACTTTTCTGTTTCTCCAGCTTGCAGACAGCAGATTATGGGATTCTTGGGCCACCATAACACCATGAGCCAATTCCTATAATAAATCTCTCCATTTCTATCTATCTATCTATCTATCTATCTATCTATCTATCTATCTATCAAGATCCCACATGTCACGGGGCAACAAAGCACGTATGCCACAACTACTGAGCCTGCTTGCTGCAACTACTGAAGACTGCTCGCCTAGAGCCCATGCTCCGCAGCAAGAGAAGCCACCGCAATGAGAAGCCGGTGCACCGCAACAAAGGGTAGTCCCTGCTCGCTGCAACTAGAGAAAGTCCATGCACAGCAATGAAGATACAGTGCAACCAAAAAAAAGAAAGAAATTCAACACTCATTCATAAGTATAAAAAAAGAAAAAAAATTGAAGGAAATTTCCTTAACCTGCTGAGACTACCTACCAGAAACACACAGAAAACATTCTAAATGAAGAACATTAGATGTTCATATACATAAAACCAGGAACAACATAGACAGCCACTAGTATCACCCTCTTTCACTACAGTAAGAAAATGGGGAAACATTGTCATGACACAGAATGTCAATCTGTCAAATTAAACTCACAAAAATGAGAGAGCTGGGCTTCCCCGGTGGCGCAGTGGTTGAGAGTCCGCCTGCCAATGCAGGGGACACGGGTTCGTGCCCCAGTCCGGGAAGATCCCACATGCCGCGGAGCGGCTGGGCCCGTGAGCCATGGCCGCTGAGCCTGCGCGTCAGAGCCTGTGCTCCGCAACGGGAGAGGCCACAACAGTGAGAGGCCAGCGTATCGCAAAAAAAAGAAAAAAAAAAAAAATGAGAGATCTTACCTAGTATCAAACTTTATTACTAATTTAAAGAATAAAGGTAACCACAAGAAGCAGATAAATCATGGATAATTCTGACCCTGTTATCACAGCTCCCCAGTCCTTTCCTCACTGTATTATGACAGAAAGCTCCTTGGTCCAGATTTAAGCTGAGTTCTCTCATGATGCACGCTGGACATCACTTACACAAAGGGGAGCAATTCCTATTGTGAAACATCTCCATTTTGTACACCAAAAATTACATAGTTAATACTGACATTTTCCACTGAGCCATGCCCCATAAATCTATGAATAACTGGTTTGTTTACCATGAACAAACTACATGGATCAGGCATGTTCTGCTAAAAGCAGTCCGCATATAAGGACTCTCCACAATGTTTACAAGAAGATTTGACCAGATCATTTTATTCTTTTGAGTTCTTTTTGTCTCTTTCCTGAATAGTCTATGTTACAGATCAGCTGCTAACCCTTCCCTTCCCAGTCATAAAATGTACAAGGACTGGGGGGAGGGAAGAATTGCCTATGTAAGTTACATGAAGGTAGAGATTTTTGATTGTTTTGTTAAATTCCTAGAATATTACCTAGAATAGAGCCTAGCACACTGTAGATACACAGTAAATATCTATTGAATGAAAGAATGAATTAATTATTCATAAGTTAATGCTTTTTACAGAGAAAATCCAGGTCGACTATAGACAAATTATTAAAATTGATGAGAACCTAGAAAGATGGACTAAAATAAAATCAATATACAAAATCAATTGCACTTCTATATCCCTGCAACAAAGAGAAAAAGTAATTTTAAAATAATCTTTAGCATAGCAACAAAAAGCAGTCACCTAGGAATGTATCTAACAACAGCAAAAATTGTCTAAGACCTTTATGACAAAAATTCTAAAACTTTATTGAAAAGCGTTGAAAAGTCCTAAAATAACTGGAAAGATATATGTTCATAGATAGGAAAATTCAATATCATAAGATATCAGTTTTTCCATATTGACCTATAGCTTCAATGTAATTCTAATCAATATGCTAATGTTTGTTTTATTTTTGTTTTGTTTTGTGGGTGCTAATAATCTGAATCTGAAATTATATAAGAAACAAAAGTCCAAAACAGTCCTGAGAAAGGAGGAGGAGGAAAACTCACTATATGAAATACCAAAAGCAATTTTAAAGTTATAGTAATAGAGTCAGTATGGCATTGGTGCAAGAATAGAAAAATAGACCAAGGGACCAAGCAGAAAGCTCAGAAAGAGAACCATTCATATACAGCAACTTAATGAAAGAGGTGGACCTGCCAGTTAGTGGAGAAAGAGGGGCTGTTTTAAAGCTGGCATTGTTACAGTTGGTTATCCATATAGAAAAAAATTAAATCTGACTCCATCTTCCTTCCATAACACAAAATTCAGTTTTAGGTAGATTATAAACCTAACTGTGAAGTACAAAACTTCAAAACTTTTAGCAGCAAACAGAGAAGAATATCTCTATGAACTTATGCAAGACATAAAAATCACAAAGAAAATTATTGCTGTATTTCACTATGACAAATGTGACACTTTTGTTAAGCAAAAGATGCTATTTAAAAAATAAAAAATAAAACAAGCAACACACTAGGAAAAAAAAAGAGTTGCAACAAATGTCACAATAAAGAATTAGTATCCATAATCTATAATAAATTCACACATATAAACAAGTCATAACTAAACGGAAAAATGAACAAAAGTCTGTCCAGTCACCTTAGAAAAGACAAAACTGATCACAGGCATAAAAAAAAAGAAATGTTAACCTTGTCAGTAATCAGAGAAATACAAGTTTTAACTGCAATGAAAGACAATTTTATATCATCAGAAATGCAGAAATTAAACTTTAATTAAATTAAATTTAATTTTTTTACCAATTTTGGTAAAGATGAAGGACAATGGGAACCCTCATACATTGGTGGGTGGGACTGTAATTGAATCCAATCCCTTTGTAAAATAACTTAATATTACCTCAAATTCTGGAAAAGACTTTATGAACTGTAATTTCACCTTTGGGTATATATCCTAGACACGCTTGCACATGTGCACTAGAAGGCATAGCAGTAATGTATTTAAAGAGCAACCAAATGAAAACAACTCAAATGTATATCACCAAAGGAATAGATAAACTGTGGCAAATTAATACTACAGACCATACTACCCCAGCGAAGTAAATGGACTACAGCTACATCAATGTGGATGAATATCAGAAACAAAATAGTGAAGGAAACTGTGAGTCACAGAAAAACACATACGGAATGATACCATCTATCTAAATGGCAAGATGTAATAAATGATAAATGAGTGATATTTCTATCAGGAAGTTCTGAGGCAGAACTACTTGCAGGAATCAGGGAGGACAAGATATGGAAGTGACATTTGGACTGGACTTTGAACAATAGAATTTCTAGAAAGAGACAGAGAGGATCAAGTGTATGTAATGTTTCCCCATTCTTCAGAGAACAATGTAACTGAAAAATAAGGCATGTGATGGGAAGTCATAGGCGCAGAGATAAGGCTAGAGCTAGGTTGTGCTACAGAACAAGCTGACCCTAGCCTGCTCCATTCGAACACACAAGTGAGAAAGTTACATTCTTCATACCCGAAAGGGGTCCCTGTTCTTTTATGCCCCCTTGATCAGTGCCCTGTCCTGTGAGCCACACCCTCTCACCTCTGCCCAGTCCTTGCTATGCTCCTCTTCCAACACCACTCCTATTTACATCACTTGAAAATAACAGCAACTGATGCTGCATTATGATGCACAGCACCACTGCAAAATGCCTGTGAAATAACCAATAATCTGTTTAAAGAAAGCCTGAATTGGCCCAGAGCATTCAGCAAATCCCTAAAACCTTGAATTCACAAAGAGAAGGCCTTTGTGCCTGCCTCGGAGCATGTCCCTTGATAGAAGACTCCCACGCTCAATTTGGGACACAGATCCATAAACAAACACTGTGCTTTCCATCTATAACCATTCCACATATTTATTGAGCATTTAAAGCCAAAAGGCGTTGGGTCTTCGTGAGGCCAGGCAGCCAGTCTCATTACACTGCCACTCCTCCATCCCAATGGCAGTTTTCAATGGTAATAGCCAAGCATTGTTAGACGTGATCCAGAAGTGATTAGCTACTTATTTTCATTTTGCAGAGCAGCCATCCAGTGTTCACTCAAGCACTAATGCTTTTTAAAACCAAATGGGAAATGTATTTAGTAAAATACTGTTAATTGTGTTGGAAATAGTTTGTTGTTCAAAGTGATATTTGATATGTACACAAAAAAATCATTGACAGAATATCAACTGTACTTTTTAAAAATTACTTTCTCTTATCCTTTTCACTTCAAATTAATGTTAATACATTTCCAAATAAGAACAGAGAACATATGTGTTGTGTAGTATGACTTGAAAGAGGAGCTCTATGTGTTATCAGGAAACTGAGGGGGAAAGAAGGCCCTCATCTTTCCTTGCTATCTCTGTTTTTCATCTGGAAGATTTTACATCAAGTTGAACTAATCTGAATAGGAATATGGAGGTTGTTCTTTATAAGAAAGATGATGTTACTAACCTGTGATCAAAAGTAGTGATGATGAATTTTAACTGATCCAACTATATACTTTTAAATGCTTTCTCTTACCTCCAAAGGTACACATAGCTGAGTCCTAACCCAAACAAGGCCCCAGTTGACCCAGGGCCCAGAAATGGAGAAGGGAACAAAGAATCTAACCAATAAGTGGGATTTAGGATATCAGACATCACCGATATATTACGATCACAAGGTAGACAGAGCTGCTTGAGAGCCATAATCAGAGGTCAAGCTCTGAGCTTAGAAAACAGATACAAGCAGTCGGGGTACCAAATTGAAGGTGGGAGAGCAAGAAGCAAAACTGGAGCACAAAGCACAGAACATTTTCGTTATCAGTCAAGAGATTTACCAAGCACACTTTTACTTTGACTTCAGGGTTTGAAATTCTGGTCCTGAAGCATCCTACCCTTTAAATAGATGAACCAAAGCTGAAATTTTTTAGAAAAACAAAACTGACAATTTACAAACAATAAGCTGAGAAACAGGGAAATTAGTCAGTGTGGGACAGAGTGTTTCAATATAATTCAAACCCTTGGCTTCATTAGCATAGTGTTCTAAACACTTGAACTAACCAGGCTTTTGTGGAACCCAACTCATTAGGACTATTTTTTTAAAGTTACAAAGTGAGAGCTATTTTGTTTACAAGTGATGGAAACTCAACTGGAAATAGTTTAGGCCAAAAAACTCTATACAGTGTCTCATGGAACCTAAGCCAGGAATACTGGGACCTGAGTAACAACTCAAAGCAGGAGCACACGCACCACAGGATTCCTTTCATCCTCTCATCTCTGCTTCCCTCTGAGCCCCTGCTTCACTCTGTCTTTCAGTGTGGACCAGTGTGGACCAGTGTGGAGGAAAGCATGGTCAACAACAGCCCCAGAGTGGTAGGTCTTAAAGCTCCAGCCCTCGGAGACTGACTTGTTGCTTTTTCTGATCCTAATTAAAAACACGGTAAAAAACTTTGTGGCCCAGACCAAGTCAGATTCCCAAACTTGGGCCAGTCAACTGTGGCCATGCGAGCAAGCTACTTGGGCTGCCCCTGCTTGGATCAGTGTCCAACCTTGGACTAGACAAAGGTGGTCAAATGGAGAAAGTCAGGAAAAAATATGACCTTTCTGGCAGAAATTATAGAGCTAGAGTAGGGGGCTGCCATTCCCAGAAGAAGAAAATGCTGAGCATATAAATAGTAAGTATCCACCAAACAAAGTAACAAATAAAAGCTGCTATTACACATGTTACAATTATTCCACTAGGAGCACAGTATTTTATAAGGGCCAGAATAGAGAAACAGCAGACCCTGACTAAGCATTGTGTCCTTTATATAATCTTATCTAAGTATCATTACAATTCCCTTTCCCAGATGAAGACAAAGCTTCTACACTCCTGTTTCTAAGCTGCTCCCCAGAACTCTCAGGCAGGTGAAGGTATGTAGTTCATGTCACACACACTAAGATTACTCTAGTTGAGCGGCAGGGTAACCAGGAAGGAAGAACCAGCTTTCCCAGCAAATTTAGTTCATATTCCAACTCCCCATGCACTAGCTGGGTGACTATGGTCACATTGCCGAACCTCTCTGAGCCAGTTTCCTCACCTGCAAAGTAATACATACCTGGCAAGTTTGTATAAATGTTAGAGATGATGTACATAAGGAGCACTATTCCTGATAAATGGTAGCTATTGTATTATTAATATACTGAATGGCTCCCTCACAACCTCTAAGAACTAAAGCACACTTGACCCTGGGAATGTCTTCAGGCCTTGATCCATTTCATACTATCCAATTTCCTTGTGAAAAGCTCCCTGTCCACTGTGCATACCCAGAAGATATGATTTATATAGATTCCAATTAGGTTGTTCTAAAAAGGAAAGAGGATGGGGTAGGGAGGAGTATTTATTTTGGCTTTCCTCATACGTTTACTTATCTGCAATGATGCCAAAAATTACCCAAGATTCTAAGATGACTTTCAAATGTGAGCTAAGACAGTATAGGTGCACTAATACTCTGAAATATGTATGTATGTGTGTATGTGTGTGTGTATATATATATATATATATACACATATAAGTTTACATATATAAATATACATAATTTATTACATATACTATTGTTATATTTTAATATTGTATTATATTTTATATATTTATAATGTAATATTTTATAATTGGATTTTATTTTTTTTTAATGTGCCAGGATATTTTTTTTAATGAAATAAGAATACAATTCAGGAAAACCAAAGCTGGCACCATCTCTGGAACTAGGGGCATTCAGAGCAGAGCAAAGTTCCCCATCAAGATTTCAGAGTAATAATCCCTTCATTTTACAAACAAGGAAACAGAAGTGCAAAGAGGTGAAGTGATTTGTCTGAAGTCTCCCAGTTCAAGTATCAAGGGCGTGTCTGGGTACTTATTCCGAGACCACTGCCTCTCCCAGCCACTCTCCAGCACATGCAGCGAGAGAGAGGAAGGCAGGCTCCTGTGACAGCCCCAGAGGAGAGCTGAGAGAGAGCTGCACAGAGACAGGCACAAAGAAAATGCTGCAGGCAGATCCCCACAGCCCTCAAATGGATCCTTTGGTAAAAGAGGAGGAAAGCCAGACTTGCACCCCACACTCTCATCTGGTCACTTTCCCTGGCTGGATTTCAGCAATTTGAGAATTATCCATTATTTTGTAATGTCTGAAGTTCCATTAACATGGATAATCAAAAAAATAGCTTTCATTAAGATCCCTCAAATAGCAACAGTGATAGAAACAATAGTGCAGCCAGCACATGATAAAAAATGATTCCCACCCTCCTGTCTCAATCTCCTGCTTCAATTCACTTCATACTCTTGCAAAATCCGAATGCTTGTGACATCCCTGCAGTCCCTACTTCTTCTCACCTCCATGCTTTTGCTCCTGCTGACCCTGCTGCCTGGAATGCCCTTCTGCTCTTTCCTTGCCTCTCTCAACCTAAGATATAGCTCAGGGGCTTTTCTGGTTGGCGCAGTGTTTGAGAGTCCGCCTGCCGATGCAGGGGACACAGGTTCGTGCCCCGGTCTGGGAAGATCCCACATGCCGCGGAGCGGCTGGGCCCGTGAGCCATGCCCACTGAGCCTGCGCGTCCGAAGCCTGTGCTCAGCAACGGGAGAGGCCACAACAGTGAGAGGCCTGTGCAACGCAAAAAAAAAAAAAAAAAGAAAAAGAAAATCAAATCCCAACAACTTCTCCTCTAAGACATTCACAGTCCTACGTGTCCAGCCAGGCATGTCACAGGCCACTGTAGAAGCTGTGGAAAATGTCTGACAGAAAATATCAGTTTCTTTTCCAGATAGGGGTTCCCAGAATCTAAATGGACAATGCAAGGAAAATAATCCCTGGAACAGTCAGTTCAAAACCTATGGAATCAAATGAACAAGAGGTCTGTGGCTGAGATGCAGGCATCCTCTGGCTCATTTGGGATCACATCTTTTGCTGCCATTGGGGTTCTTTTCAAAATCCAGATTTATTTTGGTTAATTTTCTGATCCCATCTGAGTTTCTTGCTACTGAACAACAAAAATGCTTTATATAGACTCCTAAGGAACATTTCCCCAGGCCTTGGTCTCACCAAATACAGTGGGAAAGGAATTAGTTTTTTTTCTAGCCCTACCGCTAACCTGTTTTGGGCTAAAGTTGTCACAAAAACATTCAAGTTCTCAGTTTCTGCTTCTGCCACGTGGACTTAATCTTTCCTCCTCTGCCTCTTTCACAGATGCTGGGAGGAGTCAATGAACCAGTACTTGTGAAATCATTTTGAAATATGGTCTCATTGGTGACGAGCCAGCACTCAGCAAAGATGGGGGTTTCATCTGAATCAGGGCTTCTGATTCAGCCTGTCTTCCTTAGCCATTTCTGTGTCAATCAGCTGTCACTGCTCCTTCTCCTCAAACCACACAAATTTTAAAAGGCAGCACAAGCTCATCTGGAATTTGCATACCCAAGCTTCAAACAGACAAGAAGAATGTGAAATTGGAAATACAGGAGGATGGCAGGTGGTGCTGCTCTCTGTGAAAAATGAGCATTGTAGAAATGGCCTCACTTCTCCCAAAGACGCCCGATGTTTGTGGGTGATTTGTAATGCTTTCACTGAAAAGCCCTCAATCTCATGAACACATTTTGAAGACAGAAATCAATCTTATGATGTAACAGGGAGAGAAAATCTGTTAGGAAAAATGAGGAGGAGAAAAATCACCTAATTCTAGAACCCTTTCTACTAAATAAATGGATTCCAGAGAAGTAAGGCCACATCCATATTTTCCTCACTCTTGCCATTTATTAAGCAGCTGCAAGAGGTAAGATTGAAGAGAGAGGCTGTTCAGCCAGCCTTACCAGCCTTTCCATCTCAATAATTTAGGCCAGATGCCATCACGGGGAAACAATCTCCTTTGTCATCTTACCTTAGGGACCTACTCACCCCATTCTTGGCATTTGTACCAGGTCAGTGTTTGCCTATATAAGACAAATAGCTAAGACCCTCACAGAACCTATCACAACTATACATGATGATACAGTGGGCTTAACCACATAAGGGTAGGCTGCCACCATAGCCTTGGGGCCTTTGTGATCTTAAAATAAGGCAGCAACACACAAAAGTTTAATTTAACCCCCAGACTAAGAGGCATTCTACTTCTGAGACCCTCAGACTCTCAAAATAATGTTCTTACTAGAACTACTGAAGCCCCCAGCTAAGACTCATCACAGAACACACTGCAGTGAGAATCCAAAGAGTTTCAGGCAGAGGTAAGTTATCGAGTAAGGCAGATCAGGAAGGGGTACTAGGTAAAGCTAGCAAAATTGAGGGGGAGAAAACAGGTATGGGGGAGGGGTTAGAAAGACACTCCATGAAGAAAAGTCCAAGGTTAATGTCCACCAGCACATCTTACATACTGCAAAGTCTCCTTCACTCTCTTTCGCCGAGAGGTCCATAGCCTCTTACAGTGTTCCATTATCTAGAGGGTTTCAGAACAGAAGCTTCCTAAAGAACAGGTTTCATTCTGAAAAGATGGAAGGGTTGGTGTCCAAAATCAACATTGCCTTCCTCCCTATCTTCTCCCCACTCCTCGTCTCCCAGCCCACTCCAGACAATTCATGTGGGCAAATAAGCTGTACTCTTTCCCAGTGCCCTCTGGCCTTTTTTGTGTCTTAGGAGCTTCTCTATTGAGAAAAATCAGTCCACAGCAGGTCTGGGAGAAAGAGATAATGAGAGAGCTCACAGTGGCTCAGTAATTCAGTAAAAAGCCAGAGAACGCTTGGCTGAGGGATGACAGAGACATCTGTGCATGAGCCAGGAGGAAAGTTCACTCGACACCTGCCGGACTCAGTACTTGAGCTGCAGCCTGGCCCTCAGGAGTTGCCTGACCATGTGCTCTGTAGACCAAGATGGAAAGGTGCTGAGACCCAGGATTTCCTCAAAATGCTGTCATGAAAGAGAGGCAGGTGAGCCTGGATGTGAAGAAAGAGCATAAGAAATGTGCAATGACTTCAGGAAAATCAGAAACATTGTGAAGCCATGTGAGAACATCCTGTCACACCACAGACCATCACATCAAACTCAAAATGCACAAACAGGCCCAAATAAATGACATAAATAACTTGAATCTAAGACAACAAATATACTGTCAAAACTGTATCCTGGTCCCTTTAAATTCTACATTCCAGATCTCCAGCTTCCAAAAGTTAAAGACTAAAGATGAGTGGAGATAACTCAGCCTGACTGTCTTCACTATAGTGACTTGCATCCTGTGGGTGCTTGACGCATATTAAAGGAATTGAATGCATGGCCCCAAAACTCAAATCAGCTGTGATCAATGCAGGAACAGGAGGGAGAACATTTTATATGTAAATAAAGAGAAACTACAATTTCAGTCATACCCACCTTTTTTAAGAGCCTCTACTAATAATATAAACAATGATTCCAGGTGGTGATTAAATGTGTCATCTACAAGTCAAGAGGTCTTTCCAGTAAGGCATTATGAAAGGCTGCTTGAAAGAATTTGAGATCCTTCTCTGAAATTAGTGAGCTCTGCATTTTTAAATTATTCCTCCCTTAGCAAATATTCTTTAACCAACCCAAAAGCAAAGAATAAATCTGGGTAGAATCAAGATGGCTGAGTGAGAAAAAAATACACTCCCAAGGAATGTATTCCTGGTATGAATGAATTCCTAGCTGTATTGAGTCCAGCTAGGGCAGACACTGGACTCAATCAGGATTGAAGTAAAGGTTGTCTCAATGGAGAGACTAAGCCCTAAAGGCCTCAATGTAGAGAGTAACAATGAAAATGCACAGCCAGACCCAGGTTTAAATTTCTGCACAGTGTTTGTTAATAGCAAAAGGCAATAACCCCTGACCCCAGTCCAAAGTCCTTTAGTTCTTAGGCTCAAGTGGGGCAGGTAAATATCAAGTTGCCTAGAAAAAGGAACATAGGCTCTGTACCTTGTTCCAAATCCCCACTCCATCTGTGGATAAGTTGCTTCACCCTCTGAGTCTGTTCCCTTCTTTTGCTGTGTCAAAGGCCCTATTTGAAGGGCTAACATGGTAAATCAATGACATAAGCCTTGCGAGGCCCTTAGCACAACGTTAACACATGTCAGCAGTCTCTCACACTTCTGAAACCAATGTTTGGGACTATACACTACTGGGCTAAGAATTAGTGACCTGGTTCTTACACCAGCTAGTTCTGTGACTTTGGACAGATCACTACATTTCCTGATGTATTAGCTTCATTACATGCAAAATGAACTAGGTAATCTCTGAGAGGTCCTTCTCAATAGGGGAATTCAGATTCAAAGATGGGAATAGATGAAAGTGCTAAAAGAAGAGTGTTGTAAAGAGGCATCAGTCTCAGAGTCCACCCTGAGAATTGCTGAATGGGGTCAAAATTACTGACCATCTTGGGATCTGAAGATTCTGGATGAAACAGAACTACCTTGTATTATGCTCAAAGGCAGTTGGGGTAGGGGTGGCAAGGTGGGAAGGAGAACAGGATAAAAGAGACAATCCACCACCTCTGAAACCATGGCTGAAAGTTTCCAGTGAAAGAGCCTCCTACCCAACCAAGGCAGACTTGAAACTATTGAGCCACTTTGACCCTGCCTGGCTAACCCAGGTGATACTCCATAATGGAGCCCCTAGGTGTTCCCCACATAGATGGGCATAGTAGATGGGCAGGGTGGAAGCACTGGAGAAGGAAGGTGAAAAGTGGCAGCCAGCTTTGGAGATACGCTGGCCTCCCACGCACTTTCAACACACACATGCACGCACATGTGCACACACACATACACACACACTTACACTTCTCTTCTATGTCCCTCACCTCTGGGCAGGGATCCATGGCCCTGTATCTAGTATTATACATCCTTCCTCTCCATCAGTCAGCCTAAACCCTGTCTAATGCAGCAGCATCTTCTTTAGGGTCATTGAGAGTTTCATGAGAGCCTCGGGTGGGGATGGGTAACTGGGCCAAAAATGTCACAACCTGTTCTTCAAACTGCCTGGGCCTAGAAACTGAACAACCTACAGAGAAAACACATTTAATGTCATGCCATAAAACTTGAGAGAAGTGACTTTCCCCTACACCTTGCACCTCTCCACACATAAATGCAAACAAACACTGACCCATTAACCAACAAAAGTATCACACTGGGACTATTTCAGAATAGTATCTGAAAAGTAATAAAGTATATTTTAAAATACTCTGCAAAAGGACAATTCTCAGCAGTAATCCTAATGACCCTCTGCCTCTCTAAAACCTCCAGGCCCCACAGCCTCTCAGGAATTTCTAGGCAGACAGTACCAAGGTCAACACGATCTCTCCCAGGCCCAGGCCATTCCATGCTGCACAGATGTGACTGCCTTCACATTCACCATTCTTCATACCACTCTACCCCTACCAGGCTTCTACCTTGCCAATTCTTACTCATCCTTAGATTTCAGTATAATTGTCCCCTCCACCAAGAAGTCCTTAGTGACTCCCCAAGGTTGGCTTTGGCGCCCTTTCTATGTTCATCTGCACTGTCTTAGCATCAGCTGGCTCAGTTGCAGTTGTATGTTGACTCGTCTGTCTTCTCCACCAAACTGTGGGTTCATTGAGGGTAGAGACTTTATATCTCTAGCACGTAATGCAGCGTTGGCATATAAAAGTGCTTAGTACACATTTGTTGAGTGAATGAATGAATCTGAACCAGATTAATAGATGTAATTAAAAACTACTAAGGTCTACTGAGGAACAAACCAATAAAAGGAAAAAGGAATGAAAACTGGGTACTCTCCCTAGGGTTCACAATGACTTAGCACTGTGACGGAGCCAGGGATTGGTGCTGCTGGATGGGCAATGCCAGAGGGCAGAAGATAGAGTAACAAGGCCAAATGAAATGTTCCTTGTAAAAGAAGAGGGAAAAGAACAACCACTTATAGAGCACCTATGTACATCCTTTTTAAGCCAAATAAAAGCTTTCAAGGAAACTGTTATCAGCATCTTCTTACAGATAAGGAACCCAACACTCAAAGAAGTAAATAGTATGTACAGGGCTTCCCTGGTGGCGCAGTGGTTGAGAGTTCGCCTGCCAATGCAGAGGACACGGGTTCGTGTCCCTGTCCGGGAAGATCCCACCACATGCCGTGGAGTGGCTAGGCCCGTGAGCCATGGCCACTGAGCCTGCGCATCCGGAGCCTGTGCTCTGCAGCAGGAGAGGCTACAACAGTGAGAGGCCCGTGTACCACAAAAAAAAAAAAAAAAAAAATAGTACGTACAGTAAATAGCAAAGTTGGTATTGGAACTTGAATATGCCAATGTCAGAGTCCACACTTTTTTTTTTCTCCCTTATTGCTTCTCAAATTTCATAGGTTTGGATGTTTATTTTCACAGTCAGGTTAGCAGGATGCCGGCTTGGAAGATGGGCCTCCCTGAAGTCATGGGAGTGGACATGGAGTGGTGGTATTGAATCAATAAGCAGATAAACAGGCATTCAGACACTTTATCTATAGCCAACAGAGGGATCCTGTTGCTAATGATATTCTTGTCTTTGAAAACATCTTCAAAGGAAAGAATAAGCTTCAGAGAATGGAATTCAGAGGAGAAAGAAGAGCAGAGAAGAGTCAAGAAAGGCTCCTCTAGATTGATAATTGATGAAACAAATTTATATGAAAACTTCATAGGACACACTCAACCACTCACAGAAAAACAGGATCCCAAAAAACAGGACCATCTTTAACTATCATACTCAACAGGGACATTAGTCATTGCCACAGGGCCTTACCCAATTATCAGCACATAGTCTCCTTCCTCCAAAGACAAAGGTACTAAGAGACAAGAGGAAATGAAAATGCATCCAATTCCCAGTCAAATGAAAATGCTATGGGCCCAAGGCCAAAGAATATTCCTGGCCTGTTGGTGTTCACCATCCTAAATTTAGCCAACTGGTGAGCTTTTTAAAGGAGTATCTTATTCAACATTTTGCAAGCCAGAGATTTACCTCCTAATGCACAGCTTGCTTCCCCCCACAAGCAGGAACACACTGTCCTTGGCTTTGTCATCCATGGAGGAAGCAATGCCAACAAAAGCTCTGCTGTTATCACCTAGCTCTGCTTGTCCAAGCAGCACCTGAATGAGGTTTTTCAAGGGCACTGCCAAAATGCCTCCCCTCCACTAATAACCTAGCCCACCTCCTCCACCCTCCCTATAACTGCTAGCTCATCTTACCTCTTATCATCAGAGATGCATTCCTCTGTGTTAATATCTCTAGATCCAGAAATCACCTTTTAAGTTGAGAAAATTTCAAGGAGAATTTGCATTTCCGTTAACATAACCAAATTCTGTGCTGAGCTTGCCTCATTTGATCCTTATGAGCACACTGTGAGGAATGAGAAGCAGTAAGAAAGGCTGAAAAAGCATGAAGCCTTGGAGTCAGACCTGGATTGAAAGCCTCATTCTTTCACTCAGGCAAGCTACCATGCCTCATATGAAAAATAGGGATCATAATATCTACCTTTGCTCAATAACTGGAAACTAATATTACTTTTGGGTGGTTATTAATTTCAGGAATTTTAGAGCTAGAAGAATTGAATGGTTAAATGCATGACTCTGGGGCCAGAACTGAGAAAATATTTGAAGAGATTATAGTTGAAAACTTCCCTAATAAGGGAAAGTAAATAGTTAATCAAGTGCAAGAAGCACAGAGAGTCCCATATAGGATAAATCTGTGGAGAAACACACCAAGACACATATTAATTAAACTATCAAAAATTAAATACAAAGGAAAAATATTAAAAGCAACAAAGGAAAAACAGCAAATAACATACACGGGAATCCCCATAAGGTTAACAGCTGATTTTTCAACAGAAACTCTGCAAGCCAGAAGGGCGTGGCAGGACATATTTAAATTGATGAAAGGGAAAAACCTACAACCAAGATTACTCTACCCAGCAAGGATCTGATTCAAATTCAACAGAGAAATTAACAGACAAGCAATAACAAAGAGAGGTCAGCACCATCAAACCAGCTTTATAACAAATGCTAAAGGAACTTCTCTAGGCAGGAAACACAAGAAATGGAAAAGACCTAAAATAACAAACCCCAAACAATTAAGAAAATGGTATAGGAATAGTAGTATAGATAATTACCTAAATGTATATGGATTAAATACTCCAACCAAAAGACACAGACTGGTTGAATGAATACAAACACAAGACCCATATATATGCTGTCTACAAGAGACGCACTTCAGACACAGGGACACATACAGATTGAAAGTGAGGGGATAAAGAAAGATATTCCATGCAAATGGATATCAAAACAAAGTTGCAGTAGCAATTCCCATATCAGACAAAATAGACTTTAAAACAAAGACTATTACAAGAGACAAAGAAGGACACTACATAATGATCAAGGGATACATCCAAGAAGAAGATATAACAATTGTAAATATTTATGCACCCAATAAAGGAACACCACAAAACATAAGGCAAATAATAACAGCCATAAAAGGGGAAATCGACAGTAACACAATCATAGTAGCAGACTTTAACACCCTACTTTCACCAATGGACAGATCATCCAAAATGAAAATAAATAAGGAAACACAAGCTTTAAATTATACATTAAACAAGATGGACTTAATTGATATTTAGAGGACATTCCATCCAAAAACAACAGAATACGCATTTTTCTCAAGGGCTCATGGAATACTCTACAGGATAGATCATATCTTGGGTCACAAATCAAGCCTTGGTAAATTTAAGAAAATTGAAATCATATCAAGTATCTTTTCTGATGACAACGCTATGAGGCTAGATATCAATTACAGGAAAAGACCTGTAAAAAATACAAACACATGGGGCTAAACAATACACTACTTAATAATGAAGTGAGCACTGAAGAAATCAAAGAGGAAATCAAAAAATACTTAGAAACAAATGACAATGGAGACACGACGACCCAAAATCTATGGGATGCAGCAAAAGCAGTTCTAAGAGGGAAGTTTATAGCAATACAATCTTACCTTAAGAAACAGGAAACATCTCGAATAAACAACCTAACCTTGCACCTAAAACAATTACAGAAAGAAGAACAAAAAACAAACCCAAAGTTAGCAGAAGGAAAGAAATCATAAAGATCACATCAGAAATAACTGAAAAAGAAATGAAGGAAACAATAGCAAATATCCATAAAACTAAAACCTGGTTCTTTGAGAAGATAAACAAAATTGATAAACCATTAGCCAGACTCACCAAGAAAAAAAGGGAGAAGACTCAAATCAATAAAATTAGAAATGAAAAAGGAGAAGTAAAAACTGACGCTGCAGAAATACAAAAGATCATGAGAGATTACGACAAGCAACTCTATGCCAATAAAATGGACAACCTGGAAGAAATGGACAAATTCTTAGAAATGCACAACCTGCCAAGACTGAAGCAGGAAGAAACAGAAAATATGAACAGACCAATCACAAGCACTGAAATTGAAACTCTGATGAAAAATCTTCCAAAAAACAAAAACCCAGGACCAGATGGCTTCACAGGCGAATCCTTTCAAACTTTTAGAGAAGAGATAACACCTATCCTTCTCGAACTCTTCCAAAATATAGCAGAGGGAGGAAAACTCCCAAACTCATTCTATGAGGTCACCATCACCCTGATACCAAAACCGGACAAGGATGTCACAAAGAAAGAAAACTACAGGCCAATATAACTGATGAATATACATGCAAAAATCCTCAACAAAATACTAGCAAACAGAATCCAACAGCACATTAAAAGAATCATACACCATGATCAAGTGGGGCTTATTCCAGGAATGCAAGGATTCTTCAATATATACAAATCAATCAAGTGATACACCATATTAACAAATTGAAGGAGAAAAACCATATGGTCATCTCAATAGATGCAGAGACAGCTTTCGACAAAATTCAACACCCATTTATGATAAAAACCCTGCAGAAAGTAGGCATAGAGGGAACTCTCCTCAACATAATAAAGGCCATATATGACAAGCCCACAGCCAACATCATCCTCAATGGTGAAAAACTGAAAGCATTTCCACTAAGATCAGGAACAAGACAAGGTTACCCACAGTCACCACTCTTATTCAACAAAGTTTTGGAAGTTTTAGCTACAGCAATCAGAGAAGAAAAGGAAATAAAAGGAATCCAAATAGGAAAAGAAGAAGTAAGGTTGTCACTGTTTGCAGATAACATGATACTATACACAGAGAATCCTAAAAATGCTACCAGAAAACTACTAGAGCTAATCAATGAATTTGGTAAAGTAGCAGGATACAAAATTAATGCACAGAAATCTCTGGCATTCCTATACATTAATGATGAAAAATCTGAAAGTGAAATCAAGAAAACACTCCCATTTACAAAAAGAATAAAATGTCTAGGACTAAACTTACCTAAGGAGACAAAAGACCTGTATGCAGAAAATTATAAGACACTGATGAAAGAAATTAAAGATGATACAAATAGATGGAGAGATATACCATGTTCTTGGATTGGAAGAATCAACATTGTGAAAATGACCCTACTACCCAAAGAAATCTACAGATTCAATGCAATCCTTATCAAACTACCACTGGCATTTTTCACAGAACTAGAACGAAACATTTCACAATTTGTATGGAAATACAAAAGAACCCGAATAGCCAAAGCAATCTTAAGAATGAAAAATGGAGCTGGAGGAATCAGGCTCCCTGACTTCAGACTATACTACAAAGCTACAGTAATCAAGACAGTATGGTACTGGCACAAAAGCAGAAATATAGATCAATGGAACAGGATAGAATGCCCAGAGATAAACCCATGCACATATGCTCACCTTATCTTTGATAAAGGAGGCAAGAATATACAGTGGAGAAAAGACAGGCTCTTCAATAAGTGGTGCTGCGATAACTGGACAGCTGTATGTAAAAGTATGAAATTAGAACACTGCTTAACACCATACACAAAAATAAGCTCAAAATGGATTAAAGACCTAAATGTAAGGCCAGAAACTATTAAACTCTTTAGGAAAACATAGGAAGGACACTCTATGACATAAATCACAGCAAGATTCTTTTTGACCCACCTCCTAGAGAAATGGAAATAAAAAAAAATAAACAAATGGGACCTAATGAAACTTCAAAGCTTTTGCACAGCAAAGGAAACCATAAACAAGACCAAAAGACAGCCCTCACAATGGGAGAAAATATTTTCAAATGAAGCTACTGACCAAGATTTATCTCCAAAATTTATAAGCAGCTCATGCAGCTCAATATCAAAAAAACAAATAGCCCCATCCAAAAATGGACAGAAGACCTAAATAGACATTTCTCCAAGGAAGACATACAGATTGCCACCAAACACATGAAAGAATGCTCAACATCATTAATCATTAGAGAAATGTAAATCAAAACTACAATGAGATATCATCTCACACCGGTCAGAATGGCCATCATCAAAAATTTACAAGCAGAAGAACGAAGATGGTGGAGTAGAAGGACGTGCTCTCACACCCTCTTCCAACAACATCAGAAACACATCTAGCTGCTGGACAATCATCGACAGGTAGACACTGGAACTCACCAAAAAAGATACCCCACATCCAAAGACAAGGAGAAGCCACAATGAGACGGTAAGTGGGGCACAATTGCAGTGAAATCAAATCCCATAACTGCTGGGTGGGTGACTCACAGACTGGAGAACACTTATACCACAGAAGTCCACCCATTGGAGTGAATTTTCTGAGCCCCATGTCAGGCTTCCCAACCGAGGCACCCGGCAACAGAAGGAGGAATTCCTAGAGAATCTGACTTTGAAGCCTAGTGGGAATTGACTGCAGGACTTCGACAGGACTGGGGGAAACAGAGACTCCACTCTTGGAGGGGACACCCATAGTAGTGTGTGCATCAGGTCCCAGGGGAAGGAGTAGTGACCCCAGCGGAGACTGAAACAGATCTACCTGCTAGTGTTGGAGGGTCTCCTACAGAGACGGGGTGGGGGGGCTGTGGCTCAGCGTGGGGACAAGGACGCTGACAGCATAAGTTCTGGGAAGTACTCCTTAGCGTGAGCCCTCCCACGGTCTGTCATTAGCCCCAACAAAGAACCCTGGTAGCCTCCAGTTTTGGGTTGTTTCAGGCCAAACAAGCAACAGGGAGGGAACACAGCCCCACCCATCAACAGTCAAGTGGATTAAAGTTTTACTGAGCTCTGCCCACAAGAGCAAGAGTCAGCTCTACCCACCACCAGTCCCTCCCATCAAGCCTCTTAGATAGCCTCATCCACCAGAGGGCACACAACAAAAGCAAGAAGAACTACAATCCTGCAGCCTGTGGAACAAAAACAACATTCACAGAAAGATAGACAAGATGAAAAGGCAGAGGACTATGTACCAGATGAAGGAACAAGATAAAAACCCAGAAAAACAACTAAATGAAGTGGAGATAGGCAACCCTCCAGAAAAAGAATTCAGAATAATTATAGTGAAGATGATGCAGGACCTCGGAAAAAGAATGGAGGCAAAGATCGAGAAGATGCAAGAAATGTTTAACAAAGATGTAGAAGAATTAAAGAACAAACAAACAGATGAACAATACAATAACTGAAATGAAAACTACACTAGAAGGAATCAATAGCAGAATAACTGAGGCAGAAGAATGGATAAGTGAACTGGAAGACAGAATGTGGAATTCACTGCTGGAGACAGAATATAGAAAAAACAATGAAAAGAAATGAAGACAGACTAAGAGATCTCTGGGACAACATTAAATGCAACAACATTCGCATGATAGGGGTCCCAGAAGCAGAAGAGAGAGAGAAAGGACCCAAGAAAATATTTGAAGAGATTATAGTCAAAAACTTCCCTAACATGGGAAAGGAAATAGCCACCCAAGTCAAGGAAGAACAGCGAGTCCCATACAGGATAAACTCAAGGAGAAACATGCCGAGACACATAATAATCAAATAGGCAAAAATTAAGGACAAAGAAAAATTATTGAAAGCAACAAGGGAAAAAAGACAACATACAATGGAACTCCCATAGGTTTAACAGCTGATTTCTCAGCAGAAACTCTACAAGCCAGAAGGTAGTGGCATGATATACTTAAAGTGATGAAAGGGAAGAACCTATAACCAAGATTACACTACCCAGCAAGGATCTCATTCAGCTTCGAAGGAGAAATCAAAAGCTTTACTGAAAAGCAAAAGGTAAGAGAATTCAGCACCACCAAACCAGCTCTACAACAAATGCTAAAGGAACTTGTCTAAGTGGGAAACACAGGAGAACAAAAGGATCTACAAAAACAAACCCAAACAAATTAAGAAAATTGTCATAGGAACATACATATCAATAATTACCTTAAACGTGAATGGATTAAATGCTCCAACCAAAAGACACAGGCTTGCTGAATGGATACAAAAACAAGACCCATATATATGCTATCTACAAGAGACCCACTTCAGACCTAGGTACACGTACAGACTGCAAGTGAGGAGATGGAAGGAATATATTCCATGAAAATGGAAATCAAAAGAGAGCTGGAGTAGCTATAATCACATCAGATAAAATACACTTTAAAATAAAGAATGTCACAAGGGTCAAGGAAGGACACTACATAATTATCAAGGGATCAATCCAAGAAGAAGATACAACAATTATAAATATATATGCATCCAACATAGGAACACCTCAGTACATAAGGCAACTGCTAATAGTTATGAAAGAGGAATTCGACAGTAACACGAAAATGGTGGGGGACTTTAACACCTCTCTTACACTAATGGACAGATCATCCAAAATGAAAATAAATTAGGAAACAGACTTTAAATGACACAACAGCCCAGATAGATTTAATTGATATTTATAGGACATTCCATCCAAAAACGACAGATTACACATTCTTCTCAAGTGTGTACGGAACATTCTCCAGGATAGATCATATCTTGGGTCACAAATCAAGCTTCAGTAAATTTGAGAAAATTGAAATCATATCAAGCATGTTTTCTGACAACAACATTATGAGATTAGAAATAAATTACAGGGAAAAAAATGTAAAAAACACAATAACGTGAGGGCTAAACAATATGTTACTAAATAACCAAGAAATCACTGAAGAAATCAAAGAGGAAATCAAAAAATACCTAGAGACAAATGACAATGAAAACACGATGATCCAAAACCTATGGAATGCAGTAAAAACAGTTCTAAGAGGGAAGTTTATAGCTATACAAGCCTACCTCAAGAAACAAGAAAAATCTCAAGTAAGCAATGTAACCTTGCACCTAAAGGAACTAGAGAAAGAAGAACAAACAAAATGCAAAGTTAGAAGAAGGAACAAAATCATAAAGATCAGAGCAGAAATAAACGAAATAAAAACAAGGAAAAAATAGCAAAGATCAATAAAACTAAAAGTTTATACTTTGAGAAAATACACAATATTGATAAACAATTAGCCAGATTCATCAAGAAAAAGGGAGAGGACTCAAATCAGTAAAATTAGAAATGAAAAAGGAGAAGTTACAACAGACACTGCAGAAATACAAAGCGTCTTAAGAGACTACTACAAGCAACTCTATGCCAAAAAAATGGACAACTTGGAAGAAATGGAGAAATTCTTAGAAAGGTATAACCTTCCAAGACTGATCGAGGAAGAAACAGAACACATGAACAGACCAATCACAAGTAATGAAATTGAAACTGTGATTAAAAATCTTCCAACAGGGCTTCCCTGGTGGCGCAGTGGTTGAGAGTCCGCCTGCCGATGCAGAGGACACGGGTTCATGCCCCGGTCTGGGAAGATCCCACATGCTGCGGAGCGGCTGGGCCCGTGAGCCATGGCCGCTGAGCCTGCGCGTCCGGAGCCTGTACTCCGCAATGGGAGAGGCCACAACAGTGAGAGGCCCGCGTACCACAAAAAATAATAACAAAAAATAAATAAATAAATAAAATATAGGGGAAGGGGAAACCTATCAAAGTGCTAACATTTAAAAAAAAAAAAATCTTCCAACAAACAAAAGTCCAGGGCCAGATGGCTTCACAGGTGAATTCTATCAAACATTTAGAGAAGAGGTAACACCCATATTTCTCAAACTCTTCCAAAAAATTGCAGAGGAAGGAACACTTCCAAACTCATTCTATGAAGCCACCATTACCCTGATACCAAAACCAAACAAAGATAGTACAAAAAAAGAAAATTACAGACCAATATCACTGATGAATATAGATGCAAATATTCGCAACAAAATACTAGCAAACAGAATCCAACAGCACACTAAAAGGATAATACACCACAATCAAGTTGGATTTATCCCAGGGATGCAAGGATTCTTCAATATAAGCAAATCAATCAATGTGATACACCATATTAACAAATTGAAGAATAAAAACCATATGATCATCTCAACAGATGCAGAATAAGCTTTTGACAAAATTCAACACCCATTTATGATAAAAACTCTCCAGAAAGTGGGCATACAGGGAACCTACCTCAACATAATAAAGGCCATATATGAGAAACCCACAGCAAACATCACTCTCAATGGTGGGAAACCTGAAAGTATTTCCTCTAAGATCAGGAATGAGACAAGGATGTCCACGATCACCACTATTATTCAACAAAGTTTTGGAAGTCCTAGCCATGGTAATCAGAGAAGAAAAAGAAATAAAAGGAATACAACTTGGAAAAGAAGTAACACTGTCACTGTTTGCAGATGACATGATACTATACATAGAGAATCCTAAAAATGCCACCAGAAAACAATTAGAGCTAATCAATGAATTGATAAACTTGCAGGATGCAAAATTAATGCACAGAAATCTCTTGCATTCCTATACACTAATGATGAAGAATCTGAAAGAGAAATTATGGAAACACTCCCATTTACCATTGCAACAAAAAGAATAAAATACCTAGGAATAAACCTACCAAGGGAAACAAATGACCTGTATGCAGAAAACAATAAGACACTGATGAAAGAAATTAAAGATGATAACAATGATGGAGAGATATACCATGTTCTTGGATTGGAAGAATCAATATTGTGAAAATGACTATACTACCCAAAGCAATCTACAGATTCAATGCCATCCCTATCAAATTACCAATAGCATATTTTACGGAACTAGAACAAATCATCTCAAAATTTGTATGGAGACACAAAAGACACCAAATAGCCAAAGCAGTCTTGAGAGAAAAAACGGAGCTGGAGAAATCAGAATCCCTGACTTCAGACTATACTACAAAGCTACAGTCATCAAGACAATATGGTACTGGCACAAAAACCGAAACATAGATCAATGGAACAAGATAGAAAGCCCAGAGATAAACGCACACACCTATGGTCAACTAATCTTTGACAAAGGAGGCAAAGATATGCAATGGAGAAAATCCAATCTCTTCAATAAGTGGTGCTGGGACAACTGGACAGCTACATGTAAAAGAATGAAATTAGAACACTCCCTAACATCATAAACAAAAATAAACTCAAAATGGATTCGAGGGCTTCCCTGGTGGCAAAGTGGTTGGGAGTCCACCTGCTGAAGAAGGGGACGTGGGTTCATGACCCGGTCCGGGGGGATCCCATGTGCAGCGGACGGATGGGCCCATGGGCCATGGCCGCTGGGCCTGTGCGTCTGGAGCCTGTGCTCTGCAATGGGAGAGGCCACAGCTTGAGAGGCCCACATAACGCAAAAAAAAAAAAAAAATGGATTCGAGACCTAATGTAAGACCAGACACTATAAAACTCTTAGAGAAAAACATAGGAAGAACACTCTTTGACATAAATCACAGGAAGTTCTTTTTGATCCACCTCCTAGAGTAATGAAAATAATAACAAAAATAAACAGATGGGACCTAATGAAACTTCAAAGCTTTTGCACAGCAAAGGAAACCATAAACAAGACCAAAAGACAACCCTCAGAATGGGAGAAAATATTTGCAAAGGAAGCAACTGACAAAGGATTAATCTCCAAAATTTCCAGCAGCTCATGCAGTGCAATAACAAAAAAACAAACAACCCAATCCAAAAATGGGCAGAAGACCTAAATAGACATTTCTCCAAAGAAGATATACAGACTGCCAACAAACACATGAAAGAATGCTCAACATCATTAATCATTAGAGAAATGCAAATCAAAACTACAATGAGATATCATCTCACACCAGTCAGAATGGCCATCATCAAAAAATCTAGAAACAATAAATGCTGGAGAGGGTGTGGAGAAAAGGGAACACTCTTGCACTGCTGGTGGGAATGTGAATTGGTTCAGCCACTATGGAGAACAGTATGGAGGTTCCTTAAAAAACTACAAATAGAACTACCAAATGACCCAGCAATCCCACTACTGGGTATATACCCTGAGAAAACCATAATTCAAAAAGAATCATGTACCAAAATGTTCACTGCAGCTCTATTTACAATAGAGAGGAGATGGAAACAGCCTAAATGTCCATCATTGGATGAATGGATAGAGAAGATGTGGCACATATATACAATGGAATATTACTCAGCCATAAAGAGAAATGAAATTGAGCTATTTGTAATGAGGTGGATAGACCTAGAGTCTGTCATACAGAGTGAAGTAAGTCAGAAAGAGAAAGACAAATACCGTATGCTAACACATATATAAGGAATTTAAGAAAAAAAATTGTCATGAAGAACCTAGGGATAAGACAGGAATAAAGACGCAGACCTCCTAGAGAATGGACTTGAGGATATGGGGAGGGGGAAGGGTTAGCTGTGACAAAGTGAGAGAGTGGCACGGACATATATACACTACCAAACGTAAAATAGATAGCTAGTGGGAAGCAGCCACATAGCACAGGGAGATCAGCTCGGTGGTTTGTGACCACCTAGAGGGGTGGGATAGGGAGGGTGGCAGGCAGGGAGACGCAAGAGGGAATAGATATGGGAACATATGTATATGTATAACTGATTCACTTTGTTATAAAGCAGAATCTAACACACCATTGTAAAGCCATTATACTCCAATAAAGATCAAAAAAAAATACAAACACATGGAGGCTAAACAATACACTACTTAATAATCAAGGTGTCACCGAAAAAATCAAAGAGGAAATCAAAAAATACCTAGAAACAAATGACGATGAAAACGCGATAACCCAAAACCTATGGGATGGAGCAAAAAGCAGTTCTAAGACGGAAGTTTATAGCAATACAATCCTACCTCAAGAAAAAAGCAACATCTCAAATAAACAACCTAAACTTCCACCTTAAACAATAAGAGAAAGAAGAACAAAAAAACCCCAATGTTAGCAGAAGTATAGTAATCATAAAGATCAGATCAGAAATAAATGAAAAAGAAATGGAGGAAACAAGAGCAAAGATCAGTAAAACTAAAAGCTGGTTCTTTGAGAAAATAAACAAAATTGATAAACCATTAGCCAGACTCATTAAGCAAAAAAGGGAGAAGACTCAAATCAATAGAATTAGAAATGACAAGGGAGAAGCAACAACTGGCACTGCAGAAATAGAAAGGATCATGAGCGATTACTACAAGCAACTATATGCCAAAAAAAATGGACAAACTGGAAGAAATGGACACATTCTTAGAAAAGCACAACCTTCTGAGACTGAACCAGGAAGAAATAGAAAATATAAACAGACCAATCACAAGCACTGAAATTGAGACTATGATTGAAAATCTTCCAACAAACAAAAGCCCAGGACACCATGGCTTCACAGGCGAATTCTTTCAAACATGTAGAGAAGAGCTAACACCTATCCTTCTCAAACTCTTCAAAAATAGAGCAGAGGGAGGAACACTCCCAAACTCTTTCTACAAGGCCACCCTGATACCAAAACCAGACAAAGATGTCACAAAGAAAGAAAACTATAGGCCAATATCACTGATGAACATAGATGAAAAAATACTTAACAAAATACTAGCAAACATAATCCAACAGCACATTAAAAAGATCATACACCAAGATCAAGTGGGGTTTATCCCAGGAATGCAATGATTCTTCAATATATACAAATCAATCAATGTGATACACCATATTAACAAACTGAAGAATAAGAACCATATGATCATCTCAGTAGATTCAGAAAAAGCTTTCGACAAAATTCAACACCGATTTATGATAAAAACCCTCCAGAAAGTAGGCATAGAAGGAATTTATCTCAACACAATAGAGACCATATATGACATACCCATAACCAACATCGTCCTCAATGGTGAAAAACTGAAACCATTTCCACTAAGATCAGGAAAAAGACAAGGTTGCCCACTCTTACCACCATTATTCAACATTGTTTTGGAAGTTTTAGCCACAGAAATCAGAGCAGAAAAATAAATAAAAGGAATTCCAATCGGAAAAGAAGGAAAGCTGTCACTGTTTCCAGATGAAATGGTACTACACAGAGAATCCTATAGATGCCACCAGAAAACTATTAGGCTAATAAATGAATTTGGTAAAGTAGCAGGACACAAAATTAATGCACAGAAATCTCTTGCATTCCTATACACTAATGATGAAAAATATGAAAGTGAAATTAAGGAAACCCTCCTATTTATCACTGCAACACAAAGAATAAAATATCTAGGAATAATCCTACCTAAGGAGACAAAGGATCTGTATGCAGAAAACTGTAAGACACTGATTAAAGATGATACAAATAGATGGAGAGATACACCATGTTCTGGGACTGGAAGAATCAACATTGTGAAAATGACTCTACTACCCAAAGCAATCTACAGATTCAATGCAATCACTATCAAACTACCACTGGCATTTTTCACAGAACTAGAACAAAAAATTTCACAATTTGTATGGAAACATAAAAGACCCCGAATAGCCAAAGCAATCTTAAGAAAGAAAAATGGAGCGGGAGGAATCAGGTTCCCTCACTTCAGACTATACTACAAAGCTATGGTAATCAAGACAGTATGGTATTTGTACAAAAACAGAAATACAGATCAATAGAACAGGATAGAAAGCCCAGAGATAAACTCACACACATATGGTCACCTTACTTTTGATAAAGGAGGCAAGACTATACAATGGAGAAAAGACAGCCTCTTCACTAAGTGGTGCTGGGAAAACTGGACAGCTACATGTAAAGGAATGAAATTAGGACACTCTGTAACACCATACACAAAAATAAACTCAAAATGGATTAAAGACCTAAATATAACACCAGACGCTATAAAACTCTTAGAGGAAAACATAGGCAGTACACTGTATGACATAAATCACAACAAGATCCTTTTTGACCTATGTCCTAGAGAAATGGAAATAAAAACAAAAATAAACAAATGGGACCTAATGAAACTTAAAAGCTTTTGCACAGCAAAGGAAACCATAAACAAGATGAAAAGACAACCCTCAGAATGGGAGAAAATATTTGCAAAGGAAGCAACTGACAGAGGATTAATCTCCAAAATTTAGAAGCAGCTCATGCAGCTCAATATCAAAAAAAGAAAAAACCCAATCCAGAAATGGGCAGAAGACCTAAACAGACATATCTCCACAGAAGATATACAGATTGCCAACAAACACATGAAAGAATGCTCAACATCATTAATCATTAGAGAAATGCAAATCAAAACTACAATGAGATATCATCTCACACTGGTCAGAATGCCCATCATCAAAAAATCTAGAAACAGTAAATGCTGGAGAGGATGTGGAGAAAAGAGAACACACTTGCACTGTTGGTGGGAATGTAAATTGACACAGCCACTATGGAGAACAGTATGGAGGTTCCTTAAAAAACTACAAATAGCACTACCATACAACCCAGCAATCCCACTACTGGGCATATACCCAGAGAAAACCATAATTCAAAAAGAGTCATGTACCTCAATGTTCATTGCAGCTCTATTTACAATAGCCAGGACATGGAAGCAACCTAAGATGTGACACATATATACAATGGAATATTACTCAGCCAGAAAAAGAAAAGAAATTGAGTTATTTGTAGTGAGGTGGATGAACCTAGAGTCTGTCATACAGAGTTAAGTAAGTCAGAAAGAGAGAAACAAATACCGTATGCTAACACATATATATGGAATCTAAAAAAAATGGTCATGAAGAACCTAGGGGCAGGTCGGGAATAAAGACGTAGACCTACTAGACAATGGACTTGAAAACACAGGGAGGGGGAAGGGTAAGCTGGGACAAAGTGAGAGAGTGGCATGTACATATATACACTACCAAATGTAAAACTGATAGCTAGTGGGAAGCAGCTGCATAGCACAGGGAGATCAGCTCCGTGTTTTGTGACCACCTAGAGGGGTGGGATAGGGAGGGTGGGAGGGAGGGAGATGCAAGAGGGAAAAGATATGGGGACATATGTATATGTAGAGCTGATTCACTTTGTTATAAACAGAAACCTACACACCATTATAATGCAATTATTCTCCAATAATGATATTAAAGAAAAATGCCACAGACCCATTATTTTTACTTGTAGATTTTCTTGAATACATATTTCTCCATTTATTATATACTCTAAAGACAATTTCTAGAGACTTTAAATATGTATATATATATATAAATTTTTTTCAGTTAAATAATTTTTTTTGCTGGGAAAACTGTCCACTAAACTCCTCATACCAGCATTCCAGAAGTCTCAATCCTCACTCATATTTTAAAACAATCCTTTTCCCTGCTGCATGGAGAACAGGAACAAAGTAGAAGCAGTAAGCTCTATATGTAAAATATTCAATGTTATTTATTTTGGGTTGGCCAAAAAGTTCATTTGGGTTTTCCATAACATCTTACAGAAAAACCTGAATGAACTTTTTGGCCAACCCAATATATGCAATGCCTTTTCTATAGGCAGATACTGCAGTGCTCACAAATGTTAGCATCCTTTCTCAAGGACTGTCTCCCAGTGAGGGGACCCCATATGCTCTGAGATAACCCCCCAAGAAGTTAACGCTTCTTGCTTGTCAACTTCCCATTCTCAGCAAAGATTTTCCAACTCCCGGACAGCCAATCTGCCAGCCTTCCTCAAACTAGCCTATTCCTCCTGTTAAGAGGCCCTTGAACTTCCTGAACAGGTCCAGACCCAGATTTCTACCTTTCTTCCCACTTCAAAATTTTCTTTCTTTGCTTCAGATTTCTCCATCTCAATACTCATCCAGTTTGCATTAGCACTTACCAGTTCCAGCTTAGATTTTCCATCCTCCTGTTATATTTATTGCTGGCCCCATAAGCCTCATCTCACTTACCCAGACCACCTGGTGGTCCCCACCCCCCAGCTACAGCCCACTCAATCCATCTACCTCTGGCCTCTTGTTGGCTTTACTCTTCTCCTTCAGTTTCTTCTAATCTCTGGCTATTTTCCCAGGACACCTGATGTTGCTCTATACCGTGGTGTTTGCTTGCTTGTGCTGCTGACATACACCTGAGTTTCATTCATTGTTTATGACTTTCCACCAGCTTCCCTACCTGACTTTTGCTCAGGGATTTCTTAATGGACATTCAGTATCAATCCTACCCTCCATCCAACTCTACATCTCTCACTTGGTTCCAGCTACCGGTTCATGGCACTCACCCCAGATCACTACTACCCTGTTATTTTGTGCTTTTTATCTGTTTTGTTTTGTTTTGTTGTCCTGCTTATCTTACACCAGTTTCCTTGTCCTAGTTGCTTTCCCTGTTGCCTACATTCCAAAGCAAAAATCGTACCTCTATTTGTACTAGTATTGACTTATTTGTACTTTACACATTGTACCTCTCATTAAGAACAGTATACAGAATAACCCCAAACAAGTCATCCTTAGTAGATCATAGTGGCTTTTAAATAAACCAAAGTATCTGAAGAAGTACAGAATCAGACTACAATAAAGGGGATTATTATCTAGAAGAGTGCAAAATCCATAAGGGCAAAGATTTTATTTTATTTATCACTATATCCCCAGTACCTAAAACAGTGTTTGACATACAATGAGTTCTCAATAAATATTTGTAGAATGAATTATGAGTGAATGAAAAGTAAGTTCATTAGAGTTCAGCTGACCACAACAACTAGAAATAAAACATGTTTGCATGTACACAATTAGTCAAGACTCCTTAGGATACTATTTACATCTAAATGATGTTATAGATTATTTCTAAGACATTATCTCCTTGATCTTAGCACCTTGGGATATGCATTCTAATTCTTTCTCCAGTGTCTATTCCCATTTATTTTTGCTTCAAACTCGACCCAAATCTTTGATATTTTAAAGTATTATTTGGCATGCTGGATAAAGTTACTCCAATCCTGATTATAAGGTCCCCACTTAAAACATTATGACTTTGACTGCCTATTGAACTTAAAAGCGAGAAGGGAGGGGATCTGATGGGGACTTTGTCCCTTTGTAGTTTGTGTTTGTAGGTAAGAGGATGGCTTAGGTGTTGGCAGATCTGAGTCTTCATGCACAGTATTTGTCTAGGTCTAATCATTAGCTTTAATCAGCACAGATGCTACTAATTTTATATACAATTTCTCCTACAGTGTGAACACCTGGGTCAAGTTCTGTCTGTCCTTCCTGATGTGGGCAGAAATCTGCTTAGCATTTCTCTGAATTTTTGATGCTTTTGATCATTTTCTACCCAAGTGTAGAGCATAGATAAAAAAGTGTTGAAAGCCTGAGAAAATGGCAGAGATCACCCCTCCCTGTGCAAACACCATTAGAGAGAAAGGTAATATACTATAGCTAGTTTCACTTATTTTTAATTTCTGACCACTCGTGTAAGTAACTTCCATTTTCTTCCCAAAAGAGTAACAAAATTGATTTATTTTAGTCTGGTGGGAGACCAGAGTGTATCTCTTTAATAGGTCATATTATCATAATTTAAATTAATGTTCTTCCATGGGTTTTTAAATGACCATTTTTATCCCTTATGATCTTTGCAGTAACTTTTGAAAGGCTGAGATTTAGGATTTAGGAATCCCTGAGGAAAAGAGATGCTAAGTTTGATTAATTTTGTGTCTTGCTTTTAGGTGTCTGACATTCTTCAATTTTATTTTAACCAAAAAAGACACCAAGATTACAGATGCTACCACCACTCATCAGACACGCTTGGTCCTAGGATCCCTTCAGGGCTTTTGAGCAACTTTTCTTTATAAAAGTATCTAAATGAAGAGGACAACGATAAGAAGAAATTACCACCAACAATACTTTTTATCTCTGTAGCATATCCAAATAGCTAAGACATCAGGGTAACATAAGTAACTCCATGCACGAACACATGGGAGGGGGTAATATGGCAACACCTCTCTCACCCACCACCTCTCCATATCCTCCCCTAATCTGTCTCTAACTTGAATCCATACTTTATAGCTACAATTATACTTAATTCTGTGCTTAAGTCTGCCTTAACATGCTGCCTATGAATTGAAGAGTACAAATGGTAGCCCTCTTACTTGGCTTGAAATGCATAGATCAAAAGAGTTATATAGATCAAACAAGTTGCAGAAGAAATGAAGAGATAAAAAGACCTAGGAGATTACCTAATGCAATCTTCCTTCTAATATTTGAATCCACTATATAGTTCCCCCACACTGAGGGGACTTGGGTACCAAATTCCTCCAATCAAACACATCTAATTCATTAGAAGCATTAATTAACTAGTTAAAAAAAAATAACCAATCAGAATGACTTCCCAGAGACCTCAGTTAGAAAAACATATTACTAGAGAACAGATCCCTTGGAACTTATGGAATTGCTAGGATGACTCAAACTAGGAATATCTGAGTCTTCACTGAAGTCCAATGGTATTAACCACCATGATTAGGGAAATGAGTCTAGCTCAGGCCTAGCCCCGAGCCAGGAAATTGAAAGGAAGTAGAAATCCCCAGAAGTATAGAAGGTTTACATCAAGGGGAAAGAACATGCTGAAGCCAGTGCATAAATTCATCTTTAGGCAGACTGCTCCTGACTGACAGGAAACAAGATGGTGTCTAAGTGACAAAACAAGGAGAGGAGGAGAAGGAACCAAGCCACATGGCAGAGATCTATGCCAGCCAGTCTGCAGCTCAAGGATAGATATCTGAGAGATAAAAGGGATTTCATGATGAATCAAATTCCCAACTAATTTTATTGGGAACCTGCCCCTTGAAAACTCTTCTACTCACCTTGTATTTCCTTTCTTTGTTTTGTTTTTTTTTCTCTTACATTTCAAGTTCCTCAGACCCATCAATCTCCTGAATATCCTTCAATATCTTATGCCAACTTTCCACTGAATAAATTGTAATTCCCTAAATCTAATATCTGAGATAAGGAACAAGCAGGCTTAGACGGAGTATTCTATTATACCCACCCTACTCTATTTCATGTAATTCAGAAGACAGCTGAGGAAGCTGTACATAAACAGAATCTACCAGTGATGCCAGCTGAATGAGCTAATTCCAGGTGTCAGTCAAATGCTCCTTCAGTGTCTTCATGGAAATGCAAACTTGAGAATCAGAAGAAATGGGGAGGAAAGGATTCTTGACAGAAAATTTTCCTTAAATATCAGTATCAAGTAATCCAGTAGTTTCCAATATGTTCCAACCATTTGCACAAGAAAACTTTTCTAAGGAGCCCCCATTTATGAAAGAGATAAAGGCATATATGCTCTGGTTGAAGTGGTCTTCAGGGAGCCACAATTTCACAGAGTTTGTTTTCCCCTCATCTTCTTCTCCCCCTGTTCCTTCTTTGCAGCTGTCTCTGAGGCATAACTATAGAACCCCAGGGCTATATAAAACACGTTTTGAAAAATATTGGCTAGTAGTTAAACATACAGGTGTCAGAATCAAGAAAATCCTAGTTCCAAATACCAATTCTCCAATTTATCAGCTATGTGAATTTGAGCAAATTGACTTAAGCTTCTATTCCTCATTTATAAAATGCAGATAATAATAGCAACCTCAAAGCCTATTTTGGAGGTTCCATAAGATAATGCATGTAAAATACTTAGCAGTGCCTATGCTATAATAAGAATCCAATAAACGTCAGAACAATGATTATTAAAACGGCACATTCTATAAGAATCAAATTAGAGTCTTTTAATAGTGGAGGCAAGATTTTGTAACTATTGTCCTTAAATTTTTCTAGAATATTATTTCCCAAAGTGTATGCAGCAAGAACATTATCCCCATGAAATAGTTCATGAATAAAAACCTCGTGATCAGGGCTTCCCTGGTGGCGCAGTGGTTGGGGGTCCGCCTGCTAATGCAGGCGACACGGGTTCGTGCCCCGGTCCAGGAGGATCCCGCATGCCGTGGAGTGGCTGGGCCCGTGAGCCATGGCCGCTGGGCCTGCGCATCCGGAGCCTGTGCTCCGCAGTGGGAGAGGCTGCAGCAGTGAGAGGCCCGCGGGCCACACACAAAAAAAAAGCGTAAAAAAGAAACCTTGTGGTCAAATCTATTAGGAAAATGTTGTGTCTAATAAAGCCTCCCAGAGATACACAATGCATAAGAAGGGCCAGGTGTCTGGAATAGATGTCAGTAAATTGCATGATGAAATTTCACTTTAGAAAGATCACTCTTGCTGGATTGCAGAAAGTGGAAGGAAGAGGCAGGGATGATGGCAGGGACACTAGTTAGGAAGCCATTGCAATAATCCAGGGGAGAGATTATGTCAGCCTGAACTGAGATAAAGAAAAATGATCAGATTCAAGAGAAAAATGGGGAGAGGGGAAAGGAGATGACAGAGTCAGTGATGAAACCCAGAGATCTAGCCTAGATAATGGGATCAATGGTGGCGTCATTAATGGAAATGGAATAAGAGCAGAACCAGATTTGGGAAGATGCGCTTCATTTTGCACTAGTGAGTTTGAGATGCATATTCTCCAGATGCGTTCCACTGCAAGTGGCGGAAACCTCATTTGAACTAACTAGAGTAAAAAGTGAATATATTAACTCATGTAACAGGGAAAGAGAGGGTGACTTGGTCTTGGACCTGGAGCACTGTTCTGTGTCCACCCCAAGGTTGGTGTCATTTTCTTTCAGTTTGGCAAGAGGCCAGTACCATCCTAGTTAAGTGTGGATCTTTCTGGTTCTAGAGAACCCTGAGATATGACTGTGCTTCCCAATGCCTTGACCTGGGGAACCCTGCTGCAATCTTTGCTCAAAGCCACTTCATCCCCAATAGAGATAGACACTCCTGTTGACAAATTCCCGAGCTGGACTCTCAGCTCAGTCTGGGACCTGCCTATGCCACAAGGGACTCACAGAAGGCCTAGAAAAAAACTGAAAAGGCAAAGTTCTTTAGCCTAACCACAGCAACAACAAACTCCCTTTAGGTCTAGCGACATCCTCAGCTGGTTAGGCCAACCTAATGGATGGCCACCACACAGAGTTCCAGATAAGGAGCACGAGCGAGAGCATCCTGCTCCCTCTGTGTTACTCTCACTGCTCTAAAGCTCCTTCCACTTCTGAGCTGAAGCTTGGAGAAGAGAAATATAGGGATACACATCTTTCATGCCTCTTTCCTCCATCCTCGCAAATGCCCTGGATTGGAAAGCAGTGAAGTTTTCTCTAGACCATTGCTTCTCAAATTTTAATGTACATCAGAATTGCCCAGAGGGCTTGTATAAAAAATAAGTTTCTGAGCTCTATGCCTAGAGTTTCTTTTCAGAAGGTCTGAGGTGGGTCCAGGGAACTTGCATTTCTAACAAGTTCCCAAATGATGCTGATACTGCTGATCTGGGGACCACACTGTCAGAAACAGTAAGACATATTCTTCCCTTCCAAACTTGCAGCTAAAATGCATTGCAAACAAAGAGATATTTTTCTACACACTGAAAGAACTCTATGATCTGAATTCTCTCACGATTAAAGGTGCATTCTCTACATGGCAGGAGAACTCTATAATATGAATCCTATAGGCTTAGCCCTTGATTTGTTAGATGGGACCTATATTAATTTAGGAAATCCATTATCATGCTAAAATGCCTGGTTTTCAAGCCTATTGCCTGACTGCATTCTATTTTACATGTCAGAGCTGAATACTACTTTATATGTCTATTCTTTTTGCATTCATTCCCAAAACATTCCTAACATACCTGCAATCAGATGAATATGCTTAGCTGAGTGAGGAGAAAGTCTTGAACTCAGAAAGGAAAAAAAATCACATTAAAATATTTCAAAAATATACACCATTAGATGTTTCTTGTTTTGTTTTGTTTTGTTTTGCCATTGGAATTGTAGGGGAAAATTTTCTTTCCAAACAAATGCATTTTCTCCCTTCACTTATACCTACATAGACATGGTGTCTCCTCTCCTGACCTGACAGAGCAAGCTCAGTACTTAAATTTAGGCTCCTTTTTAGTTGTCTCTTTTAGCTGATATTTCCTAAATAACTTTCCCCCTTAATCTACCTTATTAGTCCTCTTCATTCCTGAATTTCTTTTTCCTTTGCCCATTTATAAAAAATTTAGGAAAAAAAAAAACCTTTATGTAGAGTTCCTGTGTCTTTTATTAAAAGCTCACCAGCAAAAACACCACAAAAGTTCTTTTTGAAGAAGCTATCCTGTCTCAGCTGTCCTGAAAGGAAGAAAGAGAAGGGGGTCTGTGCACAAGCTCAGTTTCCAAGAGTAGGGCCCCAACCCAGAGTTAGGTGGTATTGAGAGGATGCAAAACCAAACAAGGCTGTTTGGGGACTAACTGGGCAATTATCTCTCCTGTGGCTAAAGCACACCAAGGCGGAGGGGGGAAGCAGAAATGGCCATTGTAACTGGGATAGTGTCAGAGCTTCCTCCAAAGGCCCCTCTGCTCCCAAAATGCCCCTACTCCCAACACCATGGAAAATTTTTCCTTTAGGTTGATATTTTGTCTCCAGATGTACCCTTCTAAATGCCAATAGTCCTGGTAGGTATGTCACATCCAGAACAAGGACATTTTGATAGGACAAAGTTTAGGTCACAATTGTTACTCGGAAAGAGTGAACCCTGGTTTGGGGTTCCCTAGAAGCTGGAAGACACCATGAGCCCACATGAGGGGCAGAGCTGGAGTTAAATGCCAAGAGAAACAGAGACCAGTGCAGTAGCTTCATCATTAGTGAACTTCAGAGGCTTCTAAAACTGCAGCATCGCGTGACAGACAGGCCCAGAGTCCCACTGGGGTTCCAGTCACATCTTAGGATCATGACCCTGGAGTTGTGCAGTGCACAGCCTGGGAGGCCATATGCAGCAGCCTAAGTCTTATGGAGGCCAAAATAAATCTGCACAAAGAGAAGACAAAGAGTGCTCCCCGGCCTCGATCTCTCTCATTCTATACTGATGAAGCCTCACTGGGAAAATACTGAATCTCAAGACTTGCCAAGTTGGACAAAAACAGTCGTGTTCGGGCTTCCCTGGTGGCGCAGTGGTTGAGAGTCCACCTGCTGATGCAGGGGACACAGGTTCGTGCCCCGGTCCAGGAAGATCCCACATGCCGCAGAGCGGCTGGGCCCATGAGCCATGGCCGCTGAGCATGCGCGTCCGGAGCCTGTGCTCCGCAACGGGAGAGGCCACAACAGTGAGAGGCCCGCATACAGCAAAAAAAAAAAAACAAAAAAAAAAAACAGTCGTGTTCTTCAAAGGTCTAAATTTATGAGGTTAACTGCCAGAACTGCACTCAGCCTTCAGGTTAAACAAGAAGAAACACTGCTCTTCAACTGTTGCTCTTGCTTACCTAAAGCTTTAAAAGAAAATCAAAAGAAGAGCCAAAGACCAGCAGAGGAAAAAAAGTTTTCCACTGAATCCTACAAAGGGCCACATTAGGAAAGGAGTGCACTCAGAGCTACTGTGACCCCTCCCAACCCATACCTGAGACCCCTCTTTCCAAAGAGCTTCCCCAGCTTCTCCCTCATGCCCAGGGGCCACTGAGCTCCCACCAAGGACCTGGGCATCCTGATGCTCTCTACCAGTTGGCTATTCACTGTCCACAGAAGAGCACCTGTGATCTATTTTGTTCAGAAACAATGTCAGCAAAATTGTCATTAAAAGCTTATACAGGGCTTCCCTGGTGGCGCAGTGGTTGGGCGTCCACCTGCCAATGCAGGGGACACGGGTTCGTGCCCAGGTCTGGGAGGATCCCACGTGCTGCGGAGCGGCTGGGCCTGTGAGCCATGGCCGCTGAGCCTGTGCGTCCGGAGCCTGTGCTCCGCAACGGGAGAGGCCACAGCAGAGAGAGGCCTGCGTACCGCAAAAAAAAAAAAAAAAAAAAGCTTATACAAAGACAACTTTGAATTTTCCCAACTGTGCTGTAAGCCAGCACTAATTAGCCAGGTGCCCTTAGGCAAGTCACCTCTCTCTGGGCCTCAGGTTCTTCACCTGAAGGTTGGGAGGTGAGACTCTGGATGTAAAGAGTTAAACCAATCTACTGCCCATCCACCTGTGCAGATCTCTGGGGCTGAAGCAATTGGCTCTTCCCCTTTCCTTCCACAGTGAGACCTATCTGTGAGGCTCTCCCAAGGAGAGACAAGCAAAGCTGGTGCTGCTTCTGTACTCAGCTCACCCTGGCATTGTGGCAAGCCCACCCCAACACCTCTGTTCAAACAGGAGTTCACAAGGCTCAGGGCTCCTTCAGCAGCACTTCAACCTGGGGCAAGGCCTGGTGGAACATGGACAAAGCCATGGCCGAAAGAAATGGTGCTTCCACGTTCTGACAAGAAATGATGAACAATGGGAAGCATTTTTAGGTGAATTGGAGCTGCTCAGTGGAGCTTTTCCATGCAGTCTGGGGTGAGTTGGAGCTGCTCTGGAGAGATGTCTGCTCTTTTCGTCTTCCTTCCTAGGCTCTGGTTTTCCTAGAAACTGTTAAGGATGCTCATAGAATTCCCACCCACCCCTGCTTTACTACTGAACTCACTCTCTCAGAAAGAAGAATCGTAAAAGCAGTGATAATACCTAGTAACACTTACTAATCAATTCCCATGTTTCAGATGTGTGCCTGGTACATTCTCCATTTATTGTTGGGGGAGGCCATCAAGAAGATGTGACCAATGGTTGACCCGTGAGCTGGACCCGGCAGTGGAGGCTCCTCGCCCCTCCCCATCCATCCTTGAATGTACATTCTGCCCACCATTCCCACAGCCATTTCAAGGACACAGCCTTGACAGAGTAATGTGTTGCTGAATACATAATGATTGAATACATGACTGAACCCCATTAAGGCTTCTACATAGACTTTTAAGATTCAGGTGGGGATGTGAAAATCTACTCGTCTTTCGGCTGCCCAAGACAAGACTCATATGTAAGTTCCCTTGCTTATTAAACCTGCCACCTACCAATCTGGAGCGATCTCCCTCTGTCTTGGTGTCTCCTTGCCCTTCATATATGGGGCCAGTTTCAGATTTCACCCAGGAAGCTCCCAACTTTTCGAACCAACAGTTTTCCTCTCAGGAACCCATGAGACCATCTATAGCCTTCTCCTCATAACTTGGGTCTTCTAACTTTTACTTGTGGGCTTCCTGATCACCTAATCCTGATTTTAGGTGTAATATGGTAAAGGGACTTGAGTGGCTTTGTATATATACTTCGGACTAAGACACACTTCCCTGCAGCTCTAACCTTAACTATGTACCCAGATACATAGCTCAGTTCCTTGTTTATTCCCTGAGTTTTAGGCCCTGTGTAGATTGTCTATTTACTCTGAGTTCTTCACTCATTCATTGTACAAATATTTTTGATTATCTACATACTAATCATGAAAAAGAGAGAATGCATCCAATTAACAAATAGGTTATTATGCCCATTTTACAGATGGGAAAACAGAAATTGAGAGTTTCACTTGGCTGTCCCAGATCTAGTAAATAACAGAACTAGCATGTGATTCCACGTCTTTCTCTTCCTGGGATTTGGGCCCTATCTTGCTCCTACCAATGTCTCCCTCCCCTTGATCCCTATGTCATTTTCCAAACAACCAGTGCTCAAATTCTCTGACTGTGTGCCCTACAACTCAATTCAATTCATGAGCTAAGTATGGAAGTTAGCACAGACCCTACTGGTTAACTATAAGATACCACAAGACATGAACTGTAAATGGGGTCCCTAGGATACCTGCTCTTTTGCTCAGCTGATTATAAATGTGGGAGTTCCCATGGCTCATCCTCAGGTTTGATAACTCACTAAAACTACTCACAGAACTCAGGAAACTCTGTACTTATGATTCAGAACAGCCACAAGGAAGAGAAGCCGAGGGCAGGGGGGTGGGAGTGGAGGGAGTGCAGAGCTTCCAAGACCTCTCTGGGTGCACCAGCCCCCCTCATGTCAAAGTGATCATCAACTTGGAAGCTCCCCAAACCTTGTTGTTCAAGAGTTTTTACTGAGGCTTCATTAAGCATGATTGGCTAAGACATTGGTCATTGGTGATTGAACTTAATCTCCATCCCTCCTTACCTCCCCAGAAATTGAAGAGTGGGCTGAAAGTGACAACTCTAGTCACAGTAGGTAGCCAGCCTTTCCCTGGAAACTATCTGAGGGGCCACCTTGAGTCATTTCACTAGCATAGACTCAGGTATGGAGAAAGGAGTTCTTTGTGAATAACACAAGACACTCCCATCACTCAGGAAATTCCAAGGGTTTCTGAAGCTCTATACCAGGAACTGGGGGCAAAGACTATGTTTTTTTTTAAGTTATACCCCAACCCTCTCCCACCCCTGGGAATCATAGCCAGAGACTAAAACTGTGCTACCTGCTTGGATTTCTACTAATGCTTCCTGGCTCCCCATCACTGTGTTCCACACACCTGCCAGAGCAGCCTGTCTGCTTACCTGGAAACTCTCCCTCCTGTGAGGTTCTGCCTACTAGACTAGTCACAGCCAGCTGTGCCTATACCCTCCATCCCAAATCTGCTTCATTCCAGGGATCTGGTCTCCTTCCAGGACACCCCCTCACCCAAGTCTGTGCCTATAGGAATTAACTGTGTCATGTTCTGCCAGATACCAATGTGACCCAGACGTGCCCAAAGGGCATTTGACTTTGCCAGTCAGGGACATGGCAGGCCACAGGTTTTGGCACTGAAGAAATCAGAGAAAGAATTGGGTCAGTATGAATCACAGCAGGAGAAAAATCTATAGAGTATTAGATTTGGAGAATATTACCCTCCAGTATTATTAGAACACCTCTCTGGACACGCTAGCTAGGCCTGTGTCAGCATTTCCATTATAAATCCTATTTCCAAGGGTTTACGACTTGCTGTAAAAATTCAATCCAGGTTGAAAAGCAACATAGTGAGTTTACAGTCCAGGAAGCAGTTTGATTCAAAGAAAGGATAAAAAGTTGAGAAGAAACAAACAAATAGAAAAATAAGAAGAAAAAGGAAACAAATTAAAAGAAGGCAGCTAGAGTGTTGCCCTGCTTTTCTGCCCTCATGTGACTCAAAGACGATTTAGTTTTTAAATTTGAGTTTTCACGGGTTATTAAATCCCATGTGCAAAGAGACCTATTAGGACACTAAAGCCAAAAGAACTGAGCTCCCTGGAAAAGCCGTGGTAACAGCATGTGTTAAAACTTGCTCCTCAGGGGATCCTCAGGGAGCAATGTCCCCTTCACAAACTGCATTCATGAAATCTCTTGGGGGATACACATCAAATCTCTGGTTCAATAAAAGGCAGGGAGGGGACAGGAGTTGCTCAGTAAGCTTACACTCTCTAATGAGGTAAAGGCAAATTATGACCCAATTCCTCATTTCCTGAAAATAAAGCAACTGCCTCTGTCTCTCTGTTACCCTCCAGAGAGTATTTTGAGGCAGGCATCCAAGACTTCTACACATCTGTGACTATTTTTCCAATTATAATTTCATTATAAAGTGACCCAAGGAATACTTGGCACTTCTGCCAGCATCACTGCTCACCCGTACTTCCCAAGGAGGGGACACTTCTGGTAGTTCAGAAATACCATCTCCCAAGCTTGGAAGTACAAGCTTGGAATACACACAATTCACCAAAGTCCACCTTGCTTCATCTGAAGATGGGTCTTTGCCATCAATTCTTAATATAGAAATCTTAGGGCAGTTCAGGGAAACAAGAAGACAACAAGTCTTGAGGTCAGACTTTCTCCATAGGAGGGAGCCCAAGGATGGCATTCTAGTTGGAAGGAGAAAGTAGGAAACTTGTCTTGCTTGTGATGACGTAGCAAGTGATCATACTGCCACTTAGATCAGTGGGTTATCTGAGGGAGCTGATGGAAATTATGTGGGGACACCAATGCCTGTCCAATTTTTGTTGCTGCTGCAAAAGTGAGATTCTGCATTCAGGGAGATGATCTGTCTGAAACTCATTGTTTGTTCTCAAGTAGAAGAGTTGAGTAAAAAGAGCAAGAAGTGGAATTTCTTTTTATTAAGTAAGCATCATTGTTGTGCTAGACAGCTTGCCAGTTGTTTTTTATACATTATTTCATGTAAATCTTATAAAAACGCGATTATATTGATATGTGTTATCTATGTTCCTTTAAAAGATGAGGAAATTAAGACTAATTAACTCACCCAAGGTTAATCCACAAGCAAAGTGACAGAGGCAAGAGTGAATCCACACATTTCCGATTTCAAAGCTTTTGATCTTTCCACATCAGTTTCAAGCAATACTTCAATGGATAAATTACAGAGTGGAAATGAATTTGAGATGGTCTGAAAGTTTCAAGCGTGATGTTATCTGGGGTAGGACGAGGGAGAGGCCTGGTAATCACCTGCACAGAGGAAGGTAGAATTTAATTATGTTAATTCCTCAAATCTAGAAAAGTAAACTTAAATTCAGAAAATACAAACTTCTGGGATTATTAAAAACAAAATCCAACCATCTTTCTAATTTTATATATGAACAGTTTTACTGTGAACTCTGAGTTTTCCTCTTTTAAAGGCAATGTTGGTAATTAAGCTATTGTCTCTTTTTTTTTCTAATTTATTTATTTAGTTTTGGCTGCATTGGGTCTTTGTTGCTGTGGGCAGGCTTTCTCTAGTTGTGGCGAGCGGGGGCTGCTCTTCGTTGAGGTGCACAGGCTTCTCATTGCAGTGGCTTCTCTTGTTGCAGAGCACAGGCTCTAGGCACACGGGCTTCTGTAGTTGTGGCACACGGGCTCAGTAGTTGTGGCTCACCGGCTCTAGAGTGCAGGCTCAGTAGTTGTGGCACCCGGGCTTAGTTGCTCCACGGCATGTGGGATCTTCCTGGACCAGGGCTCGAACCCGTGTTCCCTGCATTGGCAGGCGGATTCTTAACCACTGTGACACCAGGGAAGCCCCTAAGCTATTGTCTCTTAACTCTCAACCCATCCTGCTACAATCTGCTTTGTGATCCTGGACCAGGGAACCTGTAAATGGTATTTCTGCTTTGCCAGCTGGTGCTCTACTAGGCTCTGCCAACAGTGGGTGCTAGAGAGAGATTGGAAGTCTGCAGGAGGGGAAAGACTGCCTCTTTTTTTGCTTTCTGTACCTGCAGCAGTAGTTGGTTCCAGTTTCAAATGTTTTCCACACTCCCAGAACCAGCCTTATTGCACCACTTCAGAGACAGCAGAGATAGCAGGCTAGCTGCCTGGGCCTCTTCTCCTAGATTCTAGATTCTAATGGCCCCAACCTCTTGCCTCTGTTCCTAAAACTGCTATACTTATGTTACCTCAGTGTTCCCTTTTGTCTTTATTTAAATACCTTTTAACAAATTTCTTTCATTAAAATTTCTATTAAAATAACTGGTTTGGTTCGTTTTCCTGAATGGACCCTGACTGATACAAAGCTCTCTGAAGGAACCTTCTCCAACATTTTCTGAAGTTGAATTCTCCTTGCTGTGTGAAAATTATTTTTTATACTGTGTTATATTAAAACTTAGCCTAAATCATTTCTTTTTCTCTCTCTCTCTCCCTATATATATATAATCATTGCTGTACACCTAAAGCTAATACAATGATATACATCAATTATATCTCAAAAAGAAAAAAGAAACAATTCTCTCTCCAGCACTTATGTGACTGTGAGCATGGTAACACCTTTTCTAAGGCTCAATTTTGTCATGTCTAATACTGGGGTATTAATATCTACCTAGAAGGGTTATTGTAAGGACTGAATGAAATAATCTTTGTGCAAGCATCAAGCAAAATAGCTGGTGCACATCAATGTTTGTAATGATCATATATGTGTCTGCCAAGCATCCCTATATTTGAAGAATCACCACCCCAGTTTCACAGTAATCCTACTCCATCCCTAATTTTTGAGAAGAAGCTAATCCTTCAACTTAAGGTGAACTCATGCATAAATATGTCCAAGTAATTTATCTGCTTGGGATGTACCTCCATTCCAAGTCAGACCAATTAGAATGGCCAAAGAGAATGGCCATCGTTGTTCCCAAGATTAAGGAATAATTATGCTATTTCTTGCTCTGATGCCTAAACTGTAAAATCTGTAAGCCTGAGATTCCACAAATCACCTTTCCCAGCACTTTGGTGACAAACTTGCCCTGGCTTGCTGAGACTTTCTTAGTTTTAAATCTGAAAGTCCTGCATTCCAGGAATCTCCTTCATCCCAGGCAGATGATTTGATTAGTCACCCTACCATGATTAAAGCCTGCAAGAGAAAGCAGGTGTTTCTCTAAAGAAGATGTAAGAATGGCCAAAAAGCATATGAAAATATACTCAACATAATTAGTCATTAGGGAAATACAACTCGAAACCACAATCAGGTGGCATTTCACATCCACTTGGATGATTATCATCAAAAAGGGGGGGTGGCAAGGAGGTAAGAAGTGTTGGTGAGGATGTGGAGAAATTTGGACCTTTTCCTATAGCTAGTGAGAATGTAAAATGGTTCAGCCACTGTGGAAAACAGTTTGGCATTTTCTCAAAAAGCTAAACATAGAATTGCCACATGATCCTGCAATTCCATTCCCAGGCATGTACCCAAAAGAATTAAAAACAAGTATTCAAACAAGTACATGTACACACATGTTCATAGCAGCACACTATTAACAGCACCCAGAGTATGAAAATAGCCTGGTATGGGCCACCAAAAAAAGTAGCCTGAATGTCCATCAGTGGATCAACAGATAAACAAATTATGGTCTATACATACAATGGAATATTATTCAGCCATTAAAAAAATGAAGTACTCACATGTACTACAGTATGGATGAATCTCCAAAACATGATACTAAGTGAAATAAGCCAGGTGTGAAAGGTCACATATTTCCATTCATATGAAATAGCCAGAATAGATACACCCATAAAGATAGAATACAGATTGGTGGTTGCCAAGGACTGGGAGATGGGGGCCATCAGGGGGAGATGCAGGAAACTGCTTAATGGGTAAGTCTTTTACTTTGGAGTGATGGAAATGTTTTGGAGCTAGGTGGAGGTAATGGTCGCTCAACATTGTGAATGCACTAAAATTGTCCACTTAAAAAAGGTTAACTTTAGGGGCTTCCCTGGTGGTACGGTGGTTGGGGGTCCGCCTGCCGATGCGGGGGACACGGGTTCGTGCCCCGGTCCGGGAGGATCCCACATGCCGCGGAGCGGCTGGTCCCGTGAGCCATGGCCGCTGAGCCTGCGCGTCGGAGCCTGTGCTCCGCAGCGGGAGAGGCCACAGCGGTGAGAGACCCGCATACCGCAAAAAAAAAAAGGTTAACTTTATATTATGTTAATTTCATCTCAAATTATTTTGAAAGAAAGGAAGGGAGGAAGGAACGGAGGGAGGAAAGGAGGGAGGAAAGGAGGGAGGGAGGGGAAAAAAAGAGAAAGGCAAGCCAGATAGGAGATGAAGACAGAAGAAAGTGGGTCCTAATAACAGGACTGAGAACTTGAACCAAGCCTTCCCTGAAGTGGGTAAACCCATGATCTTGTCAGCTGAAAACCTAAGAAATTCTTTTTTCACTTGAGTAAGTCTGAATTGGGTTTCTCTCCCTTTCAACCAAGAGTTCTAAATAGTATTGTCCTCAATTAATGGTAATTAATTTTTAACCCAGAACCCACTAAACTTTAATCTAGTTTCTGTCTGTTGTGGCTTCAGTGTAGGTAAAGAACGAGTATCACTGCCCTGCCTAGAAAATTCTGCCTGCAGTAGCTTACTCTCGGGTACCATTCAGCTGTCTCTTCTTCAGCCTGAATAGTCCCAGTTGTTTCAACCTTTTCAAGCATTGCTTGAAAAGTCACTTTTGACTGGTATCTGAACCAGAATAGCACATAATATTTTAGAAAATTCCTTGGCAGAAGTCAAAGATATGAGATACAGAGCTCCCTATTCTTATTAACAAAACGAATGGCTGATATGTCTCACCAAAGAGATTCTGCCATCTCATCCAGTGGTGAGTGAACACTGAACATACAATGAATCCCCCTTGTACTTCAGACCTTCTCACTCCTCCCTCATAATCCCCTTGATGTTTCTTTTGTATTATTAGCAAAGGGCTAATCACATTTTAATGTTGTAGGCTGGGGTTTAACTGTTAGTGTACAACTGAATGGCTCAAAGAGGAAGAAACTAATTGCCTCCATGAAAATTTGATGTGATTCTGTCAGGTGTCTATCTGGCTCTCAGAATACCCCTACAACTGATGAGTCTGCTAATTTTCTACAAGAGATTGGATTTTATCAACTTTCCTTGCCCTCAAATGCTAGCTTAATTAATCACACGGAGATTGGCATGGGGCTTGGAGTAACTTAACTCCACCAAATGCATGGAGTCCTCAGATTTGCTACAATTAGAGAAAACCTGACAAAATGCTGACAATGGCAAATAGTAACAATGACAGTCACCAACACAGGCCAAAGAGAAAGAGCTTCTTCCTGTATGACAGATCACCCTAAGCAAGTCTTGTAACCTCTGGCCTCAGGATTTTCATCTGTAAAAGGAAGTGGTTGCAACAGATTTCTAAGGTCTTTTTTAGCACCAAAATTTTGCATTCTACATATCAGAATAAGATCGTTTAATAACTGATTTTTCCCATTATAAAGAAACATGGTAGAAATCATTATTCCCATTAACAGTTGTATAAATCTGAGCAGCAGCTCAAGGTATAAAAGCCCCAAATAAAAGCAAGATCTTTCATCAGCCAGATAGTGTTCCATTCATGTATTTATTCAGTCAGTCAGACCACACTTATCAGGGCTACTTTTCTGGGGAATGCTCCAGAATGCTATTCCAGGACCTCCTTTTTAGAGACATAAAACCTGGAAGAGCAATTCAGAACCTCGGAGTTAACAAACATCAGCTGCTGGAATAATGAAACAAATACTAAACTGAATCACTTTGCTGTACATTTGAAACTAACACAAGATTGTAAATTAACTATACCTCAATAAAAAAATAAAAATAAAACAAATACTATACACCAAAAATTGTGGTGATCAAAATTAATAAGAAATCATATCAACATTCATATTATATCTTCCAATGTAATAAGTGGAATCATACATTTAGAGGATACTTTTCTTGGGCCAGAGTTCAACTACCTCCCAAGCTAAATGTGGAATATTAAGGTAACACCAGCTGGAGTATCAATCAATAATGGATACTAAGACATCACTGGAAATTTAATGAGTTGGAAAAAATGTATTTCACAAGAACTCTTTTCAGTGTGCTTGTCTATGTAGTTAGAAAAAAATATTTTTAAAAACCACTTGGTTTTTGGATGAGCCCCTTACCCACCCAGGAACACATTCAAGTAACATAAGACAGCACTTTCATGAGCTGTCTTCTAAGAAAATTGGTTGGGTTAATGCAGAGATTTCTTTTGTCTAAGTTGGGTACACAACTTTGGGACTGATATGAATTGCTTAGAGCTGCATCTTTTCCCCATGTGCAATCTGCATCCTTTCCCCATGAGACAGGTCCTTGGCCTCTGATGAACGAATGTTTAAGAATACCAGATTGATAGGACACCAAATTTCAGCATTTTCCTGGGATGCTTCAATGTTTTAGCCCAGCCCTTCCCCACACACACTCCTCTTGGGTCCGGGAGAAGCAGAGCACAGAGAGGAGGAGTTGCACACAATTAGATCCTTCCTCCTCCCATTCACAGTTAGACATGGGACTGTTTGTTCAAACAATGAAAAGAAAACCAGGGGCACAAAGCAGAATGAGAACTTGGTGAAAGCACAGAGGTTCTTAGATTTCATCCTTTTGCTGTGAGTAGGTAACATGATAAATAGTTCATACAATTAGAACCTCATTCACTGACATTAAAGTTTACTTCTTAAAACAGAAAAAAACTTACTAAGTTTAAAAATTAAACATTTAAGTTGCTAACAAATAAAGTGAATGTGAGAAGTCTATTCTGGTGAGGGAGACTTGGCACCTTCTCTGTGCCCACCATGGCATTGGGCACTGGGGATCCACAAATGAGGGAGCACAGCCCCTCCTGTCCCCTGCCTGCAAAGTGCTTTCAGTGTATTGAACAGTTTTCAGCAATGACCCTGGACCTTAGTTTTCATTCCTCCTCGGGTATGTATTTTTCTCCACATATAGTGCTGTTTCAGAATGTACCAGAAGCTCCTCGGGCCAAAGATTCAACTGTTCAACAAACATTTATTGTGTATCACTGTGCACTGCATACTGCAGCAGGTGATGGAGATATAAGGAAGGATAAGATGAAGTGCTTACCCTTGGGGAGCTCAAAGCTAGGAACAACCTCAGACAACTCAGCTGTAAGTATTGGAATGCAGGTAGCAACACAGCCCCAGAGAGAGAGCAGATAACAATTGCATAATCTGAGTCCATTCAATGATGATGATGATAAACTGGGCTGTGCTAAATCTTCCATGTTCACTATTTCTTTTAATTCTCTCAGCAAACCTATGAAGTATTAATAATCCCATTTTATGAGTAATGATATGCAGAAATGTTTATCTTTTTGTAATAGCAGCTGGTCAGAGAATTCTTCTATTAGGAGAAAGCTAGCTTTGCTGCAAAGCTGTTGGATAAGCCCACTCATCCAAATCCAGAAGAATCAGCCTCCAGACAAGGGTATTGGGCTGAGTACTAGATTTCCTTCAGGGGAGCAAAGAGATTCTTTACATAATAAAGAGAGGAAACAGTGGATGCCAAGGAAATTAGGAGGAATGGAGTAAAAGCAGCAGAGCTATGAACAGGATCAGTATCAGCAGAAAAGCAGAATCCCTGTCTAAGGTGTAGGTGAAGGAGGGAAGATGGAAGAAGAAACAAGACTAATAGATTTTTCAAGAGAAATGCTGTGTGCTTTGTGAGGGAACCTTTCCCTGAGACCCCACAAACATTCAGTAGACCTCCTTGAATTTCTTGTAGAAACAAGTGAGGGAGCTGAATTTTGCCTCAAAGTTGGTAAAGTGCAAGATACAGTGCATACACTGATGAGGGGGAGGGTTGGCATCTGTTTTAGAACAAAAATGGGAATTGGGATGTAAAGAGATTAAGCTAAAGGCGCAGGCTCTGCCCCCTTTTGAGGTACAAAAATGTTGAGAGGCAAGAGAACTGTCTCTGCTTCTTAAGGACATGAGGACATGGCCTTTCCTGGGCTGAAAAGGTCATCCGTGCCAGAGGGCATGTCCCAACTCCTCAAACGAAAGCTTCTGAGTCAGAAAATAGGATCATAGGAGGAGATCATACATAGGGCTGTTAGAAAGGGAGTATTTCTGGGGCCTTGTAACAAGAAAAACTAAAGAAAGAAGATTAATGATCCTGGCAGAATGAGTCTCTGTGAAGCAGAAATGCTAAAGCAAATCATCATGAAAAAGTAGAAAAACCAAGAAGAGAAAAAAGAATGAAAACTTACAGGTGCTGAGGGCCAGTGAACTGGAGGTGAAATGAGTACTGAAGTTCAGGTGGGAAATGAGAGGTTACTTAGCAGTGGAAAAAGAATTATAAGAACCTATTCTACATATATTGCTTAAATGGTGTCTTTTGTAACATCTGTAGGGATGAGTTTTACCTCCAGGAGGGGTGTGAGTTTGTAGCTAAAAGAAGAGAATTTTAAAGGGATTGAGAGATTGAACAGGAAACCCAGTTCTATTTCCATGGCCTCTGCTTCCATATATGGCTTTTCTCCTGAGAAGTGAGGGGAGAGGAATTTGCACAGTTAGCACTAAAAGAGGCTCTCCTGTCTCTGTCGCCTTGGGGCATGGAGGAAAGGTATATGGGACAAATGTGGCAGGTGGTCCCTCCCCCACATTTCTGCTGGACACCCCCCACGTCCTGCCTCTCCCATGTCTAACCTTGTCCTTGGTGCTCAGAGATCTTGTTTTTATTCTTCACTAGTTATCAGGGTTGCATCAGGGTAAATATTTTACTGTGCAAATGTAGACGCCTTCCCAGGTTTTTATAGCTTAAATCCTACAGTCTCTTTGAATATGACCTTTCCACTTCAGAAAAATTTTATTAATTTGCAACTCAGCAATGGTCTCCACATTGCAATTAAGAACATCAACTGTGTAATTTCAGAACTGCTCTTTGGTGTTCCCAAAACTTCGATATTGAAATGGGAGCTCATTTAACTTGAAGGAAGCAAAGATTCCTGCAGCCACAATGTCAACAAATATTGAGGAATGGCCCTGGCTCACCGGAGATCTAAAACCCAAAGTATGATTTTTTTTAATGCAGTAACTGACAGTCATGAAATCGTTGAGTTACTTTATACTATAAAATGAAGAGAGTCTACTAGTGAATCTGAAGGGAGGGGAAAAAAACACAGGAATTATAAGTAATGCATTATATAGATTCATTTTAGAATATGAATAGCAGAAATTGTTACTATGACGCATACTCCAAACCAGTTTTTGCCACTGAATAAAGTAATTATCATTCATTAATCTTTGCAAAGATTATGAAAATGTGCTTATGATCAGGCTCCCAAGTATTTGCAGCCATGATTATAAGGATAGATTTGTCATCCCAAACAAGCAGATAATCTTCCTGTTTAATGAGCCTCTCTTCTTAGAGATCAAAATGCATTGTGGGAACCTCAAGAAAATGATGCTCTGAATACCATTTATTTCTTCTAGGTTTATTCAATGTGATTAAACTTTAAAAAAAAAAAAACACTTCTTCCGCCTCATCCTTTGCCTCTCGCTCCTTGAATTTCTTCCTCATGAATTTATTTCAAGCAATACCTATAATGTCAAAAAGAGATTCCAGAATTTATTTTTCCTCTTTACCTTCCTTGATATGATTAACAATGTGGTTCAGCCTGCTGGGGCCCACCAAGGAAGCAGTACTATGGCTGGGCAGCAGAAAGAAGAAATGACTTCACGTCCAGCAGTCTCGAGTTTGAAGCCCTGTTCTATTAACAATTATAGGACAGTTATTTCATCTCTCTCAGCCACAGCTTCCTCACCTGCAATGGGGGAAGGGTGTTTTAAATGATACAATGGATATAAAATGTAGGTGCTCGACAATGCGAGCACCACCTGCCCCAGGCTTCCCATTTCTTCTCATGGAGAGTGACTGGGGTCAGCAGACAGAGAACACACCTGTCACAGGCATAGGATGCAACTGTCTCCTGTCCAGCCTGCACCACCTTGACTGTTGCTACACTAGTGTTCCTGGTAGTGGCAAATGCACTGCCAGTGATGTAGCAAAGGATGCACAAAGTCTCTAGTTGGTACCTACCTCATTTGAATTCTTATAGCACTCAGAGTCTGTGCACTCTGTTTTGTATCATGTGCTAATTGCTTTGTATACCAGTCTGGCTTTTCCAGTGGCACTAAAATTTCTATGCAGCACGGATTGGGTCTTACGCTGTTTAATTCTTTTAAAAAACAACATCCCAACAGCAAATTCAGCCCATAAATAGATTATATGCATATATATACCCTTTGTTTTTGAACATTGTGAATTAGTTGTATTATTTAGGATATTGGTCCTGCTGTTTTATTAGAGACCAAATAACAGTAGCTTAAATGAGATAGACATTTACTTCTCTCACAGTAAAGATCTGGACTGGTAGGCTATATAGGGGTGTAGGCAAATCTACCCCTATCTGGCTGCTCTCAGCTGTCCCTGAAAATGATGTATTCATCCATGTGGTTGAAACAGGTGCACCACCAGTAGGAAAAGAAAAAAATGAGGTGGAATTCAAGGAGCTTCTTTGTTAAGAACATGACCACAAATTTGCACATGTCACTCATCTTCATGCTCTATTGAACAAACTTGGTAAGTAGCCACACTTAGCTGCAAGGGAAGCTGGAAAGCATAATATCTAGCTGCTGGAGGTAGAGGGAAGGGGAAGAACATGGGCTTAACTAAAACTTGAGGGCTGTAGACCAAAGAGAAAGCAGGGAATAGGGGATCCTGGGGGCAATTAGCCATCTCTGCCACAGTTGCCACTTTTGAAACCAAAGGATTTCATATAAAATTTTTGATAACTGGCTTCTTTTTTTAAATAAAGAAATATCTGACAACACAAAGATTCAATTCCAGTGTGGCAATAATTAGATGGCTCTGAATAGCAGCTGTTCTTTTTGGAGAGCATGTGCAACAACTATTTTGCCATAGTCCCCATTAGGCCCTTATACACATGCTATACTTAGTCTCCATTCATTCACATCATCTGCCTGTGGGCATATGAGTTTGAACCTAATGCATTTAATGAAGCAGCTATTGTGCACCAACTGCATACCAAGAACTTTTCCTACATTTTCTCATTTTATCCTCACAGCAATTTTGCAACATAGCTTTCTTTACTCTGTGGTACAACTAAGTAGATTAAGGTTCAGAGAAGGTTGAATAACTTGAAAAGTTTATCTAGAAAGTGGCAGATAAAAAAATGTAAACTTAAACCCTTTTGTGTCTGACTGTCCATGCTGGGAAGTGGGTGACAAGTGATGTTCAGAGAGAGATTTTAGCATGTTTCAGTTTGCCAATTTCTTTGGTGAAATAACTTTCTTCTTGTTTATGGCATCTTTAATATTGACTCTTCTGATGAAAAACTATTAGGTAATTCCAGTCATCAATCATTAGAAGAGTGCATTTTAACCACTATACAGAGTGACAGTAAACAAGCTTAGAGCAGAGTAGAAGAGATGAGGGAAGTTCTTACCCACCTGAAATGTCCTGTGGTTTCCATGGAGAATCCAGTTGAGCAACCAGCCCCAGTAGTCCCCAAGCACATCCAACATTGTTCACTCTGGTGCCTCCCCTCTCCTAGCATCCTCTCTGCTGGAGAGCTACTCCCTCTGACCCTTTGGGACCCAGGCCAAATCCAGCCTCTTCCAAGAGGTCATCGTCTATCTCCTACTCTTAGAACATTCAATTCTCTCTGTTGACCCTGGGCAACCTGTTCACATCCATTCCTCCTATCTCCCAAACTAGAGAACAAGCCTGCATCACAGAGCTCAATGCCCAAGCAAATCCTCAATAAATCTATGGTGACTGATTAATGTTGTCAGATTAGATGATTCTTTGAGTGTCCCACCTAAAAAAAATAAAATACACAAAAAATTCATATTCTTGGTTCAGCACTTCCTGCTTATAACTTCATAAGTCGTCATTTCTCCTTTTCCTCTGATAACTTCATGGTCAATGCAGGGTGGGAAGCTGTGTAAAAGGAGCAAACAAACATTTGCCTGAGAATCATAGGATGAAGTCTTTGGTCTTGACTCTCTTTTCATTCATTCATTCATCCATTCATTCTACATTACTGGGCATGTACTATGTGCCTTGGACACTAGAGACACAGAGATGAATGAGATGGGGCTCTGTCTTCAAGAAGGTCTCATTCTGGTGGGAGAAGGATTCAAGAAACAAACAATTCCATTACAGGGCAGGGAGGGCTCTGTCAGAGGGCTGGAGCATGGGAAGGAATGTGGAAACCAAGTCATGTAGAAGAGCCTCTGTTCTTCTGTGCTCAGTTTTCTTACACACCAAAACAGAAGTAACTCTTCCAGCTTCACCAGGCTCTATGCAAACAAATGAAGCAAAGCATTGGATTTATAAGATATCATTATGGAAATTTTCAGTTTTGTTCTTCCACCAGCCTTGACAACCTTCATTAATCTTTGTAGCTCTTACCCTTGTTTACCAAAATTACAGTGACTCAGAGCTACATAACAATCAGAGATAAAGTTAATTAGAACCCAGATTTCTTAATGGTTCTTTTTCAGCAATTGCTCACTGTTTAACTTGAAAGATCACTTTAAGTGAGAGACAAATGGAAGTAAAAATTCATTGGCAACAGACTGAAAACACATACATACAGAAGATTTCCATTTATTTGTAGATATTAAGTTTGGGATAAGAGCAGTTTTAGTCTGGAGGGTTGGAGACCATAGCTGGTGACTTCTCAGGGTTTTGAGTGCCATGGAGGACGGTGGCACAAGAGAGCCAGCAGGTGTACAAGGATGAACACTGACTCATTTGTATCCAGTTTGCACAGTGTCAGCATCTGGAGAGTCTTAGGGAAATTAATAATAGCTAACATTTACTGAGCACTTACTAGGTCACACAGTACTCTAGCTGTTTTATACATATTTTCTTACTTATTTTCTCATTTCTTCCCCACAACCTTATGAAATATACTCTACTGTTAACCTCATTTTATAGAGGAGGAAACTAAAGGCATCATGATTAGCAGAAAACTCTCTGCTAATTGTTCATTGTTTGAGCCATTCCTCTCCCCCCAAAAAAGGTGGGGGGAGAGAATGAGAAGGGAATTATTTCCAATGATTTTCTTGTCAAAATGTGTAATAAGAAGAAAACGCAAAGAAAGTGAATGCTACAGCAAATACAATAGAAAAAACTCTCCTACCAAATACCCTAATCATCCAGCACCTTGGAATATACAACCCAGCGAGGGGGGCAAGGAACTCATCAGAAGAGAAGCACAGACCTGGGAGAAATGTCCTACCTCCTGCCACTCACAGATGACTTGTGGGAAAAAAGAAGAAAGAAAAATGTGGAGCTCTTGGGTGCCAATTATATATTGTTGAAAGCTCAAAACTAACAATGGCATTCACTCAAAAATCCAAAATGACCATGAGTCAGTTCTATGAACATAACAAGCCCTGGCTAAATACTTTAAGAAATTTTCTAATTTAAAAAATATATATATCATTTAAATCAAACTTGGGTGCTGCTATTTGTTCTGTGAATCACTCAAAGAGTGCTTGGGGCAAATTTTATTTTACTTATTTTTCTCTCCAATAAACTAAGAATTTTGATACTCTCAGTTGGAGCTTATCACAGATAGGGACTTGATGGGGAAGGGAAATAATGAATAATGGAATATTAAGAAGGGAGAGATGTTGGTACTAAGCTTCCCTTTTAAGAAGTAAAGCCCAAAGAGTCAAAAAGGCCTTCAAGCTAATGGTCTGACCTGCCTTTTGTGTAATAAAACAAGCTGTGAGGCATTTCTTGCTGGGACTATTGAGGGCTATCAGTTACAGCTCTCAGCAGGCTAATTCCTCCAACACCTATTCATATGCAACAGGCTGTGTGCCCATGGTAGCCCTGTCCTCCCAAGAGATGCCAAGCCATCTACCCTGATACATGCAGCTCTGCAATGTCCCCTCATCGGCCTTACACCTCAGAGGAGGTAGAGGCCTAGAGACCACACTCTTTCCTAAAGGAGAGCAGTTCTTTCAATCAACAGACATTCACTGAACACGTATATATATATATATATATATACACACACACACACACACACACACACATATATATATATATATATATATATCTATATATATACATATATATATATATCTCTCTCTCTCTCTCTCTCTCTCTCTCTATATATATATATATATATATATATATGTATATATATATACACACACACACACACACATATATATATATATAGAGAGAGAGATGGCTATATATATATGTGTATATATATATTATATATATATATATATATATAGAGAGAGAGAGAGAGAGAGAGAGAGAGAGAGAGATGGCTATATATAAACTTCATGGTAACCACAAATCAAAAATCTATAATAAGTACACACACAAAAAAGAAAAAGAAACCCAAACATAGCACTAAAGATAGCCATTAAATCACAAGAGAAGAGAGCAGAGGAAGAAAAAAGGAACAAAAAGAACTACAAAAACAACACCAAAACAATTAACAAAATGAAATAAAGTACATACCTATCAATAATTTCTATAAGTGTAAATGGACTAAATGCTCAATTCAAAAGATATAGAGTAGGTGAATGGATACAAAAACAAGATCCATATATATGCTGCCTACCAGAGACTCATTCCAGATCTAAAGATGTACACAGACTGAAAGGGAAGGAATTGAAAAAGATATTTCCATGAAGATGGAAAAGAAAACAAAGCCAGACAAAATAGACTTTAAAACGAAGACTGTAACAAGATACAAAGACAGACAATGATCAAGGGATCAATTCAACATGAAGATATAACAATTGTAAATATACCTGCACCCAACATAAGGCACATAAATATATAAAGCAAATATTAACAGACATAAAGGGAGAAATTGGCAATAACGCAGTAATAATAAGAGACTTCAACACCCCACTTACATCATCCAGAGAGAAAATCAACAAGGAAACACTGGCCTTAAATGACACTTCAGACTAAATGGACTTAATAGATATATATAGAATATTCCATGGAGCAGAATACACATTCTTTTCAAGTGTACATGGAACATTCTCCAGAATAGATCACATGCTAAGACACAAAAGAAGTCTCAATAAATTTAAGAAAATTGAAATCATATCAAGCATCTTTTCTGACCACAATGCTGTGAGACTAGAAATCAACTACCAAAACAATGCAAAAACAGACATACCTGGAGGCTAAACAATACACTACTAAATAACCAATGGATCACTGAAGGAATCAAAGAAGAAATTTTTTAAAATACCAGGAGACAAATGGAAATGGAAACACAATAATCCGCAATCTTTGGGACACAGCAAAAGCAGGTCTAAGAGGGAAGTTTATAGCAATTCTAGGAAACAAGAAAAATCTCACATAAACAACCTAACTTTACATCTAAAGGAACTAGAAAAAGAAGAACAAACAAAACCCAAAGTTAATAGAAGAAAAGAAATTCTGAAGATCAGAACAGCAATAAATGATATACAAAAAAAAAAAATAGAACAGAACAATGAAACTAAGTGTTGGTTCTTAGAAAATATAAACAAAATTTATAAACATTTAACCAGGCTCATCAATAAAAAAGAGAGAGGGCCCAAATAAATAAAATCAAAAATGAAAAAGGAGAAGTTACAACTGACACCACAGAAATACAAAGGAAGATAAGAGATTACTACAAACAATTATGCACCAATAAAATGGACGACCTGGAAGAATGGACAAATTCCTAGAAATGTACAGTCTCCCAAGACTGAACCAGGAAGAAATAGAAAATATGAACAGACCAATTATCAGTAATGAAGTTGAACTAGTAATTTTAAAAATCTCCCAACAAACAAAAGTCCAGGACCAGATGACTTCACAGATGAATTCTACCATTTACTGAAGAGTTTACACCTATCCTTCTCAAACTATTCCAAAAAATTGCAGAGGAAGGAATGCTTCCAAACCCATTCCATGAGGTCAGCATCACCCTGATACCAAAACCAGATGAAGAAATTACACACACAAAAAAAATTACAGGCCAATATCACTAATAAATGTAGGTGCACAGATCCTCAACAAAATATTAGCAAACTGAATTCAACAATATATTAAAAGGATCATACAGCATGGTCAAGTGGATTTATCCCAGAGATGCAAGGATGGTTTAATACCTGCAAATCAATCAATGTGATACACCACATTAACATATTGAAGAATAAAAATTATATGATCATCTCAATAGACGCAGAAAGTTTTCAGCGAAATTCAACATCCATTTATGATAAATACTCTCAACAACATGGGTATAGAGGGAAGCTGTACCAAAATAATAAAGGCCACACATGACAAACCCAGAGCTAACATCATACTCAATGGTAAAAAAGCTGAAAACATTTCCTCTAAGATCAGGAATAAGAAGACAAGGATGTCCACACTTGCTACTTTTATTCAACACAGTATTGGAAGTCCTAGGCACAGCAATCGGACAAGAGAAAGAAATAAAAGGAATCCAAATGTAAAAGGAAGAAGTAAAACTGTCACAGTTTGCAGATAACATGATACTATACATAGGAAATCCTAAAGACACCATCAAAAAACTACTAGAGCTCATTAATGAACTCAGTAAAGTTTCAGGATACAAAATTAATATACAGAAATTTGTTGCCTTTATACACTAACAACAAACTATGAGAGACAAATTAAGAAATCAATCTTGTCTACAATTGTATCATAAAGGATAAATTACCTAGGAATAAATCTCTAAGGAGGTTAAAAACCTATACTTGAAGACAATAAGACAGTGATGAAAGAACTTGAAGATGACACAAACAGATGGAAAGATATACCATGTTCTTGGATTGGAAGAAATAATGTTGTTAAAGCTACTATACTAACCAAGGCAATCTACAGATTCAATGCAATCCCTATCAAAATACCAATTGCATTTTTCACAGAACTAGAACAAATAATTCTAAAATTTGTATGGAAACACAAAAGATCTCAAATAGCCAAAATAATCTTCAGAAAGAAAAACAAAGCTGGAGGTATCACACTTCCTGATTTCAAACAAACTACAGTCATCAAAACAGTATTGTACTGGCACAAAAACAGACACATAGATCAATGGAACAGAATAGAGAGCCCAGAAATGAACCTACGTTTATGTGCACCCACACCACAGATGGGGAATTAATCTATGACAGAGAAGGCAAGAATATACAATGTGGGAAACAGAGCCTCTTCAATAAATGATGTTGGGAAAACTGTACAGCTACATGCAAAAAAATCGAACTAGACTACTCTCACACCCTGCACAAAAATAAATTCAAAATGGATTTAAGACTTAAATGTAAGACCTGAAACCATAAAATTTCTAGAAGAAAACATAGGCGGTAAGCCCTTTGACATCAGTCTTAGTAATATTTTTTTTGGATATGTCTCTCAGGCCAAAGAAACAAAAGCAAAAATAAACAAATGCAACTATATCAAACTAAAAATCTTTTGAACAATGAAGAAAGCTATCAACAAAAAATAAAGGCCACCTACTGAATGGGAGAAATATTTGCAAATGATATATGCATTTGCAAATGATATATGCAAATGATATATGCATTAAGAAATATTTGCAAATGATATATGCATAATGGGAGAAATATTTGCAAATGATATTTGCATATATAATGCAAATGATATATGCATTAACCCAAATGATATATGCATTTGGGTTAATATCCAAAATATACAAAGAACTCATACAACTCAACATCAAAAAAAACAGCCCAATTAAAAAATGGGCAGAAGACCTGAATCAACATTTTTTCCAAAGAAGACATACAGATGGCCAACAGGCACATGAAAATGCTCAACATCACTAATCACTAGGTAAAAGCAAATTAAAACCACAATGAGAGATTACCTCAAACCTGTTAGAATGGCTATCACAGAAAAGACAGCAAGTAACAAGCATTGGTGAGGATGGTGCAGCCTCTGTGGGAAACAATATGGATACTCCTCAAAAAATTAAAAATAGATATACCAAGACCCGCCCTCCTTGGCTTAAAGATAGACAGGACAGGCCCTGATCTCTCCTTCAGAAAGCCTCTGCTTGGCTTCCTGTTTGGGCTGCCAGGAGGAGAGAGCTATGTAGGAGGCCCCTGAAGACTGCAGTGGGCTGTGAGGTGAGGGCAGGCAGAGGGAAGGGTCCAGCCATGGGGGTTCAAAGCAAGAGCAACTGTGGTGAGAGGTCAGGGGGTCTTATAGGAAAGGCTCCCACCAGGGGATGCTTGAGAGCTGTATGGTGATGCTGTTGTGCTGGTAGGAGTTGAAGTGAGGGGTGGGAATATTCAGAGAAGACCCCAGCCTGATGTCTGCTGGAGAATAGACCACAGACTTAGTAAATGCTAACAGAATGTCTAGGATCAGGCCCTGTGGTAGAGACAGCTAGTGTTCCATCTACCAGGCATTCGTGCTTGCCCTTGCATAGTGTGGAACTGTTGCTAGGGGTGGTTGCCCAGAGGTTGAGACACAGATGTAGAGAACGGGCGTGTGGACACCAGGGGGGGAAAGTGGCAGGCGGGGATTGGGATTGACGTGTATACGCTAATATGTATAAAGTGGATAACTAGTGGAAGCCTGCTGTATGTATAAAAAAATTAATGAAATAAAATTCAACAAAACAAACAAACAAAAAAAGCAGTGGCTGCCCAGACAGGGACTATATTTCCCAGTGAAGCTTGCATGTATGCCTGGCCGTGTGACAAGTCCTCACCAGTGGAATGTGAGTGAAAGTCGTGTGTGTGCATTCTGGGCAGTAGCTTTTAAGAAGGGGGTGGGACTTCGTCTAGGGGCTAGAAGAAGACTCTATGGTCCGAGAGGTTGGCAGAGCCAAAGATGGGAGAAGGCTGGGTCCTTGAATCATCACATGGAGGAAAGCTGCCCATAGACTAGGAAACACCTCATTGGACTATTATGTAAGCAATGGGGGAAAAAAATCTATTGTATTAAGCCAGTGGGATTTGGGGGTTTATTTGTTACAGAAGTTCGTGTTGCCCTGACTATTTGAGGCCTGACCAGGCATCTCCAGCAGACACAAATAGGCACTAGAACAGGGCCAACTCTTCACCCACTTCTGATCTCACTCCCCACTCCCTGGGAACAAAAGTTCACTTTTAAAGTCCCCCTTCAATAGTCAGGTGCCATCTTCAAAAGGCAGAGGTGGGGGAAGAGATCTGGAAGACTCATTAATTAAAAAAAAAAAATAGATCTACCATATGACCCAGCAATTCTACTCCTGGGGATTTATGCAAAGAAAACAAAAACACTAATTAGAAAAGATATATGCACCCCTATGTTCATTGCAGCATTATTTACAATAGCCAAGATATGCAAGCAAAATAAGTGCCCATCAATAGATGAATGGATAATGAAGATGTAATTTATATATATAGATTACATCATATATATATATGTACATATATAAATTGGATGAAAAAGAATGAACCTAGGGTGTATTATGCTAAGTGAAATAATTCAGATAGAGAAAGACAAATACTGCATGATTTCATTTACATGAGGAATCTAAATAATGAAACAGATACATAGCTATAGTTGCCAGAGGGGAGGGAGGTGAGGAGTGGAAAGAAATAGGCGAGGGAGATTAAGAGGTACAAACTTCCAGTTGCAAAATAAATGAGTCATAGTATGAAATCTACAGTGTGGGGAATATAGTCAATAACTATGTAATATCTTTGTATGTTGACATACTATAACTAGACTTATCCTAGTAATCATTTTGAAATGTATAAAAATACTGAATCACTATGTTGTGTAACAGGAACTAACATAGTGCTGTAGGTCAACTATACTTCAAAAACAAAGTGGTTGAGAGTCCACCTGCCGATGCAGGGGACACGGGTTCGTGCCCCGGTCTGGGAAGATCCCACATGCCGTGGAGCGGCTGGGCCCGTGAGCCATGGCCGCTGAGCCTGCGTGTCTGGAGCCTGTGCTCCGCAACGGGAGAGGCCACGACAGTGAGAGGCCCGCATATTGAAAAAAAAAAAAAAGAAAAAACTCATAGAAAAAGAGATCAGATTTGTGGCTACCAGAGGCAACGGGTGGTGGGAGGGGTAATAGGATGAAGGCAGTCAAAAGGCCACCATGAACCAGTTATAACTTATAAGTACTAGAAATGTGCTGTACAGCATGATAAATAAAATTAGCACTGCTATATGCTATATGAAAGTTGTTGAGGGAGTAAATCTTAAGAATTATCACAAGGAAAAATTTTTTTTCTATTTCCTTAAATTTGCCTCTATATCAAATGGTGGATGTTTACTAAATTTATTGTGATAATCATTGCATGATGTATGTAGGTAAAATCATTACACTGGGGCTTCCCTGGTGGCGCAATGGTTGAGAGTCCGCCTGCCGATGCAGGGGACACGGGTTCGTGCCCTGGTCTGGGAAGATCCCACATGCCGTGGAGTGGCTGGGCCCGTGAGCCATGGCTATTGAGCCTGCGCGTCTGCAGCCTGTGCTCCGCAACGGGAGAGGCCACAACAGTGAGAGGCCCGCGTACAACAACAACAACAACAAAAAATCATTGCACTGTATACCTTAAACTTATACATTGCTGTATATCAATTATATCTTAATAAAAATGGAAGGAAAAAAGAAACGCGATGTGGCCCCACTTCTAGAAACACCAACTAAGTATATCACACACTAAACAGGTATGTAGGGTAGAGTTTATTAGCATTACAAATAACATTACAAAATGAGCCTTCTCTGTGCAAAGGATTGGGCTTTATGATTCCTTTAACTTGTCTGCTTCTCCAGCGCAATTAAAACATGAAGTGATTTTTCCAAACAGCGTTTACAAATCTCCTCCCAGGAATACAATTATTGTATGTGATGGGTTTGACCTATATTGCACTTAGAATCTTTGGCAAAAAGTAATTCCAAACCACAGCTCTGGGAAGTTTTTCAAGGAAATCAAGAGAGTAGAAGTTGCTTTTTACAGCATCAACACAAGAGATGTGACTCAAGCAAGTCTCTCTTGGTTTTAATAATTCACTGTTTGGTGTTATCTATGCCCATGTGGCCAAAAGCCTGAGTATTGAGCATACATTAAACAACATCCCAGGCACATAAATAAATCATCTTCTGCTCTCAGTCCAGGAGGCAGTTATTGATCTGGGCTGTGATCTTTTCTTACCTGACTTTATAAGGATTTCTAAAATAGCTCACCTTAGGGGAGTTAGAGACTCATGTACTTTTCTTTTGTCCTTTGGCCAACAGAAAAATCACCAACACCTTGCAAAAGATGAATTCTGACAGAAGAAACACAGCATTTGCTGTGATGACCAGACAACTGACCTGGTATGGTAGCCTGAAAACGAAGAGACAAAAGGAAAAATTGATAGTCCCTTGGCAACCAAGACCACCTTGCTGCATCAGGCATCAGGCTCCAAATCATATCTGTGGGGTCCAGATGAACCAGGCCATGTGATTTCTGTGGATCAGATGGGAATAAGAGATGCCCTGGGACAGAAGTGTTACCCCTCCACACACTCAGTTGCCCATTTTGGACACCTGACTAAAACCGTAGATTTTAGATCTAGCGCCTACTGGTTATGGGACCCCAGAAATGTCCCATGGTTTCTCAGGACCTCGATGTCTCCAGTGATCAGGTACAATGACTGGCCACCCAGCAGGCATTCCCAAACTCCTTCTCTTAAATTGTCTCCAACTGCAGAACTGCTATGAATGCTGAATTCTCACTTTCCTAGCTTTCCTTGCAGTCAGGGTCCTACGAGATATACGGGGAAATCAACTGGGGGTGGGGGGGCCTCTAGATAAGAGTTTCATCATGGAAAAACAGAGACAATCTGATAAAGAACTGTTATTCAAATTATACAAATAACTCTTAAAACTCACCAATAAGAAAACAAACAACCTGATTAAAAATGGACCAAAGACCTTAACATCTTAACAAAGAAGATACACAAATGGCAAATACACATATGAAAAGATAATCCATATCACATGTTATGAGGGAAATGCAAATTAAAAAAACAATGAGGGCTTCCCTGGTGGCGCAGTAGTTGAGAGTCCGCCTGCTGATGCAGGGGACACGGGTTCATGCCCTGGTCCGGGAGGATCCCACATGCCGCAGAGCAGCTGGGCCCGTGAGCCATGGCCGCTGAGCCTGCGCGTCCAGAGCCTGTGCTCCGCAGTGGGAGAGGCCACAGCAGTGAGAGGCCCGCGTCCTGCAAAAAAAAAAAAAAAAAAACAATGAGGTACCACTATCAGAATGGCCTATCACGCCTATTAAAATGGCCAAAATCAGGAACACTGACTGCTAAATTCTGGTGAGGATTTGTAGCAATAGGAACTCTCATTCGTTGCTGGTGGGAATGCAAAATGGCACAGCCACTTTGGAAGACAGTTCGTCAGTCTCTTACAAAATTAAACATACTCCTTCCATCTGGTCCAGAAATTTCACTCTTTTGGTGTTTATCGAAGAGTTGAATACTTATGTCCATAAAAAACTTGCACATAGATGTTTATTAGCATTTTTATTCATAATTGTCAAAACTTAGAAGCAACCAATATGTCCTAGAGTAATAAGTAATTACTGTGCGTAAATAAACTGTGTAGATCCAGACAAGGGAATATTATTTAGTGCTAAAAAGAAAGATTTGGGCTTCCCTGGTGGTGCAGTGGTTGAGAGTCCACCTGCCCATGCAGGGGACACGGGTTCGTGCCCCAGTCTGGGAAGATCCCACATGCCGCGCAGCGACTAGGCCCGTGAGCCATGGCTGCTGAGCCTGCGTGTCCGGAGCCTGTGCTCCACAACGGAAGAGGCCACAACAGTGAGAGGCCTGCCTACTACAAAAAAAAGAAAGATTTATCAAGCCATGAAAAGACATGGAGAAAATTTAAATGCATATTACTAAGTGAAAGAAGCCAATCTGTAAATGTTGCATACTATATGATTCCAAGTATATGCCACTCTGGAAAAGGCAAAACTATGGAGACAGCAAAGAGATCAGTGGTTGCCAGGGGTTGAATGGGCAGGGAGGGGTGAACAGGGAGAGCATAAATGATTTTTAGGGCAAATCAAAATACTCTATATGATATCATAATGATGGATACATATCATTATACATTTGTCCAAATCCATAGAAAGTGTAACACCAAGAGTGAACTGTAATATAAACTATGGACTTCGGTTGATTATGATGTGTGGATATAGGTTTATCAATTGTAACAAGTGCAACACTCTGGTGAGTGATATTGACAATGGGGGAGGCCATGCACAGGTAGATCAGGGAGTATATGAGAAATGTCAGTATTTTTCCCTTAGTTTTACTGTGAACCTAAAATTGCTATAAGAAATTAAATCTTAATTTAAAAAAAAGAAAATACAGAGACACATGAGGAAAACACTCTCTCACCACCCCCAGATACCCTCTTAATTCCTCTTTTACACCCTTTCATGGGAGATGCAATACTTGAAACTGAAGCAGGTATCTTGCACCTTAAGGGAAGAAAATGCCACACAGATCGGCAAGTGGGAAAGACTAGAAGAAGCTGTCTTTGTGGGTATCGCTGAGCCAATGAACTAACCTCAGCTACAACTTCCTCCAGACTTCTTGTTAAGTAAACAACAGATGTTCTCATGATATAAGACCTGGCTGGTAGGTTTTCTTTCTGTTACTTACAACAAAAAATATCCCAATGGATACATACATCCATAAAATATAAGGGTCAGACTACATACTCTATTGTTCTTTCTAAAGTAATTTTTATGTCCACACTTAGCTCCCTCAAAGTCTCTTCCCTTGGCTGGCTTACCCATGAAGAGTAAGTATAGTATAGTCATACAGTTGCCAAAAGTATTTCTTCAAAATGACAAACTAATAAAAATTGCATTGCTTCTCCTATAAGAAGGTAGAGCCTCTGATCCACCAATGGCAGAGTATGACTTTCACAGAGCACTGAGTATGCATTTGCACTCAGCATCCATGTGCCCTGGTGTGTGATAGGACCCATTGGAAAATGATGGAAATCTTAGATTTCCAATGCTAAGTAATTCACCTGTCCCAGGAATTTCCACCAGATATTAAGCATTTCTGTTGCCAGAACCTTAAAATATACTGAGACAAGTAGTGCATAAGCTTGAGAATTTTCAGGCCCCAAGGAGATAGAAGACAGAGCAGATGGGTTTCTGAAAATCATTGAGAACAGTCAAGAGACCATAGGCTTTAGAGATACAAGGTTATGTTTGAGTCCTTGTTCTACCATTTAATACCTATATATCTTGAAAAAGTTATTTGAGCCCTCTAATAATTATTTATAAAATGTCCTGCCCTGGCTTTCTTTTCTTCATGGCTATTATGAGAAGCCAATATGATCATGTATGTAGAAAGTCTTTATAAAGCTTAGAGTGCTGCCCAAGTGTGAGAGGTGACCATCCTTAATGATGAGGAATGGACAAAGTGCCGAGACATAGCCAAAGGGCACCAAGAACCTGTGGGGCTGAGGGGTACATCAGAAGGCAAACAGCTACCACTTAGGGTCAGCCTCAGCCAGGAGTTCCTGAACTGGTTTCTCTCTATGTCCAGCCATACAGCCTATGCCGAGGTTAATCCCTGTCCCTGACCTACACAGTGTCTTTCTTCAAACTCAGTAATAGGCCACGTCACAGTTACCTTAACAACCATAGGTGATGGAAACACTCCCTTCAGGGCTGCTTTTCCTCCTATGTGGTTTGGGCTGTTTCCAGAGGCATTGGTTGTATTCTCTCACCCAAACTGTCATCTTATAAAGGAGACTGAACTGCAGCTAGATGGGATACAGAGAGAAGAGTAGGATACAAACAAGTAAACATTGGTTAGAGGCTCAGCTGTAAGCCAGCCACGTCCCACTAGGCTAGTCACCTATCTTCTCAGGGCCTCGGTTTCCACATCTGTGGTATGGACCAATAATACCTGTTCTGCCTGCCTCCCAGGAGCACTGTGAAGTTAAAGTGAGGTAATGGAGGGAAAAGTGACTTGATACTGGAAAGCAATGCACAAATGTAAAATGTCTCTGGAGCAGCGGGCAGCTGTGGTCAACAGGGTGGACTTTGAAGTTAGACTCCCCCAGGTTGTGTCCTAGCTCTGTCATCTCCACCTGTGTGATTCTCAACAAGATGCTCACCCTCTTCAAACCTTGAGTCATTACCTTTAAAAGAGGGCCCCTAACATCTACTGTATAGCTTGTCTTAGCGATTAAACCACAAATTCCTGTCACTCATTAAGCAAGCACTTAATCAATGTCAGTAGTAGTATTTGTTGCTATTATTGTTATTATTACTACTATTACTACGAATTCTGCAAGGGTGAAACCCACAGAAGGCCTCAACATGTGCTGCCTCCTGACCTTACCTGAGTGTCTATTCCAAGAAGTCATATGCCTCTGAGGCTCTATAGAGATGTGACATCTGAGGATAAGTCCAAATCCTTACAGTTGATAAGACCAGTGTCCAGAAGACCCTTCCTGACCAGCACTGCCCTGTCAGATCCCCTGCTGAGGAAGATTTTGCAGCAAATCCCCATGCTCTGATGCAGAACACACCCTGCCAAAGCTCAGTTTTTCTCCTGCTAGGCTCCTGGCCATGGAGAACCCACACTGCAGTGCTGAGGTAGCCTGGCAGAGGCAGCTAGGGAAGCTCTTCTGAGCCAAGCTTCACCCTGCTGGTTCCACAACTCCCAAAAGGAACCTGACTGCTCCTTCCTCAGCCTGCCCCAGCTTCCAGGAAGGAAGCCAGCACGCCAGCCCTGCCCAGACCTGCTGCTTTCCAGGCATCCCTTCTGACCAGAGGGGCAGACGCTAAGCATCCTTCTGCCTGTTGTTCCTCCAGCGTGGTGGGGAAACACCTGAGTCAGTGTCAAGCCTTCCCTGGGAAGCCACAACCCCAGGTAAATGTCTTTATCTTTGGACTTAACACATTATAATTTTTCCATGTAATTACTTATCTGTCACTCCCACTAGACTGTAAACTCCTGGAACATAGGACCCTCTTACTACTCATTTTTATATTTCCAGGCACTGGCACTGGTCCACCAAAACCCTCAGCGTTTATTTACCTAAGTTGTTGAATTGCCAAATCCCAAGATGAATGATCAGCATTTTTGGAGTGCTTCAGTAAAAGGAAAGCCCAACAATCTGCCCTAAAACACCCTCAAACATATGTTACCCTATCACTAGTATCTCTTCACTCACCCAGCTAGTCGCCCCATTGCAGACAAACAGAGTCAAAATGCAAGAAAGTGGGCAAAGAAGGCTTGAAAGGAGCCACTGCTTCAACCACATTCTTGTCAATGCTATAAGGTCCATGCATCCACCTGACAAACCTGCCCTAGAACAAGCCAACTTTTACCTTCTCATGCCTGCATCTGAGCTCCATGGGTGATTAGAGACCAAGGCCACAATCAGTCATAGACTCCAGCCCCAGCTGGGCCCCCAAAGCCAGCCAGCTTGAATATTTCCCCAGGGAAAAGTCTCTTCTCTAGAACTACTCTTCAGGCCTCCACCACTCTTCTGAAACCCTCAGGACATTACCTATCATTTCACCAAGAAAATAGAAGATACTGGTGAGAACTCTCTCAACTTCCTGGCAACTTACCATCTCCACACCTTTCCTTCCTCTTTCCTTCCAATTACAACCAATATGGAATTCCTCCTCTCACCTAAGAATTATCGTTGCACCAAATCCTGGCCACCTTGCTCATGGGCTCCATACCACTACTAACTATCTGTGTAATCCTTGAAGCTTCAGCTTTTATTTTCTATCACGTCCTTGCCAGTGACCTGTACCCTCCTCAAATCTCTTCCATCATTAAAACAATAGTAATAACAACAAAGGCAAACCAACAAAAATCTTTGTTCACCTTGGTATTCACCCAAATGCATTGGAAATGTATTGATATGTCCGACAAAAACCTGCACACAGATGTTTACAGCAGCTTTATTCATAATTGCCAAAACTTGGAAGCAACCAAGGTGTCTTTCAGTAGGTGAGTTGTTAAATAAACTGTGATGCATCCAGACAATGGAATATTATTTAGCACTAAAAAGAAATGAGCTCTCAAGCCATGAAAAGATGTGGAGGAAATGTAAATGCACATTACTAAGTAAAAGAAACCAATCTGAAAAGGCTACATAATGTATGATTCCAGCTATATAACAATCTGGAAAAGGCAAAACTATGGAGACAGCAAAAGATCAGTGATTGTTCCAGGTTAGGGGGGAGTGAGAGTGAATAGCTAGAGCACAGAGGCTTTTTAGGACAGTGAAAATACTCTGTATGTTACCATAATGATGTATATATATCACTATACATTTGTCCAAATCCATAGAATGTACAATACCAAGGGTAAACCCTAATGTAAACTATGGACTTTGGGGGATTAAGATGTGTCAGTGTAAGTTCATCAATTGTAACAAATGTACCACTCTGGTTAGGGATGTTGATAGGGGAAGGGTGAGGAGGGCAGAGGCTCTACAGGAAATCTCTGTACCTTCCCCTCAATTTTGCTGTGAACCTAAAAAATAAATCCTACTGAAACTATTTTTAAAATCCTCATTAATCCCTCAGTTGCAATTGCCAGATAAGAAGGCATTAGAATAATTACAGATTATGTAATGAAGGAATAAAAAATAAGTGGGGCTGAGATAACATAGGGAGAATATGCTCACCATGCAGACTCCGATAGCCTGGGTCTTTTGACAGTTATCCTTCACTGTAAATGAACTGTTAATAAACTGCCATTGATCTTAGGCCTCTGTGAATTCCTTTGTCTGAGCAAGTATCTTAAGACTGATTCCTTTTTATTCCTAACAAGAGTGAGTTTCTGGCTATCCAAAGTAGAAGACCAAATTTGGGAAATGGTAATACAGCACAGATTTACTAGATATTCTGCTAACCCACCTCTACTAGCCCAGTGCTTCAGTTCCTTTGTGAGACACACAGACCAATGGCCACAGCACACTGAGAGCTTTACATTGTGGTGAAGATACTAGCACAGTCTCATCAACACACATTTCTCCCTGTTGAATTATATGTTTATGTTTTGCATAAAATGCAAACAACTGTTTACCTCATGTAATTATGTAATTTAATTAAATATTATTTTGTATATGTATGTATTACATAAGCATATGTATATATACTTATATACTTTTAGATCCTTGTATATTACAAACCTCAAATATGACTATGAAAAGAAAGAGATTAGTTTCTAAAATGAAGTCAAATGTTTTGCAAAGACTTCATACAGTTGAGCCATTAAAAACTGCTGGTGAATGGTGTAAAGATGGAGGAAGAGTAAGACGCGGAGATCACCTTCCTCCCCACAGATACATCAGAAATACATCTACACGTGGAACTGATCCTATAGAACACCCACTGAACGCTGGCAGAAGACCTCAGACCACCCAAAAGGCAAGAAACTCCCCCACGTACCTGGGTAGGGCAAAAGAAAAAAGAAAAACCAGAGACAAAAGAATAGGGACGGGACCTGCACCAATGGGAGGGAGATGTGAAGGAAGAAAGGTTTCCACACACTAGGAAGCCCCTTCGCGGGCGGAGACTGCGGGTGGCGGAGGGGGGAAGCTTCAAAGCCGCGGAGTAGGGCGCAGTAACGGGGGTGTGGAGGGCAAAGCGGAAAGATTTCCGCACAGAGGACCGGTGCCACCCAGCACTCACCAGCCTAAGACGCATGTCTGCTCATCCGCCGGGGTGGGTGGGGGCTGGGAGCTGAGGCTCGGGCTTCGGTCAGATCGCAGAGAGAGGACTGGCGGTGTAAACACAGCCTGAAGGGACTAGTGCGCCACGGCTAGTAGGAAGGGAGGCCAGTAAAAGGTCTGGACCTGCCGAAGAGGCAAGAGACTTTTTCTTGCCTCTTTGTTTCCTGGTGCGCGAGGAGATGGGATTAAGAGCGCTGTTTAAAGGAGCTCCAGAGACGGGCGCAAGCCGCGGCTATCAGTGCGGACCCCAGAGACGGGCGGGAGACGCTAAGGCTGCTGCTGCCGCCACCAAGAAACCTGTGTCCAAGCACAGGTCACAATCCACGCCGCCCCTCCCGGGAGCCTGTACAGCCCGCCACTGCCAGGGTCCCGTGATCCAGGGACAACTTCCCCGGGAGAACACACGGCGTGCCTCAGGCTGGTGCAACGTCACGCTGGCCTCTGCCGCCGCAGGCTCGCCCTGCATCCGTACCCCTCCCTCCCCCCGGCCTGAGTGAGCCAGAGTCCCCGAATCAGCTGCTCCTTTAACCCCGTCCTGTCTGAGCGAAGAATAGACGGCCTCAGGCGACCTACACGCAGAGGCGGGGCCAGATCCAAAGTTGAACACCGGGAGCTGTGCGAATAAAGAAGAGAAAAGGAAATTTCTCCCAGCAGCCTCAGAAGCAGCAGATTAAATCTCCACAATCAACTTGATGTACCCTGCATCTGTGGAATACATGAATAGACAACGAATCATCCCAAATAGAGGAGGTGGACTTTGGGAGCAAGATGAATTATTTTTTTCCCTTTTCCTCTTTTTGTGAGTATGTATGTGTATGCTTCGACAACGAATCATCCCAAATAGAGGAGGTGGACTTTGGGAGCAAGATGAATTATTTTTTTCCCTTTTCCTCTTTTTGTGAGTATGTATGTGTATGCTTCTGTGTGAGATTTTCTCCGTATAGCTTTGCTTTCACCGTTTGTCCTAGGGTTCTGTACGTCCATTTTGTTTTGTTTTGTTTTTACTTTTTAAAATTTTTTTCTTAAAAATTATTTTTTATATTTTATTTTAATAACTTTATTTTATTTTATCTTACTTTATTTTATCCTCTTTCTTTCTAGTTTTTCTCCCTTTTATTCTGCACCGTGTGGATGAAAGCCTCTTGGTGCTCCAGCCAGGAGTCAGTGCTGTGCCTCTGAAGTGGGACAGCCAACTACAGGACACTGGTCCACAAGAGACCTCCCTCCCAGCTCCAAATAATATCAAATGGCAAAAATCTCCCAGAGATCTCCATCCCAACACCAAGACCCAGCTTCACTCAACGACCAGCAAGCTACAGTGCTGGAGACCCTATAACAAACAACTAGCAAGACAGGAACACAGCCCCATCCATTAGCAGAGAGTCTGCCTAAAATCATAATAGGGCCAGAGACACCCCAAAACACCCCAACACACGTGGACCTGCCCACAAGAAAGACAAGATCCAGCCTCATCCACCAGAACACAGGAACTAGTCCCCTCCACCAGGAAGCCTACACAACCTACTGAACCAACCTTAGCCACTGGGGACAACACCAAACACAATGGGAACTACGAAACTGCAGCCTGCGAAAAGGAGACCCCAAACACAGTAAGACAAGCAAAATGAGAAGACAGAGAAACACAAAGCAGATGAAGGAGCAAGGTAAAAACCCACCAGACCTAACAAATGAAGAGGAAATAGGCAGTCTACCTGAAAAAGAATTCAGAATAATGATAGTAAAGATATCCAAAACCTTTGAAATAGAATATAGAAAATGCAAGAAACATTTAACAAGGACCTAGAAGAACTAAAGAGGAAAGAAGCAATGATGAACAACACAATAATTGAAATTAAAAATACTCTAGAAGGGATCAATAGCAGAATAACTGAGGCAGAAGAACGGATAAGTGACCTGGTAGATAAAATAATGGAAATAACTACTGCAGAGCAGAATAAAGAAAAAAGAATGAAAAGAACTGAGGACAGTCTCAGAGACCTCTGGGACAACATTAAACACACCAACATTCGAATTATAGGGGTCCCAGAAGCAGAAGAGAAAAAGAAAGGGACTGAGAAAATATTTGAAGAGATTATAGTTGAAAACTTCCCTAATATGGGAAAGGAAATAGTTAATCAAGTCAGGAAGCACAGAGAGTCCCATACAGGATAAATCCAAAGAGAAACATGCCCAAGATACATATTAATCAAACTGTCAAAACTTAAATACAAAGAAAGCATATTAAAAGCAGCAAGGGAAAAACAAAAAATAACACACAAGGGAATCCCCATAAGGTTAACAACTGATCTTTCAGCAGAAACTGCAAGCCAGAAGGGAGTGGTAGGACATATTTAAAGTGATGAAGGAGAAGAACCTACAGCCAAGATTACTATACCCAGCAAGGATCTCATTCAGATTTGATGGAGAAATTAAAACCTTTACAGACAAGCAAAAGCTAAGAGAGTTCAGCACCACAAAACCAACTTTACAACAAATACTAAAGAAACTTCTCTAGGCAAGAAACACAACAGAAGGAAAAGACCTACAATAACAAACCCAAAATAATTAAGAAAATGGGAATAGGAACATACATATAATTACCTTAATTGTAAATGGATTAAATGCTCCCACCAAAAGACACAGACAGGCAGAATGGATACAAAAACAAGATCCATATATATGCTGTATACAAGAGACCTACTTCAGACCTAAGGACACATACAGACTGAAAGTGAGGGGATGGAAAAAGATATTCCATGCAAATGGAAATCACAAGAAAGCTGGAGTAGCAATTCTCATATCAGACAAAATGGACTTTAAAGTAAAGACTATTATAAGAGACAAGGAAGGACACTACATAATGATTAAGGGATCCATCCAAGAAGAAGATATAACAATTGTAAATATTTATGCACCCAACATAGGAACACCTCAATACATAGGCAACTACTAACAACAGCCATAAACAGGGAAATAGACAGTAACACAATCATAGTAGGGGACTTTAACACCCCACTTTCACCAATGGACAGATCTTCCAAAATGAAAATAAATAAGGAAACACAAGCTTTAAATTATACATTAAACAAGATGGACTTAATTGATATTTAGAGGACACTCCATTCAAAAACAACAGAATACACATTTTTCTCAAGTGCTCATGGAACATTCTCCAGGCTAGATCATATCTTGGGTCACAAATCAAACCTTGGTAAATTTAAGAAAATTGAAATCGTATCAAGTATCTTTTCCGACCACAATGCTCTGAGACTACATATCAATTACAGAAAAACATCTGTAAAAAATACAAACACATCTAAGCTAAACAATACACTACTTAATAACGAAGTGATCACTGAAGAAATCAAAGAGGAAATCAAAAAATACCTAGAAACAAATGACAATGGAGACACGACGACCCAAACCTATGGGATGCAGAAAAAGCAGTTCTAAGAGGCAAGTTTATAGCAATACAATCCTACCTTAAGAAACAGGAAACATCTCAAATAAACTACCTAACCTTGCACCTAAAGCAGTTAGAGAAAGAAGAACAAAAAAACCCCAAAGTTAGCAGAAGGAAAGAAATCATAAAGATCAGATCAGAAATAAGTGAAAAAGAAATGAAGGAAATGAGAGCAAATATCAATAAAAATAAAAGCTGGTTCTTTGAGAAGATAAACAAAACTGAGAAACCATTAGCCAGACTCATCAAGAAAAAAAGGGAGAAGACTCATATCAATAGAATTAGAAATGAAAAAGGAGAAGTAACAACTGACGCTGCAGAAATACAAAGGATCATGAGAGATTAGTACAAACAACTCTATGCCAATAAAATGGACAATCTGGAAGAAATGGACACATTCTTAGAAGTGCACAACCTACCAAGACAGAACCAGGAAGAAATAGAAAATATGAACAGACCAATCACAAGCACTGAAATTGAAACTGTGACTAAAAATCTTCCAACAAACAAAAGCCCAGGACCAGATGGTTTCACAGGTGAATTCTATCAAACACTTAGAGAAGAGCTAACACCTATCCTTCTCAAACTCTTCCAAAATATAGCATAGGGAGGAACACTCCCAAACTCATTCTACGAGACCACCATCACTCTGATACAGAAAAAAGACAAAAGTGTCACAAAGAAAGAAAACTACAGGCCAATATCACTAATGAACATAGATGCAAAAATCCTCAACAAAATACTAGCAAACAGAGTCCAACAGCACATTAAGAGGATCATACACCATGATCAAGTGGGGTTTATTCCAGGAATGCAAGGATTCTTCAATATACGCAAATCAATCAACGTGATACACCGTATTAAAAATTTGAAGGAGAAAAACCATATGGTCATCTCAATAGATGCAGAGAAAACTTTAGACAAAATTCAACACCCATTTATGATAAAAACCATCCAGAAAGTAGGCATAGAGGGAACTCTCCTCAATATAACAAAGGCCATATATGACAAACCCACAGCCAACATCGTCCTCAATGGTGAAAAACTGAAAGCATTTCCACTAAGATCAGGAAGAAGACAAGGTTGCCCACTCTCACCACTCTTATTCAACAAGTTTTGGAAGTTTTAGCAACAGCTATCAGAGAAGAAAAGGAAATAAAAGGAATCCAAATCAGAAAAGAAGAAGTAAAGCAGTCACTCTGTGCAGATGACATGATACTATACATAGAGAATCCTAAAGATGCTACCAGAAAACTACTGGAGCTAATCAATGAATTTGGTAAAGTAGCAGGATACAAAATTAATGCACAGAAATCTCTGGCATTCCTATACACTAATGATGAAAAATCTGAAAGTGAAATTAAGAAAACACTCTCATTTACCACTGCAACAAAGAGAACAAAATATCTAGGATAAACCTACCTAAGGAGACAAAAGACCTGTATGCAGAAAATTATAAGACACTGATGAAAGAGATTAAAGATGATACAAACAGATGGAGAGATATACCATGTTCTTGGATTGGAAGAATCAACATTGTGAAAATGACTCTACTACCCAAAGCAATCTACAGATTCAGTGCAGTCCCTATCAAACTACCAGTAGCATTTTTCACAGAAGTAGAACAGAAAATTTCAAAATTTGTATGGAAACACAGATTACCCCCAAAGCAATCTTGAGAATGAAAAATGGAGCTGGAGGAATCAGGCTCCCTGACTTCAGACTATACTACAAAGCTACAGTAATCAAGACAGTATGGTACTGGCACAAAAACAGAAATATAGATCAATGGAACAGGATAGAAAGCCCAGAGGTAAACCCATGCACATATGCTCACCTTATCTTTGATAAAGGAGGCAGGAATATACAGTGGAGAAAAGACAGGCTCTTCAATAAGTGGTGCTGCGATAACTGGACAGCTATATGTAAAAGTATGAAATTAGAACACTGCTTAACACCATACACAAAAATAAACTCAAAATGGATTAAAGACCAAAATGTAAGGCCAGACACTATCAAACTCTTAGAGGAAAACATAGGCAGAACACTCTATGACATAAATCACAGCAAGATCCTTTTTGACGCACCTCCTAGAGAAATGGAAATAAAAACAAAAATAAACAAATGGGACTTAATGAAACTTCAAAGCTTTTGCACAGCAAAGGAAACCATAAACAAGACCAAAAGACAACCCTCAGAATGGGAGAAAATATATGCAAATGAAGCAACTGACAAAGGATTAGTCTCCAAAATTTACAAGCAGCTCATGCAGCTCAATAACAAAAAAACAAACAACCGAATCTGAAAATGGGCAGAAGACCTAGATAGACATTTCTCCAAAGAAGATATACAGATTGCCAACAAACACATGAAAGAATGGTCAACATCATTAATCATTAGAGAAATGCAAATCAAAACTACAATGAGTTATCATCTCACACCAGTGAGAATGGCCATCATCAAAAAATCTAGAAACAATAAATGCTGGAGAGGGTGTGGAGAAAAGGGAACACTCTTGTACTGTTGATGGGGATGTAAATTGATATGGCCACTTGGAGAACAGTATGGAGATTCCTTAAAAAACTAAGAATAGAACTACCATGAGACCCAGGAATCCCACTTCTGAGCATATACCCTGAGAAGGCCATAATTCATAAAGAGTCATGTACCAAACTGTTCATTGCACCTCTATTTACAATAGCCAGGACATGGAAGCAACCTAAGTGTCCATAAACAGATGTATGGATAAAGAAGATATGGCCCATATATACAATGGAATATTACTCAACCATAAAAAGAAACAAAATTGAGGTATTTGTAGTGAGGTGGATGGACCTAGAGTCTGTCATACAGAATGAAATAAGTTAGAAAGAGAAAAACAAATACCGTATGCTAACACATATATATGGCATCTAAGAAAAAAAAAAAAAAGGTCATGAAGAACCTAGGGGTAAGATGGGAATAAAGACACAGACCTACTAAAGACTGGACTTGAGAATATGGGGAGGGGGAAGGGTAAGCGGTGACAAAGTGAGAGAGTGGCATGGACATACATATACACTACCAAACGTAAAATAGATAGCTAGTGGGAAGCAGCCGCATAGCACTGGGAGATCAGCTCGGTGGTTTGTGACCACCTAGAGATGTGGGATAGGGAGGATGGGAGGGTGGGAGATGCAAGAGGGAAGAGATATGGGAACATATATATATATGTATAACTGATTCACTTTGTTATAAAGCAGAAACTAACACACCATTGTAAAGCAATTATACTCCAATAAAGATGCTAAAAAAAAACCTGCTGGTGAATTGGGTATGGATTAGAAATTTTTTAAAGATTAGAAGAGAAGGGATTATAAAAATCTAGAATTGTCTACACACAAATTGCCTCCAATCTGCCTTTGCATTCTATTTTACAGAAACTGAAACTAGAAGTCACAGATGATGAATGCACGGTGGATATGATTATATAAAAAAGATAGTGCTGAACCTCAGGATGAAGTACCACTCAAAGGCTTTGGTTTTACATCAAAATATCAGCAAAAAAATGCACATTTATACAGTTTAAGTTAAAATAAGATGACTGTGGAACCCCTGAATCATGTTTTATGCTTCCTCACTTTAATCAACTTTTTCAACTAACCCCTCAACTGGTGGTCCTGTCTTTACATGTAGTGTGGTACTAGTGCCTGCCCAGCTGCTGCAGGCCTCCCTCAGATAATACTACCAGCTTCCCCAAGTTTCAACAGCTAGGTCAAAAGGGCTCTTATATTTAGATCCAGTCCTTCAACCACTCTACAGTAATCAGGGCTTGTCAATTATGACATGAAGTAGATGTTCAATAACTGATTGCTGGAAGAATGGATTAATAAGCAAAAGAATAAAGATTTGGAGTTTCTTCCAAAATCCATCTCATCTAGTCCCTTATCACTAGACTAAACTAGTTCATTTATTTATTTTTTTGCCTTTTTTTTAAACATCTTTATTGGAGTATAATTGCTTTACAATTGTGTATTAGTTTCTGCTTTATAATAAAGTGAATCAGCTCTACACATACATATATCCCCATATCTCCTCCCTCTTGCGTCTCCCTCCCACCCTCCCTATCCCACCCCTCTATAGATGGTCACAAAGCACCAAGCTGATCTCCCTGTGCTATGCGGCTGCTTCTCACTAGCTACCTATTTTACATTTGGTAGTGTATATATGTCCATGCCACTCTCTCACGTCGTCCCAGCTTACCCTTCCCCCTTCTCGTGTCCTCAAGTCCATTCTCTACGTCTTTGTCTTTATTCCTGTCCTGCCCCTAAGTTCTTCAGAACCATTTTTTTTTTTAGATTCCATATATATGTTAGCATATGGTATTTGTTTTTCTCTTTCTGACTTACTTCACTCTGTATGACAGACTCTAGGTCCATCCACCTACAAATAACTCAATTTTGTTTCTTTTTATGGCTGAGTAATATTCCATTGTATATATGTGACACATCTTCTTTATCCATTCATCTGGTGATGGACACTTAGGTTGTTTCCATGTCCTGGCTATTGTAAATAGAGCTGCAATGAACATTGTGGTACATGACTCTTTTTGAAATATGGTTTTCTCGGGGTATATGCCCAGTAGCGGGATTGCTGGGTTGTATGGTAGTTCTATTTTTAGTGTTTTAATGAACCTCCATACTGTTCTCCATAGTGGCTGTATCAATTTACATTCCTACCAACAGGGCAAGAGGGTTCCCTTTTCTCCACACCCTCTCAAGTATTCATTATTTGTAGATTTTTTGCTAATGGCCATTCTGACTGGTACGAGGTTATACCTCATTGTTAAACTAGTTCATTTAAATGTTAGTGTTTTCTTTGTAAATATCCACTAGAGAAGAAGAGTGGGAATTCATCTTTGCTTCGGAGATACAATGACCTGTCTCATCTATCCCAGCTCATCCATTCTATAATGCAATTGTCTTTAGGCTTGTCTGCTCTAAAAGATATGGACACTACTTACTGCTGAATCCACTTTGGTCTCCCCAGATCCTTGTAAGTCATTTACTCAGCAAACATTCATTAGGCGCTGACAGTGTGCTAGGTGCTGGGGACACAGCAGGGAACAAGACAGGCACAATCCCATCGCTCAAAATCTCCAAGGCACAAAGGCACAGAAAATACAAGAAGAAGGTGGTTTTAGGTTTTGAAACAAGGACTCCATCTGTAGGGCCATGACTAGGGTGAGGGAAGTAAGGTGCCTAGGGTGGAGTCACTGTCAGGTTCTCACATAAGGCCTTGAGAGTGACACCTTCTTTAATTTTGAACCCTAGGCACCTCACTTAAATAGTAAATTCCCACACTGTTGGTAAGTTCCCCATTACTCCTTCTGACAATGTTTAGTTTTCTGTAGCCAAGCTTCCAGAATCTTATTTCTTCGATTCATTCATAGCCCACCCTAAATCTCTGGGCCTATTTTGCCACACGTATATTTTGACATAGTTTGTACCTAAAAGTAGATCTTAAAGATTTGCTTAACACTAATTTATCAATCTTTCTGCTCTTCAATGAGAAATAAATCACTGCGTTTTATTTTTCGACTAAGAAATTAGCAAGCAAACCTGAGAGTAATGAAAAACTGTGTCTTACTCTGATACATATACAGACTTAAGCAAATAAAAACGCCTGTACTTGTGTGAGAATGAAGATACTAGAAAAAAATCTCTTGCTGAAAAAATCTACTGGGAGACAGGTTAAAACAGTAGTAATGAGTTTAGTAGTAAAGGCCTGAGTTCAATTTCAAGTTCTTACATTTTCTAGTTGAATTAAAAAATGAATAAGATATAATACCAGCCATCAAGAGGCAGACATCTAATAGGAACGATAAGAAGGTGATTACAACATGGTGAGGCAGCACAGTTTTGGAGACACTCAGTCTTAGGAGCACAGAGGATGGGGCCTGGGAGAGAGAAGGGGGAATAAGACAAAGGGAATGAGGGCACCTGAACAGTGTTTTAAAGTAGGAATAGAAGTTAGCCATGAGTAGAAGAGAGACGAGAGGAATCTGGGCAGAAGGGACCTCAGAACTGTGTTGAATTTTTCCAGGTTGAAAAACTAAAATGTTGATTCAGTTAATGGGAATTTACTATAAAGATACAGGGAAGTAAAAGACAGGAAGCCATCTCTGCAGCAAGACAGTCAGACCTCATTTGGAATATTCAAGAATCAACACAGTTCTTAGCACTCAGTTATCTTGTGTTCTCTTAGAAGTGGATCCATTGCCCCTTAACCAAGTAATCCATCACACTGGTAATAAAGTATCTCTCTTACTCTCCCTGTACCCTGCTTTCTCTCTATATATATTTCTTTCTTTCTTTCTCTTTCTACATCTCCATCCACTGCTATGTTTCTACTTTGTTCCCTCTGATCTCTGTTTATTCGTGGTGTTTACTGCTGCCTACCACCTTCTCCTTATATGCCTTGGTTACTTCCCATGCTAGTGTCTGCTGACCTTCTGTTTGCTGCATTCCAATTTACAAAGACTGGGACTCCACTGGCCAGCCCCATTCAGGGCAGAAGAGTCCTGCTGAGCAGGGTTCTCATGCCAGGCCACTTTGAGGCTGTTCCTCAGTGTGTCTGTGTATTAGATGCTTGTTTCTGCATGCAGAGAGGTGGTGTCCCATAATCAAAGAACACTACACACAAACGACTTTGTTCAGAAGCTTCTTCTCAGTGCCACAAGCAAAGGCACTGAGGTGGAAAAGCAGTTCTGCTTGGAACCACAAACGGCTTGGCCATGTTGGAAAGTAAATAGGGAGTGTTTCGGGATGACACTTGCCTGGGTCCGAGGGGTTGGGGGTTCAGGTTCAGGACATAGCAAGGATGAATCTCAGTCTGCAAACTCAGATATGCAAGTATATCACATTTCTGCATGTACTTTAAATCAACTTAAATTCAATGCTGGAGCTCCTCCAAAATGGTGGCAGAAAATTCAATCTCAGTTGATTGAGGGGCTTTTCCTTGGGGTTGTGCAAAGATCCTTGAGTCTTCTGTGGAACCAATGCATCAAGGAGCCTCCTCTGGGACTCTGGTCATTGGTCTACACAGAAAACCACTAAAACGCCTAGTGCTTGTCACTGTAAACCCCCACTTTCTTTCTGCTGAAAGTAGGCCCTGATCCCCCATCATCCAGGGAGTGATAGAGTCAGAAAAAGAGCCCAGCTTCCGAGTCCATACCCACTTCTCTCTCACACACAGACAGGCTTGTCACATGGATGCTCTCTGCCCAGAATGCCAGCTCAGACCACCCCACCTCCCTGCCCCCTCCATCAGCCCTGCTCCACGTGGTTACAGAATGGAGCTACGTTTTTTATAGGACCTGTCTCATTAGAGAATGCATTTATAAAACAGTCTGGCTGACTGTAATGAATCACAGGATAACAAATCTAAGGGGATGGGGAGAGAGCTGGGAATTCAGAAGGAAATGTAAGCAATGATACGGCGAAGCACACCACTTTTCTGAGGAAGGCTGTGTGCTGTGCTGAGAATTCATCAAGGATGGAGATGGGGGCAAGCAGAGAATGACTGGGCTAGAGAGGCCTCAGGAGATCAATGAGGCAGGAGTGTGTCTTTCAGGATTTATTTGGCAGAAAAGGAGACAGCAGTATTTCAATGGGAGATTCAGAGCAAATAAAAAAATCAGCTTTCTAACTGAAACAGATGCAGAAGAAAAATTGCCTATTTGGAATATGTTTTTCCCCTTAAAGGAAGAGAGAATCATGCAGGGCCCCAGAAAAAAGGCTTGCAAACAGGACAACAATGAGTCACCATCATCAAAGCCTTCTCCCCTTTACACGAGGAAGGCCTACTTGTGGGAAGGGATCACCCCTCACCTGCTGTATGATCTCCTGCATTGACCTCATTCTCAGTGTTTGGGCTATGAAATAGAGATAAGAATACTTGCCTCACAGGTTTGCTGTAGTTATGATGATCCTCTGTAAGTCCTAAAACCAAGGCTGTGGTCTAGTGCAGGATTCAATTTATATGGCATCCTGGAAAAGACAAAACTATGGAGACAGTGAAAGGATGATCGGTTGCCAGAGGTTGGAGAAGAGAGGGATGAATAGGTGGAACACAGGATTTTTAAAGCAGTGAAAGTACTGTGTATTATATTATAATGATGGATACATTTGTTCAAGCCCATAGAATGTACAACACCAAAGTAAATTATGGGCTTCGAGTGGTAATGATGTGCCAGTGGAGGTTCATTGATTGGAACAAATGTACCCTCTGGTGGGGATGTTGATAATGGGGGAAGCTGTGCATAAGTAGAGGTAGCAGGTATATGAGAAATCTCTGTGCCTTCCTCTCAATTTTGTTGTGAACCCAAAACTGCTGTAAAAATAAAGTTTATTAATACATGAATAAATAAAGTTTACATTTTTTGCAAAGGGCCAAAGTCAGTGTCATCAAACGCATTATTATGTTAGCATGAGCTGTTCTCCATGTGCACATGTCTGACACAGGCCCAGGATTGTCCCCTAAGCCCCCCATGCCAACATTTCATGGCACTGAACAAGCTACAAACCACTCTCAAGTGCCTCAATATGTGGCTTTCTCACAAGGTCATGCAGTTCCTTGTCTGGTTCAGGTGGAAGGAGTGGGCCTAGTCAGTCCCAGGGCTTCTGAACTAAGGCCCCCACTCCTTCCACCGTGTCATGTGTGCAGATGGCTCAGAAATGGCCTCTGTCCACACCAGCATGGTGCCCACCACCCTCCCTCCCCAGTGTCTCCAAGAGCTGCAGGGATGTGCTGGCCTTCCTTCTGCTAAGTTCTCCCTATCCCACCTCCCAACCCCTACAACTGACAATTGCCACAGAGACCACACCTCCATCCCCCCATTCTGTCTGTCTATGCTCTCAAATGTGTCCAGATGGGCCAGAGTCCACTGAACTCATACCAACCCACAGGTTTCTGCCCTTGGCTCTTTAGAACCATCATTCTGTTATAAATTCCCTTATGGAAAAACAATCATAGTTGAATCACTATTGAACACCTATTACATACTAGGCACTTTTATATATTTTCTCATAGAACTCTCACTATAGCTTTTTGACTTAAGGTATGAGCCAAAAACCACTATCCCCATTTTTCAAACGAGAAAATTGAGTCTCTTGAGGTTGAATTCCCAGTTAGCATTTAGAGGAGTCGGAATTCAAAGCAGGTCAGCCCCTGTTCCACTCCATGCTCAGGTTCTTGTGACTGAAACATTTCCTTCTGACTCTACTTTCCTCCCAACTCTCTTTGGTGAAAGGACTTCTTCTCATGGCCAGACATAGTAGATGGGCACTCGAGTTTCCCATTCTCCTTTCTGGGTCAGTCTTTACCCTCCTTCCCTCAACAGAGGATGCCAAGGCCATCAGCTTACACCTCTCCTCTGGAGTTCATCACAACCTACCTTCCTCTATGATATCCCCTGTCATCATCCTCAAGGTTTCCAAACCCCTATTGACAATCCTTTTAATTTCTTATCCTCTAAGTGTCTCTACAAAGCTAGTGATCTCTGATCAGCCACAGAAACCTGCAGGGACATAGGGATTCCCTAGACATCATCATTCTTCCCAGCATCTGCAAAGCATCATACCATGTCTATAAACCCCTATTGTCCCCCTCCTGATCCTTTACTCTGCCTCTCTAGCCTCCTGTGATCTCCATTTCCTTGCCTATATTAGCTTCCCAGTCCATCATGCCCTCCCAGGTTCATTCCTTCATATCGCATAGGTAGTCACTTTAATGGTGCACTCACTTACATTCTAGAACCCCATTTGCTATCCAAATACAACCCTTCCACAGTTAAGAAACCCCCTGCTTCCAAGACTTTCTCTAGAAAATATTGGCAATCTGAAAAGGAAGGATGGAGTAAAAATGACCCTGAGCCTTTTTCAATGTAAAATCAAATGCATGCTACTAATTCCATCAGGGCCCTCAGTTCTGCTGAGAATTCATTCAGCTCCAAGCTCTCTCTCCACATGAACTGTATTAATAGTTCTCATAACAAACACTCTCCTCTTTCTCCTAGCCTCCATCCAGAATGTGCCACCTCACTTTCTATGGATAATTTTACTTTTACTGGGAAGACTATAATAATTTAATGTGATTTAATTCCCTCAGCTTACCCAGACTTGTCTTAAAATGTCTCCAGTATTTCCTCTACTCTTGTATCTGAGACGTGTCCTGCTTCTTTGCCAAGATTAATACTTCCACCTGCTCTTGATACCATTCACTCTTACCTCCTCCAGCACCTCATTTTATCTGTAGTCCAATTTCCCCATCCTATTTCCAACCTCTCCCTCCCTCCACTAGCTCCTTGCGCTATGTCCACGAACAATATGGTCTCCCCACGCTAAGTGAGAACCTCTGGCAGGGCCATATGTGTAGTCGGGAGTCATTAGTGACCACTGTGAAGCAGGAACTGTGCTTGATGCTGGAGAAAGAAAGAGAAATGGGGGTAAATTCCACTCTTAAGGAGGTCAAATTCCAGGATAAAATAGATAAGTGAAGAAAGGGATAAATTCTAGGCAAGGAATAAGTATAGGATTATGTAGGATAACAGATAGGAATATTCCTAGAAGGGGTGACACCTGAGCTCGTTCTGGGTCAGTTAGGGATATGTTCTACAGCAATCAAAGAAAAATGATTGATAACTTCCACAGATACAGATTATCTCTCAACCTCAGTTAGAAGCTCAGGAAAGGCAAGTCCAGGGGTGGCATGACAACACAACAGTGTCATCAAAGACCCAGGCTCTCCCCATCTTTCTGCCTCATCATCTTCAATATGTTGTCTTTCACTTTCAGACTCTCATCTTAGGGTTGTAAGATGGCAACTCTGTTTCCATATCTCTTTTCTACTTTCCAGACAGAAGAAATGGACAAGAGTGAAGGGACAAAGACTCTCTGGATAAACTTTGCCTTTTTATTTGGGAATGGGTGCCCTTTGCAGGGACTTCTGCCAAGAACTTATTGTTCAGAACAGTAGCCCATGGCCATCCCTAATTGGAAAGAATATGAGGAAGTAAAAATGGTTTAGTAGGACAGAAAGATGAATACAAGTTGGCAACGAGTTGAGGTGTAGAGAACAATCAAAGCAGAAGGAATCACATATATGAGGTAAGAGAGTGGCTGGTTTGCTTGGGAATTTTCAAGTGGTTTAGAGGCGAGGGAATCAGAGGGGCTGTGGAAGAGATGAGGTGGAAGAGGCTGGCAGGGCTAGGACATGCAGCACCTTAATGCCATTCTATGGAACTTGGAGATTGTTCTGAAGATCTTTGTAATAGGGATGGTTAGATTTATATTTTAGAAATATTGCTCTTTATGCAGAGTGGGGAATGGATTTTGGGAGTGTAAGATTGAAGAAAGAGAAATCCTCAAAGTGGCTGTCTCAGAGATGACAGTAAAGAATAATGACATACACTAGTGGGACAGAAAGATGTGAACAGAATCTGGAGACCTCATAGGACATCCCTCCTGCTTCCTCGCCACCATATCCAAAATAGCAGCTGTGCCATACTCTCTATTAACAATCACCCCTTCTTATTCTCACCTGTATCACAGGGCTAGAAGACTGGGAACTACATTTTCCAGAATCCCTTGCCATTTAGGCTCCAATGTTACTTCCTAACCCAGTTCTTCCCATATTATAGCAAACATTCTCCTGGATGGTCTCATGGTTATGAATCATCTTCTAATCCAACCTTCACTACATTTCAAGGGTAAACATAACTTCTTAACAAACACTTCAGTGGTAAATATTGCTCACCAGCTCAAATGCAAAAATAGCTCATATGAACTGCACAATGGAACAAGCTACTTGCAAAGAAGACAGTTCTCACCACTACTATTACCAGTCATTTACTGTTTATCCTGTTGCCTCTCATAACTTGTTATATTTCCATTTGTATATGACACATGTTCTCTACTAAATTGTCATTCCCATAAGGGAAATGCTGCAGATGAAGGAATTCTTTATCTTTCTATTGAGTCATGCCATGTCTCACTTTCTTAGCAGACTAGAAAAATAAAAGGCAAGAAATAAATCAAGGTATATTTGCAGCAGATACTGGTTTTATAAATATTATACATAGAGTTCTTATAAATCTAAAAGAAAATATGTAAACATCCCAATAGAAAAATGGTCAATGAACATGAACAGGCATTTTTCAAAAGAAATATGTGGGTAATATACATAATTTTAAAATCTTTTAAATTTACTAGTAATCAAATAAATGCAAATTAAACATTTTAAATATATGAATTGGACAAAAATGAAACAAAATGCCAATAGCTAATATTTATTGAGTATTTGCTATGAGCCAGATTCTTTTCTAAGTACTTTACATGAATTAATTCATTTCATCTAATCATACTATCATTTAATCAACAAGCATATGAGGAAGTTACTATTATTATCCCCTATGTTTCATAGACAAGGGAGTAAGTAAGGCACAGAGAGATTAAGTAACCTACCCAGAGTCACAAAACTAGACAGCACTGAAAATAGAATTTTAATTCAGATACTTGCATTCCAAAACCATGCTCTTGACTATTTCACCTTTTTGTTTCCTCTAAAAAACTAAACATTTATTGGATGTTTTCTATTTACCAAGTACAGTGCTGTGTTGTGCATAGATTATCTTATTTGACCCTTACAATAGTCTAGAAAAGATTTTTTTCCACTTTACAGACTACCAAACAGAGGCTAAGAGAAACTAAGAAACTTAACCAAATTAACAACTAGTAAATTATAGAACTACGTATATTTTCACAAAAGCCTATATACCCAGTATTGGCAAGAGTTTGGGAAAACAGGCACTTTCATGCACTGTTGGAGAAGTTAAATGATATAACCATTGTGGGAGGCAATTTGGCAAACATCATTGGCTTTTGCAGTTTACAATTGGCTAATGTAGTTTTCAAGTGTATTATTTCCTTTAGAAGTCACTATGTACAAAGATTCTTCTATAAAGATGCTTAATAAATAATATTTATAATTGAGACTGGAGAAATAGCTAATGGTATATCCAAACAAAGGAACACAATGCAGTTATTAAAAATAATGCTACAGTAGAATATTTTTTACAACATGATCTCATTTTTCTTAAGTAAATATAATATAAATAGAGTTGACTAACCTAGACAGCTAGATAGCAGGTAGGTGGCTGCCTAGGTCACTATATCTAGCCAGATATTTAGATACATAGAGTTATCTAGACATAGAGCTACAACTAGATTTTTTCAATATTAAGAAAATATTTAAAGAGGTTACCTCTCTACAGTAGGATTTCAGATGATTTTTTCTTCTTTGTACTTTTCTATATATTCCAACTATTTTTTCACTTATAATAGGAACTTAAAGAAGGTGTCTCAGGCTCTTATAAAAATTATCTTTCTACCTAAAGTTCACAGACAAGGGCAGGGATTATAGTGCTAGGATAGACAGAAGCCCAGAATAATAGTTAATATTTCCCATAGGCCAGTCACAGAAAAGATTAGTCCTTTCCCCAAATTCTCAAGACTCTGGATCTCTTCTCATTAAGGGAATCTAGACAATTCTCTCTTGCCCTGAAGTATTGGGTTTTCATTGATGGTGTTCCCCATAAACTCCAGCCCTAATGGACCTGCTTGTCTGGTGAACCAGGCACCCTAGTCAGAACTCTTTATCTGTTGGTTACAGAAGCCAAACAGTGAGCGGAAAAGTGAGCTTATTAAAAAGATAAAGGGTGTGTGAGAATGCCTTGGGCTCAAACACCAGCTTCATTCTTCTGTGTCTCCACAGACTGGCTTTCTCTGTTTCTCTGCCCCATGTTAGTAGATGGCCCCAAAATGAAAAGGAATCTTGCTGCTTTCCTATCTCGTACTTAAATCCGGTTTCCTACTATAGGTTAAATATCAACAGATTTCAAGTTAACACAAATGCTTGCAGGTTTCCATCTCTCAGACAGAAAAAAGTACCAGGTACAGACGTGTCTCATTCATGCTGTGAAGCTGATGAACCACTTGTGTGGGGACTGTTCTCCTCTGGGTCGGTGGTTGGAAAGAGGTCACTGGGATTCACGGCGTCTTTCTCTGCCCTCACCACACCTTGTTTCAGTTTCTGCCTAAGCAGTTTCGTTTGATCTCAGCTCATCTGGAATTTTCCAAAAAGATACAATAATGGCTTCTTTTCTTACCTTTGGTATATATCCTTAAGAACATATTATTTTTTCCTGTTGAAAACCTTTTTTAAGCAAAAATAAATAGCACACTGTAAGTAAATCTGCAACTAACATAAACAAGCTAAATTACCACTGAAAATCCTGTAGCACTGCTGTGAAAAGGCAATGTAAAAATAAACATTAAACATTTTTAAAGCACACAAAATCTTCACAGCCTCAGGATCAACTTCACAGGCTATCTGGAAAAAAGCCAGTTGGCCACCTTGGCTCAGGCATCCACCCTTGTTGTCACAGCGAGGGCCAGCACTTGGGTTCTGGGGTACCCTGTGGAGCCAACCTGTGACCCTGTGGATAGAAAGAGTGGTTTCCAGAAACGGGAGCTTTTGCGAGCTGAGCAGACGCTCCCAAGGGGCATCCTGAGGCCGACTACTCGCCATCTCTCTTGGCGCACATTGTGGTTGGGATCTCACAGGTTAGCGTCCAGCAGCCCTTGTTTCAAGTCAGTGAGACCTGTCAAGGTAAGAGCAGGGGCAGCCTTACCTCCAGCTTCTTTTGTATCTTCCTCAGCACAGCGGTCTTTCAATATTTATTGTTTGATTGCCTGAGAGAAATGCCAGCCTTTAACACAAACCAATAACAAGGCGTAAACACCCTAAAACTGGTTTTCGAGTGATGAAGCCAAACAATTCTGCCCTGGAATCAGAACTAAGGATGGGGTTTTTTTTTTTTTAATTTTTTTTTATTTTTTACATCTTTATTGGAGCATAATTGCTTTACAATGGTGTGTTAGTTTCTGCTTTATAACAAAGTGAATCAGTTATACATATACATATGTTCCCATATCTCTTCCCTCTTGCATCTCCCTCCCTCCCACCCTCCCTATCCCACAATTCCAGGCGGTCACAAAGCACCGAGCTGATCTCCCTGTGCTATGCAGCTGCTTCCCACTAGCTATCTACCTTACGTTTGGTAGTGTATATATGTCCATGCCTCTCTCTCGCTTTGTCACAGCTCACCCTTCCCCCTCCCCATATCCTCAAGTCCATTCTTTAGTAGGTCTGTGTCTTTATTCCTGTCTTACCCCTAGGTTCTTCATGACATTTTTTTCCCTTAAATTCCATATATATGTGTTAGCATACGGTATTTGTCTTTCTCTTTCTGACTTACTTCACTCTGTATGACAGACTCTAGGTCTATCCACCTCATTACAAATAGCTCAATTTCGTTTCTTTTTATGGCTGAGTAATATTCCATTGTATATATGTGCCACATCTTCTTTATCCATTCATCCGATAATGGACACTTAGGTTGTTTCCATCTCCTCTCTATTGTAAATAGAGCTGCAATGAACATTTTGGTACATGACTCTTTTTGAATTATGGTTTTCTCTGGGTATATGCCCAGTAGTGGGATTGCTGGGTTGTATGGTAGTGCTATTTGTAGTTTTTTAAGGAACCTCCATACTGTTCTCCATAGTGGCTGTACCAATTTACATTCCCACCAGCAGTGCAAGAGGGTTCTCTTTTCTCCACACCCTCTCCAGCATTTATTGTTTGTAGATTTTTTGATAATGGCCATTCTGACTGGTGTGAGATGATATCTCATTGTAGTTTTGATTTGCATTTCTCTAATGATTAATGATGTTGACCATTCTTTCATGTGTTTATTGGCAATCTGTATATCTTCTTTGGAGAAATGTCTATCTAGGTCTTCTGCCCATTTTCAGATTCGGTTGTTTGTTTTTTTGTTATTGAGCTGCATGAGCTGCTTGTAAATTTTGGAGATTAATCTTTTGGCAGTTGCTTCATTTGCATATATATTTCTCCCATTCTGAGGGTTGTCTTTTGGTCTTGTTTATGGTTTCCTTTTTTGTGCAAAAGCTTTGAAGTTTCATTAGGTCCCATTTGTTTATTTTTGTTTTTATTTCCATTTCTCTAGGAGGTGCGTCAAAAAGGATCTTGCTGTGATTTATGACATAGAGTGTTCTGCCTATGTTTTCCTCTAAGAGTTTGATAGTTTCTGGCCTTACATTTAGGTCTTTAATCCATTTGGAGCTTATTTTTGTGTATTTTGTTAGGGAGTGATCTAATCTCACACTTTTACAAGTACCTGTCCAGTTTTCCCAACACCACTTGTTAAAGAGGCTATCCTTTCTCCACTGTATATTCCTGCCTCCTTTATCAAAGATAAGGTGACCATATGTGTGTGGGTTTATCTCTGGGCTCTCTATCCTGTTCCGTTGATCTATATTTCTGTTTTTGTGCCAGTACCATACTGTCTTGATTACTGTAGCTTTCTAGTACAGTCTGAAGTCAGGGAGCCTGATTCCTCCAGCTCCGTTTTTCGTTCTCAAGATTGCTTTGGCTATTCAGGGTATTTTGTGTTTCCATACAAATTGTGAAAGTTTTTGTTCTAGTTCTGTGAAAAATGCCAGTGGTAGTTTGATAGGGATTGCATTGAATTTGTAGATTTCTTTGGGTTGCAGAGTCATTTTCACAATGTTGATTCTTCCAATCCAAGAACATGGTATATCTCTCCATCTATTTGTATCATATTTAATTTCTTTCATCAGTGTCTTATAATATTCTGCATACAGGTCTTTTGTCTCCTTAGGTAGGTTTATCCTAGATATTTTATTCTTTTTGTTGCAATGGTAAATGTGAGTGTTTTCTTGATTTCACTTTCAGATTTTTCATCATTAGTGTTTAGGAATGCCAGAGATTTCTGTGCATTAATATTGTATCCTGCTACTTTACCAAATTCATTGATTAGCTCTAGTGGTTTTCTGGGAGCATCTTTAGGATTCTCTATGTATAGTATCATGTCATCTGCAAACAGTGACAGCTTTACTGCTTCTTTTCCAATTTGGATTCCTTTTATTTCCTTTTCTTCTCTGATAGCTGTTGCTAAAACTTCCAAAACTATGTTGAATAAGAGTGGTGAGAGTGGGCAACCTTGTCTTCTTCCTGATCTTAGTGGAAATGCTTTCAGTTTTTCACCATTGAGGACGATGTTGGCTGTGGGTTTGTCATATATGGCCTTTATTATGTTGAGGTAAGTTCCCTCTATGCCTACTTTCTGCAGGGTTTTTATCATAAATGGGTGTTGGATTTTGTCGAAAGCTTTCTCTGCATCTATTGAGATGACCATATGGTTTTTCTCCTTCAATTTCTTAATATGGTGTATCACGTTAATTGATTTGTGTATGTTGAAGAATCCTTGCATTCCTGGAACAAACCCCACTTGATCATGGTGTATGATCCGTGTAATGTGCTGTTGGATTCTGTTTGCTAGTATTTTGTTGAGGATTTTTGCATCTATGTTTATCGGTGATATTGGCCTGTAGTTTTCTTTCTTTGTGACACCCTTGTCTGGTTTTGGAGTTTGAGAAGGATAGGTGTTAGCTCTTCTCTAAATGTTTGATAGAATTCGCCTGTGAAGCCATCTGGTCCTGGGCTTTTGTTTTTTGGAAGATTTTTAATCACAGTTTCAATTTCAGTGCTTGTGATTGGTCTGTTCATATTTTCTATTTCTTTCTGATTCAGTCTTGGCAGGTTGTGCATTTCTAAGAATGTGTCCATTTCTTCCAGGTTGTCCATTTCATTGGCATAGAGTTGCTTGTAGTAATCTCTCATGACCCTTTGTATTTCTGCAGCGTCAGTTTTTACTTCTCCTTTTTCATTTCTAATTCTATTGATTTGAGTCTTCTCCCTTTTTTTCTTGATGAGTCTGGCTAATGTTTTCTCAATTTTGTTTATCTTCTCAAAGAACCAGCTTTTAGTTTTATTGATCTTTACTTAAGGATGGGTTTTAAACTGTGTGGTTTTAAGAGATATTTAAGTGGAACTCCATTTACTCTGTGTGTGTGTGTACACATGTATGTGTGTACACGTGTGTGCATGTGTACACGTGCACACATGCACGTGGGCATTTTCTCTCCATAGCCCAAATGGAGGAGATGAGAGACTAGAAATCTCCTCCATTTTAATGGCACACAGTTTTCCACACTGGAAGCCTATTAAAAAGATATTTTGGTCTGTGAAACAAAGCAGCAATGTTTGCATAGGAATGCAAACAGAATAGAATTTAGATCCCATCTCCTTGGGCCTACCTGATACCAAGTTCAGACACATTAAGAGAATGCCATTTGGGACCTTGTTTTAATTGGATTTTCTAATCTTCCATATATTCTAATGAGCTTGGCGGGGTGTGGAGCGAATCTTCAGTATTTAGGATACAGCCTCTATCAAGATGATCTAAGAGCTTTCTTCTCTGTGGGCTGTTCTGTGTTGGGGAGTAAGGGAGGAGGAGGTTCGTTCAAATTTCAACCACCTGCCTTTTGGTTCAGCATCTGTGGAGCCCTGTGTTATGAAAGAAGGGCCCAAAAGTCTTCAGCAAAACATCTCTCTCAGAAAGCTCACTGCACTTCAGTATGTTGCATTTGATGAGGATTTAACAAGGGCCTGCAAATCCAATAGCTGCCAGAAGTCAGTGGGCTTGCAAAGTGGAAGGGCAGAGGGTTCTGCTGACCAGTAGCCACCAGACAAAGGGTGCATGACCACAGGAATCCCTGGCCGTCGGCCCAGACCATATGGACAGTGATGCCCAGTGTTGCTCCTTAGAAATACTGTCTAGGAAAACAAAGGCAGGCACAGCACTGACCACCTCTGACCATTTGTAGTTTTTGCTCAGGCCACCATAAAAAGCACTACAGACTGGTTGGCTTAAACAACAGAAATTTATCTTCTCACAGTTCTGGAGACTAGAAGGCCAAGACCAAGATGTTGGCAGGGTTGGTTTCTTCTGAGGCCTCTCTCATTGGTTTGTAGATGGCCATCTTCCCTCTGTACATGTCTGTGTCCAAATTTCCTCTTCTTATAAGGACATTGGATTAGGACCCACGTTAATGACCTCATTTTAATTTAATTACCACTTTAAAGACCCTATCTACCAAACACAGTCATATTCTGAGGTACTGGGGGTTAAGACTTCAAAATATGAATTTTGGGGAGGACACAATTTCATCCATAACACCATCCAAAAGAACAAGCTGGCCAGGTTGCATACACCCTCCAAGCCTCTCTGACCCCGTTGTGGGAGAGGGGGTCAGACCAGCACTGTTCCGACATGTGCAAACTCTAGACAGATGGCTTGCATCTCAACCCTGCATATCCAGACACAAGCTGTGAGACCTTAGGTAAGTTACTTGTCCTCTCTGGACCACAGTTTCTCAGATGCAAAATGGGGATGATTATAATAGTACTTAAGTCCTATGACATAGGATCTTCATGACAATTGGATGGGTTCACACACATAAAAGGCTTAGAACAGCACAAAGTACTGTTCAAAGTAACAAAGTAAATGCTTAGTAAACATTAACAATTATTATTAATTGAGTCCCTAAGCATCCCAGCTAATTACTGGCCCGGCCTGGGTGGAGATCTGTTGGATCTACCCAAAGCATCATTGGAGGTGCCTTTAAGGGACACTAACTGAGGATAGTCTTGAACCGAGATAAGTGAGCCTGACCACAACCTGTTAGGCCCAAATTTGGGAACAAATACCCATCCACCTTCCAGGAGCAACAGTTCACTCTTTTAACATGTGCCTCTGAATACTTAAGCCTTCTGCTTATATTAAATGAATTTGCATCCACTTGAAAGTTCCTCTGTACAGGTTGAATTGGCAGGCAATGAATTTTTCCCTTTGTTTTTCTTGTTCTCACTGAAGACTACAAAGAAAAGTTTAAAGTAATCCTTGAAAGATAAAAGTCTTCAAGTGACTCTTCTTTTCCAAGCCTATTTAGTCTTGCCTATAGCTAATCAGCTTGCTTGCCAAAGCAGACCCTAGATCTGCTGGAAATACATGACAAGGAGGAATATATAAAGACAAGAGAAATTTTACTCTGATATGCTGGGTGTCTGTCATTTGATGGTGCTAGGTCTCTAGCTTTACAACTGCGTCAGAGTCAATGGAATCCCTCACTTCCATCGCAGAAGTGGAGTGCCCTCACTGACATCAACAGACATTTTTTTTAAAGAAGCTACTATGTACATATCACTGCCCAGAGGTGGGAAACAAAGATATGTAGCAATGAATAAACAAGTTCCTCGAGGGGGCCGAGAGTACAGCGGGACGGACCTCCCTCACGATCAACGATAAAAAGATGGAAGAATTATAACCACACTACTTGGGAGCACCAGGAGCCAATATTTGTGACCTGTGATGGGGGAAGGCTGTATTTGAGATTAACCCTTTCAAGGATCAGTAGACAGGTAGCAAAGTGGGGATAAAGACCTTCACAATAGAGTAAACAGACTAAGTAAAAGGGACAGGGGCTTAAAACTGCTTGAGGTGATGAAGTAATAGCATTGACAGCAGCACAGGGAGTGGTGAGAGAAGATGCTGAAACCCACAAATACCACCAATTTGGAAATCCTTCATTTACTGGGACAGGCTTCATTACACAGGTACACAGAGACCAAGCTCACCTGCCTTCCTCATTTAATACTGATCCCCACCTTCATTCCCATTTACTGCTTGTTTTCCTAGTCTTCGCCTATGAACTGGCTGTTGAAAAGCCTCCTAGGACATTTCCATCACTGCAGAAAGTTCTGTTGGCCAACACTATCTTAGAGAAATTATTCAAGGCAGATGGTGGGTTTTGGACAGGTTTGGGACAAAGCAACGCCTTAAACATCGCTTAGGGAAGTTAGAAGTCAAAACATGACAGTTATTTAATGTATAATTGTATTTGCCTTTGCCAACAAAGCATCTAAATAGTCTGTATTCTAAGGGAGGACCTGATTTAGACCATGTTGTTGTTAACATCTTCAGTCTCAGATATTTCTTCAGAGTTTCGTGTAGCACTTGGTAACTTAACTATTATTTAGAAACTAGCCATCCCTATGTTGTTGATGTCATTTTTGTGTTCTTTGTGTATGTGCACAAACCCATATGCTTGTTCCATCTCTTGAGAAGGTTTTTAGTTCCTTAAATGCAAGAATTTGTTCTTTTAACTCTTTGTATTCCTAGTGCCATGCCCAGTGCTTTGTACATAGAAAATGTTCAAAAAACATATGTTGGTTAATAACAGCATGCAAGGCTCTCTCTGTCTTAGTCCTGCTTTCCTTTAGAGCCTCATGATTCTCATTCCCAGACCTGCTCTTTCCAGTTCATTTCTCTGAGCACCATGCAGTTCCCCCAATGCTCCAGGCATTATATGGTGCCAGGTCTTTGCATATACTATTCCCACCAGCCTTTCCCTGTGCCTGCCTAGCTTTTTCTCACCCTTTGGGAATCAACATAAACTACCTGTTCCTCACCTTACCTGACCTCCAGGCCCAGTTAGCTGCCCCTCCTAGAAGCTCCCTCTGTCCCCCTTTGAGGATCAGTGGCCAGTTTAGCTTCTGTGTCCTCCATGAGATCATGAGCTCTGTGAGGTTGGAATATAGCTTGTTCGTGGTTGTGTCCCCAGAACTGAGGATAATGTCTGGCACATAGAAATCACACAAATGTTTATGAAATACATGAATGAATTAACAAGCCATAGAAATAATTGCTTATCAGATAAGTTTGGCTGAAGATTTATAGATATGCTGTGGACCCATACCACTCATCTTTTGACATTTCTTTCTCTCTATCACTTAAAATTCAGACAAATAAAAATGACAAACCCAGCACTCAGGAGAAACATCTCAGAGGTGGAGACAGGGGCTTGAGATGGAGAAAGAGCACATAAATGGATGAAAATATATATATATATATATATTTATAATGAGGCTTTAATTTATTCAACTTTAAAAGATTATACAGCATTTGGGTTCTGGCATCCCTAAGAATATGGTTTAGACTTGGATTTGGTAGTAAATATCCACATTTACATTCATTATATATAATTATTACTCCAGTAGAGCAGGTGAGGTCTGAGTTTTAACAGTCATGAATAAAGAATAAGAAAAGAGATAACTCATGTAAGCATACTTAGTGAACTGTAATTTCTATGTAACAGTTAAAAACAAGTTATTGTTTTTTCTTTTAATTAATAACTATGTTTTTATTATTTTTTAATATCTTTATTGGAGTATAATTTCTTTACAATGGTGTGTTAGTTTCTGCTTTATAACAAAGTGAATCAGCTCTACATATACATATATCCCCATATCTCCTCCCTCTTTGCGTCTCCCTCCCACCCTCCCTATCCCACCCCTCTAGGTAGTCACAAAGCACCGAGCTGATCTCCCTGTGCTATGTGGCTGCGTCCCACTAGCCATCTATTTTACCTTGGAAGTGTGTATATGTCCATGCCACTCTTTCATTTTGTTCTAACCTACCCTTCCCCCTTCCCGTGTCCTCAAGTTCATTCTCTAGTAGGTCTGTGTCTTTATTCCTGTCCTACCCCTAGGTTCTTCATAACCTTTTTTTTTTTTAGATTCCATATATATGTGTTAGTATACAGTATTTGTTTTTCTCTTTCTGACTTGCTTCACTGTGTATGACAGACTCTAGGTCCATCCACCTCACTACAAAGGACTCTTTCATTTCTTTTTATGGCTGAGTAATATTCCATTGTATATATGTGCCACATCTTCTTTATCCATTCATCTGTCGATGGACACTTAGGTTGTTTCCATGTCCTGGCTATTGTAAATAGAGCTGCAATGAACATTGTGGTACATGACTCTTTTTGAATTATGGTTTTCTCTGGGTATATGCCCAGTAGTGGGATTGCTGGGTCATATGGTAGTTCTATTTTTAGTTTTTTAAGGAACCTCCATACTGTTCTCCATAGTGGCTGTACCAATTTACATTCCCACCAACAGTGCAAGAGGGTTCTCTTTTCTCCACACCCTCTCCAGCATTTATTGTTTGTAGATTTTTTGATGATGGCCATTCTAACAAGTGTGACGTGATACCTCATTGTAGTTTTTATTTGCATTTCCCTAATGATTAGTGATGTTGAGCATCCTTTCATGTGTTTGTTGGCAATCTATATCTTCTTTGGAGAAATGTCTGTTTAGGTCTTCTGCCCATCTGGATTCGGTTGTTTGTTTTTTTGATATTGAGCTGCATGAGCTGCTTCTAAATTTTGGAGATTAATCCTTTCTCAGTTGCTTCATTTGCAAATATTTTCTCCCATTCTGAGGGTTGTCTTTTCATCTTGTTTATGGTTTCCTTTGCTGTGCAAAAGCTTTGAAGTTTCATTAGGTCCCATTTGTTTATTTTTGTTTTTATTTCCATTTCTCTAGGAATTGTGTCAAAAAGGATCTCGCTGTGATTTATGTCATAGAATGTTCTGCCTATGTTTTCCTCTAAGAGCTTTATAGTGTCTGGCCTTACATTTAGGTCTTTAATCCATTTTGAGTTTATTTTTGTGTATGGTGTTAGAGAATGTTCTAATTTCATTCTTTTACATGTAGCTGTCCAGTTTTCCCAGCACCACTTATTGAAGAGGCTGTCTTTTCTCCCAAGTTATTGTTTTAATGGTCAGTTATTGTCAATGTAAGAAGCATGCCGTCCGTGGCAGGGTCTATCAGTCAGGATGCAGACAAAAAATAAATGGCTCACTTAAACCAAGTAATAGAGGAGAGCTTAGTGAAAGAACTATCTACAAAGATGTAGGTAAGGTAGGCTAGTAGATCAAAGTGAGGGAGAGGAGAGTGAGACTAGCTATCTGTTCCCTTGACCATGGCTGGACTCTTTCTCTCTACCAAAGACCAAAACCTGTCAGACAGACCTCTACAGCTGCTTTCTCTCTCTGGGTTCTGGTAACTGCTCCCTTGTCTTGCTGCTTCAAGCTTAGGAAGGTAATATCTCCCTACAATTGCTAGTTCTGTAGTGCTTCATCATTCTCTGCTGGTTCACTTTGACATTGCCTACCTTACCTACATCTTTGTAAACAGTTCTTTCACCAAAAATATATTTTTAATGTACTAGCTTTTAAGCTGGGTGGCAAGTTCCTGGTATTTAATTTATTACACATATATTACATATATATTATAAAACATAGTTTTAAGAATTCACTTGTTTTATAACATACATGTTATATATTGTATGTATCAAATATTGCAGGATATAAAATAATTTAAATGTTTTCAGAGTTTTATTGGTGTTTGGTGACAAATTAATTTTAACTATTTTATCTTTTAGTTTTTACAGAATTTTACTTCTTTTACTGCATTTCATAAATATTTCAACAACAATTTTTAGTTTTTCAAACAGGGAACAGAGGGTGCTACCTTGAAGTAATGGTAATGTGCTTAATTCTTTTCCTTCATATGAGGAAATGGATGTCAGTCTCTATGTCAGACCCTCAAGACATCTTTAAAAGATTATTTTTCCATGCCAGCCCAGATGGTCATGATGACCCTAAAGACAACTAGTGCAACACCTGTGCCTAAAAGCACAACTCCTAATAGCTCAACATTGTTGCAGGTCCACTTTCTTCCAAGGAAGCAATGAAGATGGTGTGTGCAAGCTATGGAGCAGGCTTGCTGTGCTCAATTTGGTGACATCTATGTGGTGCCTACTGTGTGCCCAGCATTGTGGTGGGCACTGAGGATGCAGTAAAAACTAAGAAAAATAGACATAGCTTCTGGTCTCCAAGAAATCACCTCGTGTGGAGAGGCTGACAAGTAAACACAAGTGCAACAATGTCAAAGAAACACATATAACTCGGGTGTGGGAAAGGTTAACTTTAAGTTGTGGGGAGGAGATAGATGGTGAATTAGAAAAAGCTTGTAGGGCTTCCCTGGTGGTGCAGTGGTTAAGAATCTGCCTGTCAATGCAGGGGACACGGGTTCAAGCCCTGGTCCAGGAAGATCCCACATGCCACAGAACAACTGAGCCCGTGAGCCACAACTATGGAGCCTGTGTTCTAGAATCCATGAGCCACAACTACTGAGCCCGCATGCCACAAATACTGAAGCCCGCGTGCCTAGAGCCTGTGCTCCACAACAAGAGAAGCCACCGCAATGAGAAGCCCATGCACCACAACGAAGAGTAGCCCCCACTCACCCCAATTAGAGAAAGCCCGCGCAGCAACAGAGACCCAATGCAGCCAAAAGTAAATGTAAATAAAGTAAATAAATTTTTAAAAAAAGAAAAAGAAAAAGCTTGTGATTTTATGATTCTTTAGGGAGAGGAGGCACCATGTGCAAAGACAGGATAGGAACGAGGTGGTGTCACATGACATCCACTAAGTAGATACATTAAACTGCCCCCAAATTTCATTAAAATAAGAAAATTACATAGCATGGGAACAAGAAGGGTACCATCAGCATACCAGGAATTTTGAGAATTTCATGAATTCACCCTTTAACTGTCAGTCTTCCGTTCTTAAAACTGGGGATGCACAGGTTATATTAAAAATTACTTAAAAACTTGCTCTACAAAACTTAATACCTAACTGTATTTGACTTTGACCAATATTAAAAATTATTTTACTTCTGAGCATTCTGCAAACTAAAGTAAAGGGAAAAAACTCTCTCAGAACCACTAACACAGTAGTTGGAAATTTTTTAAATAAAGGGATAACAAAAACCCAGGTCATCAGACATTCTCTAGAATTAAATCATAGCTGACTCCGTGGAAATGTGGCCTTGCAAGACCTTCACTGCGGCCTTCCTTGCCCTAAGCCTCCTCCACAGATATAATCATTCCCAGTTTCCATGAATCTTTTCAAAGAACTAGAGAGCTATTACTGCCAGATAGAGGCACATGGTATTACTTCAACAACCTGGTCAGAATAAGGCTTTTTGAATTACTCACTAGGCTGTGGGTGGGTTAAGAACTGATAGTCTTGAGTTCCCAGTATTTCTATCAGAAGACAGCCAACTGCAAGTACTTGATTCCTCTTTCAAATGGCTGATTCTTATCTGGTTTCTTCTGGGTCTCTTCCATTTCCCTTCTGGGTAGCAAGCCCTGCTGGCAGGGATTGTAATTAGGTGTGATTTAAGTACTGCATAATTTGTACAAATCTATAAAATGCCAATGCAAAATCTAGGGAGTTTGGTCAAGAGGAAAATTTATTTTGGAGAGAAGAGGAGAGGGGGAGCAGGTGGCACTAGGCCATCTGCTTCAGAAGGGATAATTAGGATTCTGGTTTTGCTGAGAACATTTTTAGAAAAAATATTTGCAAGGGTTGCTGAAAAGTAACATCAATCCTGAGAAGGAAGTAGGAAGAGAGAGCAAAGGCTGAGCAGGCCGAGCTCTCCAGATTAAACCAGTGCCAAGTCAACCTTGAAAGTAAAAACTGTCCAAGATCCAACCGGAAGGACATCCTAGTGTCTGTTTTATCCACTGATATTAGCCAATGCTTTTTGTCTCCAGGAAGTGGAGCAGCATTAGAAGAGTTATGGACCAAGATATTTTGAAAATGTGAAGATTTTCTTCCTTCTCAATCTCTGGCCTCTGACTATGTGGCCATTTCTTAGTGCCTCCACCCCTGTCAAGACAAAATGATTGAGCATATAACTCCTCAAGTGTAAATACCCAGGGGGAAAGAAACAAGCTCTTAAAGGTCTTAAGGAAAGAACAAACTAAGGGAGAGAGGGAAGGAAGGGAGGGAGGGAGGGAAGGAGAGGGGAAATGAAGGAAGGAAGGAAGGAAGGAAAGGGAAGGGAAGGGAAGGAGAGAGGGAGGGAGGAAGGAAGGAGAGGGAGGGAGAGAACAGAAAAAAAGTGCAAAGAAGAGTATATTGTTGGGCTCTAACTTTTAGAAGATATTGATTTGTGAACAAGCATCATGAATTTATATCAATAAAGATTGGAGCTGGTTTCTACACAATTACAATTGTAAAGGTATTTGTGCTGTGTGATTTTAATAAATATTGCACACTTAGCATTTAATGCTTCAGTTTTAATAGTTTCTGTAATGTGAACTAAATTAGTTGATATATTGCAATGTTTGCCAGCATCTATTATAATCACTGTAATTACCTTCATCTGTCTATTAAAGGACAATTTCTGCTTCATGTTATTATCCTTATACTGAAATAGCACAACACAAATTAGGAATTATATATAGACAAATTAGATTTTCCTACCAGAATTTGGGTTTTTCATGTGAAAATTTCGGTGATAGAGTACAAGTTTGGTTAGAAGAGTTTAAATTTAACTCATAATCTGGCATGAAATGAAGTTTAATGGATAATATTGAGTAGAGAGAAACCTTATGAATTCAGATTTCATGAACTTTGCCATACTTATCTTTGCTATATCCATAAAACATAGTTTCCTAGCAAATTGTTGTTATAAATTCACTTGTACCAAGAAGAAGCTTCTTAATGCTATCTTTAAGAGTCTTGAAGCTTTTAAAAACAAGAATTTAAAAATGTTTCATATGCTACTGTAGATTATAGTCTTTCACAAGAGCTCTGATTACCTTTTCTAGAATAAAACATAATATTAGATCTATACCCATCTAATACATCTGGGAAAATGTATCATACTAAAAGTAATGTCTTTTCCAGTTCCCCAAGTTGAAAATACTCTTATTAAAAGGTTACAGAGAAATAGTTAACTGAAAGAAAAAAATATAGTAGTATCTTCATGTACATAATAAATGTATAGTTTACTTTTCACATATTAAGACAGTGTCTTGCCAGATCCTGATACTTCCACAGTGTCGTTGGTTGGCTTGAAATCTACTTCTATCAAGGGACTGATCCATTGATCCCTGGATAATTGCTGAAATGTTCTTCTAAATCCCCTTGAACTTGAAAGCAGAAATGTCTCTCATCTCTTCCCAATGCCACTCTATCCCACTCCTTTGACCCCTTATACACAAAAGCAGTCAGTGTGTACACATCTACAGAGCACAACAGCACAAAATGTAGTGAATCCTCCTTAAATCACCCCCCCTTTTAAGCAATTGTAAATAAATCACCCAACCTTTTAAGTAATTGTAAATAATTCCTTAGCTGGTAATGCATTTCCCATGTGGTCCTTGTTCTTTGTATGTGTAGATTCCTCAGAAGGAACCCCAAAGAGAAAAGGGGAGAGTGGAAGGGTTCAAGGACCAGCTCCTACTCCAAACCACCAAACAAGTACCTAAATCCATATCATCATAGAATTAAAAAATACAGGTCATCTTTTAGCAAAATACCTAACCCAGCCCCAGAAGGAAAGCCATCTACAAGATGCCCCCATGGCAAGATCTCGGCTCAATGTTTCTTGAAGGAAGAATGGAGACAAATGTCTGTGTTCCCATTGGGTTCATTTCTAGTTCTTTCCTCCAACAGAAATACTCAACAGGCTTGGACTCATTGGTTAGTTTATCAGAAGGAAAAATACCTGATCATGTCTGTTTCTGGCAAGACTGCCTCCAGAGGGATGAGACTACATTGAGAAGTTGACCTAGATGATCCCTAAGGTCCTACCAACAACCATCAATCTTCTAGTTCTAGTTTGTGCCTAATTTAATCAAAATATAGATCTGTAAGTAATGATATTTTTCTAGACAGAGGAACATAAACAAAAGTGATGCTTGTAAAGGTGAAAATATGGAGTCCTTGGAAGACTGCACCAGTGATGGCAGGCACAGTAAGTCTTGACTGTACTGAAAACCACAGTAAGAAATCGGGTTGGTCAAGGTGCTTTTAAGTGCAGTACTGTGGAAAGATCACCAGTGGAAAGATCACCAGTCAGGAAACCCAGCTGCTACTCTTACTGACCTTTTAACTAGCTTTAAGAACTGGGGCCAGCACAACCTCTCTGAACATTTTCTATGTGCCTCATCTATAAAACAAAATAGATTAGTAACATGACTGCTGAGTCCTTACCACTTCTAGGACTCCATGTTGGTAATGAAATGCCTCCTCATTAAAGATAATGATAAATATTTTCTTAACCATGAAATACAACTTAAAAGTAGCACAATTTACCCCCAATTTTTAAAAGAATGAAAGTCAATAAAAATAGTATGTCAGAAAAGATTGAAATTAAATCCATTACAATAATTGATACCCATATTCCAAATTCAAAATAGATTGTTTCAGTCTATTTTGAGTGATTTTGAGAAATCTTACATTGACAAAAATTCGGCCTTTTTCCTGAAAAATCCTGGTGGCTCATATTTCTGTACTGTACGAGCAATTAACATTCCTCTCAGTGGAAACATGAACAACAACTTGGGGCCATAAGTAATTGAGGATTCTATTTTCATTTCAAAGACTACAAAAGACAAAAACTCAGGGGTTTGGGCAGAAGCTGGAAAATTGTAGAGATGTTGATTTTGTTTTTAAAATTCCAATTTCATTTTCAGGTGCAGAATGTGCCCAGAAGCAAGATTCAATATAGAAACCTACAGCAAATGTCCTTAATTACTTCTTTCCCAGCCTCCTTCAAACATTAGCAATCTAGAGGCTTTATCCATAAAACTGGCCAGAAATCTCTCCAAACCATTTTCTAATCATTTACTTGAAAAGAGGCAGAAGTTACACTACGATGTGACTCCCACGAATACTTATTCAATAGAGTGAGGCTCTGACCTCTGAAATCCTAGGACTAGTGGGATGTCAGAAGCAACAATGAAACTAAAATTTTGTTTCCCTTGACATCTAAATGGCATGGTTCTCTCTGCTTCCCTTGTTTTATACACTGAGATGGAATACTTACTGCTTTCTATATTCTGGGACAGTCCAAACATGAAACAGTCTTCCTTACTGCCTTCACTATTACAAACCTATTTGCCTGACTTATGTGTCCCAATTTTTAGCCAGAAAAATTAAATAACCTGAGGACTGGACCTGCCATAATTTGTCCTCTATGCATTCACATGCTTTCTTGCTCTAAATCCTTTTATCCAGGCTAGTACCTATCAAATAGCCTTGGTATTTCTTTTTTTTTTTTAACATCTTTATTGGAGTATAATTGCTTTACAATGGTGTGTTAGTTTCTGCTGTATAAAAAAGTGAATCAGCTATACACATACATATATCCCCATATCTCCTCCCTCTTGTGTCTCCCTCCCACACTCTCCATCCCACCCCTCTATGTGGTCACAAAGCACCGAGCTGATCTCCCTGTGCTATGCAACTGCTTCTCACTAGCTAACTATTTCACACTTAGTAGGGTATATATGTCCATGACTCTCTCTCACTTCGTCCCAGCGTACCCTTCTCACTCCCCATGTCTTCAAGTCCATTCTCTACGTTTGCGTCTTTATTCCTGTCTTGCCCCTAGGCTCTTCAGAACCTTTTTTTTTTTTTTTTAGATTCCATATATATGTGTTAGCATATGGTATTTGTTTTTGTCTTTCTGACTTGCTTCACTCTGTATGACAGACTCTAGGTCCATCCACCTCACTACAAAGGACTCTTTCATTTCTTTTTATGGCTGAGTAATATTCCATTGTATATATGTGCCACATCTTCTTTATCCATTCATCTGTCAATGGACACTTAGGTTGCTTCTATGTTGTGGCTATTGTAAATAGAGCTGCAATGAACATTGTGATACATGACTCTTTTTGAATTATGGTTTTCTCAGGATATATGCCCAGTAGTGGGATTGCTGGGTCATACGGTAGTTCTATTTTTAGTTTTCTAATGAACCTCCATACTGTTCTCCATAGTGGCTGTACCAATTTACATTCCCACCAACAGTGCAAGAGGGTTCCCTTTTCTCCACACTCTCTCCAGCATTTATTGTTTCTAGATTTTTTGATGATGGCCATTCTGACCAGTATGACGTGATACCTCATTGTAGTTTTTATTTGCATTTCTCTAATGATTAGTAATGTTGAGCATCCTTTCATGTGTTTGTTGGCAATCTGTATATCTTCTTTGGAGAAATGTCTATTTAGGTCTTCTGCCCACTTTTGGATTGGGTTATTGGTTCTTAAAATAAAATGTACAATGCCCAATACAGCAATTTGGTTTTGGTTAAAAGATTCCTTCAAATACTAATCAATAACACTCAAAAAATATAAGAATTTATTTTGTCTCCAGGGGTCAGTCTGAGATGTCTATTATGGGTATGAAAACAAACATCTCATGGAGAGTTAAATAAATGCCCTGTCTAACAATGTCAAACATAGTGGTGTGGGGAGAAGGGAAGGGGGATGGGACACAGGAATGCAAGATGAAGAAGAAAAAAAGAGAACAGAGTAATGCAATTTATCTTGGACAGAAGGATAAAACCCTTTTACAATTTCACAAAAGATCGTCTTAGGAAGAAGACCACCAATGGGGGAGAAAATACAACCACAGTCTGCTGAGTTGCACTTGGCAGAAGCCAAGCAAGAAACTCACCTTAAGGGAACCCAGTACTCTCCTCAGGCAGATGGGGTGTGCTGGACACCCACAGGAAGATGTCTGAGTGATGCCCATTAACACATCTTCCTGTCACTACCTCCCCTTCAGAGGCCAAAGGGCAGTTCTGCAGCTGCAACAGTCCCACCCCAAACTCCATGCAAACTGTCCCTTGCCCTATCGAGAGTGGGGTCGATTCACTAACAATGTAGCAGCAGCCACGTGACCTCTGCTTGAGGACTTTCCTCTTTCCCAGCAACCCCATCAAATTGGCCCATCCTGCCAGAGATCAGGGCAGGCAGGAGGTAATTACTGGAAGGTCAGATGCGCCTCCCCCACCGACTAAAGAAGGCAGTATTTTCACACTGGTGAGCAGCACTGAGCAGCAGGAATAACAGAGACAAAGAGATGAATTCTCTTTCCACAAATAAATGTGGAAATCTGTTCTGGGACTGCAAAGTCATAAAGGTGCACTAGACACAACAGGTTCCCCTTTATTCACTGAGAAAATCTTGGCATTATATAAGAATTATTTGGTGCTGGAATGGAAGATTTTTCAATTTGAAGGCTCTTTTAAATGTAAGTTAATATTAACACTGGAACAATTCAAGAGGCTGTACTCTAGGATGTGGAAGAAGAAAAACTTTCTAGGCCATTTTAGTTTTCATAAACAACATTTTCAGACTTACTCTATTAGTACCTTGGTTATTTTAAAACTTAATATAGAGTCCTCTGGTGTGCCAGTCTGGCCTACTCACATCTGGTATATCTATCTCCATCTTTAGTTTTAAATCTGGCCACAAAGCAGCTTATGGTTTTCGTGAAACCACAGTTGTCAAAGCTGGTCAATTGTAATCCTGATCATTATCAACTAGGTCTTGCCAATTATGCCAGATGTGCAGAGCCTCTGGCAGCCCCATACACCAGCTTTTTCTTCTCTTTTTTCTCTTTTTTTATACATTTTATTTTTTAAATACATTTTTAAATACATTTTATTTTTAAATTTTATACATTTTATTTTTTAAATTCCTTATATATAAATACACATTTAAAATTAAAAGCGCAAGTATATCATATCATACATATTGGGTTTTGTTTTGTTTTGCAACCCTGCTTCCCTTCTCCCTTATGGCTTCACCCAAACCATGGCCTCTTTCCCCAAACAGAAATCTTCTGGTAAAAACCAAACATGTGAAAAAAAAAAAAAAAAAAACCAAACATGTGTCCTTCCATATTTTTCCCTGTGCTCATATAATACTATACAAATGCACACACATATCCTTTATAAACATATACAAATGTAAGAGATATGGCATTGTTTGTTTTACAAAAAATGGAGTTATATTTTAAACACTTTTCTTCATCTTGCTTTTCTCACTACAAATCACATTATGGAAATCCCTCCAATTCAAGCAATGGAATTATAGGTTTATTTTTTTGGTTTGGGTTTTGCTTTTTAAATACCTGTACAAGATATCATGTATGGATGAAAATACAATAATTGATAAAACCACTCCCATCCCAATAAAATTCACTTTGTTTTCCGTGTGTAAATCTGCATTAGTCAGGGTTATCCAAATAAACAGAACCAATAGAATGAATATATAGAGAGAAACCACAACTATTATAAGGAATTGGCTTATGTACTAATAGAACCTAAGGAGTCCTAAGATCTGCTGTCAGGAAACTAGAGACCAAGGAGAGTCAGTGGTGTAAATTCCAGTCCAAAAACCAGTGGGCTCGAGACCCAAGAAGAGCAAATGTTTCAGTTCAAGTCTGAAAGCAGAAAAAGACTACTGTTCCAATTCAAGGAAGTCAAGCAGGAGGACTTCATTTTTACTCTCAGAAAGGTCAGCGTTTTTCTTCTATTTGTCAACTGATTGGATTAGGCTCATCCACACTGGGTAGAGCAGTCTGCTTTACTCAGCCTACTGATTCAAATGTTAATCTCTTCCAGGAGATTGGCCAAGATGACCCTGAGCTCACCTCCTCTCACAAGCACAGCAAAATCATGACTATTTGCAGAACAACTATCAATGAAAAAGACCAAAACCTACCAGAAAAGATCTTCTACAACTAAAGGCATAAAGAAGGGACCACAACTTTAGTGGTTGGGTGGGAGGGGAAGACTTGCAATATAATCAAATCCCATACCCTCCAGGCGGTGACCCACAAACTGGAGAATAATTATTATATTGCAGAGTTTCTCCCACAGGCATAAGAGTTCTGAGCCCCACATTGGGCTCCCCAGCCCAGGGATCCTTCTCTGGGAAGACAAACTCCCAGAGCATATGGCTTGGAAGGCCAGTGGGGATTAATTTTGGGAGTTCCAAAGGACTGAGGAAAATAGAGACTTCACTCTTACAGGGTGCACACAAAATCTCACATGCTCCAGAACCCAGGGCAAAAGCAACAATCTGATAGGAGCATGGGTCAGACCTTCCTGCCAGTCTGGGAGAGTCTCCCAGAGACATAGACACTGGCAGCAGCCATTTTGTGGAGCTACTTCTACTGTGTGGACACTGGTAGTGGAGGGTGTCATTGTAAAATCCTCCCTCTAGCTCATTAGAGCCAAGAACTGGTCCCGCCTAATAGCCTGTAGACACCAGAAATGGAAAACTCAGGCCAAGCGACTAACTGGGCAGGAACACAGCCCCACCCATCAGCAGACAGGCTGCCTAAAGAGTTTTTGAACCCATAGCCACCTCTAGACACACACCTAGACATGGCCCTGCACACCAGAGGGCCAGGACACAGCTCCACCTGCCAGTAGGGAGGCATTGGCCCTCCTCTCCAGGAAGCCTACTCTGACATCTGGATCAGCCTCACCCATCAGGGAGCAGACACCAGACAGAAGAAAACCACTATCCTACAGCCTACAGACCCAGTCTACCCACAGCAGGCCAGACTCTGCCCTGGGACCAGCTGGGCCCTAGCCCTGCCCAGTAGCAGGACAACACCTTGGACCCCAAACCCAACTGTGTCAGGATCCAGTCCCCCCCACCAAAGACCTGACACCAGCTCTGGGATCCCTGGGCCCTGCAGCCAGACTCCAGGAAAGGGCTCTGCCTGCCAGTAGTCCAGCACTAACCCCAGGACCCAGCTTCACCCACCAGTGTGTGAGCAACAGCCTTGGAGTCTTCTGGACACTGACTTCACCTACCAATGACCCAGCACTAGCCCTAGGGTCCCCTGGGGGTCTACAGTCAGCCTTGGGACTAGGCCCCACCAACCAGCAGCCGGCAGCCTCCGCACAAGGCAAGACCTGGCACCAACTAGACTGGGGGCCTGCCAAGCCTACCAGCTTGCCCACATAGCCCATCAGAAGAGAAGGACTCATGCACCCCTCTTAGGGTGAACCCCTAGAGCATATAGCTTGGGTGATAAGAGGGGTGTGCACGGCTGGGATGCATAGAACCTTTCCTACAGAGGGCCACTTCTCCAAGACTGAGAAACATAGCTAACCTACCAGATACATAAAAACACAAACAGCAACTGAAGCAAAATGAGGTGGCAGAGGAATATGTTCCAGACAAAGGAACAAGGTAAAACCACAGAAGAAGAACTAAGTGAAATAAGATACACAATATACCTGAGAAAGAGTTCAGAATAATGACCATAAAGATGATCAAAGAACTCTGGAGAACAATGGATGCACAGAGCTAGAAGTTAAAAGTTATTAACAAAGAGTTAGAAAATATAAAGAATGACCAAACAGAGATGAAGAATACAAAAACTGAAATGAAAAATACACTAGAAGGAATCAACAGTAGACTAAATGATACAGAGGAATGGATCACCAAGCTGGAAGACAGAGTAGTGGAAATTACTGCCACTGAACAGAAAAAAAAAAGAATAAAATGAAATGACGACAGTTTAAGAGACCTCTGGAACAACATCAAGTGCACTAATATTCACATTATAGAGGTCACAGAAGGAGAAGAGAGAAATAAAAAGCCTGAGAACATATGTGAAGACATAATAGTTGAAAATTTCCTTAACCTGGGAAAGGAAGCAGTCACCCAAGTCCCAGAAACACAGAGAGTCCCATATAGGATTAACCCAAAGAGGAAAACACCAAGACACACTGTAATTAAAATGACAAAAACTAAAGAACATTAAAAGCAGCAAGGGAAAAGAAACAAATAACATTCAAGGGAACTCCCATAAGGCTATCAGCTGATTTTTCAGCAGAAACTGCATGTCAGAAGAGAGTGGCATGATATATTTACAGTGATGGAAGGGAAAATCCTACAACAAGAATATTCTACCCAGCAAGGATCTCATTCAGATTTGATGAAAAGATCAAAACTTTACAGACAAGCAAAAGCTAAAAGAGTTCAGCACCACCAAACCAGCTTTACAACAAAAGTTAAAGACAATTCTCTAGGCAAAAAAGAAAAGGTCATAACTAGAAATTAGAAATTTACAAAAGGAAAAAGCTCATTAGTACAGGAAAACAAACAGTAAATGTAGGAAATCATCCATGCACAAAGGTGGTAGGAAGGTTAAAATACAAAAGTAGTAAAATAATCTATATCCACAGTAAGCAGTTAAGGGATACACCAAAATTTAGATGTAAAAAAATTATATCGAAAACAGTAATCATGAGAGGAGGAGAATACAAATACAAGGTTGTTAAAATGCATTTAAAAGAGATCAGCAACTTAAGACAATCATGCATATATAGATTGCTATAGAAAAACCTCATGGTAAACACAAACCAAAAATCTATGATAGATATTCACACACAAAAAAGAAAAAAGAATCCAAACATAATACTAAAGATAGTCATGAAATCACAAGAGAAGAGAATAAAAGAAGAAAGAAGGGGAAAAGGCCTACAAAACAACCCCAAAACAATTAACAAAATGGCAATAAGGTAAATAGACTAAATACTCCATTCAAAAGACATAGAGTGGCTGAATGCATACAAAAACAGGATCCATATGTATGCTGCCTACAAGAGACTCGCTTCAGATTTAAATACACAGACTGAAAGTGAAGGGATGGAAAAAGGTGTGAGGGTTCTCTTTCCTCCACATCCTCGCCAACATTTGTTATTTGTGTTCCTTTTGATGATAGCCATTCTGATAGGTGTGAGGTGATACCTCATTGTGGTTCTGATTTGCATGTCCCTACTGATTAGCAATGTTGAGCATCTTTTCATGTGCCTCTTAGCCATCTGTATGTCCTCTTTGGAGAAATGTCAATTCAAGTGTTCTGCCCATATTTTAATTGGGTTGTTTGCTTTTTTGATGTTGAGTTATATGAGCTATTTATGTATTTTGTTATTAACTGCTTAACGGTCACATCATTTGCAAATATTTTGTCCAACTGCATAGGCTGTCTTTTCATTTTGTCCATGGTTTCTTTTGCTGAGCAAAAGCTTTTAAGTTTAATTAGGTCCCATTTGTTTATTTGTGCTTTTATTTCCTTTGCTGTAGGAGACAGATCCCCCAAAATATTGCTAAGATTTATATCAAAGAGTGTTCTACTTACATTTTCCTTTAGGAATTTGTGTGGTTTCTGGTCTTACATTTAGGTCTTTAATTCCTTTTTGAGGGTATTTTTGTATAACGTGTTAGAAAATGTTCTAATTTCATTCTTTTACATGTAGCTATCCAGTTTTCCCAGCACCACTTATTGAAGAGACTGTCTTTTCTCCATTGTATATTCTTGCCTCCCTTGTCATACATTAATTGACCATACGTGCGTGGGTTTATTTCTGGGCTCTCTATCTTGTTCCACTGATCTATGTGTCTGTTTTTGTGCCAGTATCATACGTTTCTATTACTTTAGCTTTGTAGTATAGTCTGAAGTCAGGGAGTGTGATCCTCCAGTTGTGCTCTTCTTTCTCAAAATTGTTTTGGCTATTCAGGGTCTTTTGTGTTTCCATACTAATTTTAAAATTATTTGTTCTAGTTCTGTGAAAAATGCCATTGGTAATTTGGGGGGGGGGTGCATTTTTTATTGTGGTAAAATATACAAACCACAAAATTTACCATTTTAAACATTTTTAAGTGTACAGTTCAGTGGCATTAAGTATATTCACACTGTTGTACATAACCACTATCCATTCCCAGAAATTTTCATCATCCCAAATTGAAACTCTGTACACATTAAACTGTACTTCCCCATTCCACACTTCTCACAGCCCCTGGAAACCACCATTCTACTTTCTGTCTCATGTAAGTGGAATCATACTATATTTATCCTCTTGCATCTGGCTTATTTCACTTAGCATAATGTCTTTCAAGGTTTATCCACAGTATCAGAATTTCATTTGGTTTTAAGGCTGTATAATATTCCATTGTATATACACATGGCATTTTGTTTATTAATTTATCCATTGATGAACATTTGAGTTCTTTCCACTTTTTGCCTATTGCAAATAATGCTGTTGTGAACATTGGTGTACAAGTATATGTTTGAGTCCTTGCTTTCAATTCTTTTGTGTATACCCAGAAACAAAATCATTGGATCATATGGTAATTCTATGCTTAATTCTTTAAGAACTGCCATACCATTTTCTACAGCAGTTACACCATTTTATGTTCCCACCATCAATGCCAAAAGTTCCAATTTCTTCATATCCTTGTCAATGCTTGTTTTCTGTTTTTATGATAAGCCATTTTAAATGGGTGTGAAATATCTCATTGTGAATTTGTATTTCCCTAATTATTTGTGATGTTGAGCATCTTTTCTTGTGCTTATTGGCCATTTATACATCTTCTTTGAAGAAACATCTATTCAAATCCTTTGCCCATTTTTCAATTGGTTGTATATACCCAATTTTGTTTTTGTTGTTGAATTTTAGGAGTTCTTTATATATTCTGGGTATTAATCCCATATCAGATATATGATTTGAAAATATTTTCTCCCATTCTGTAGGTTGCCTTTTCACTCTATGAATCATGTCAATTGATGCACACATTTTTAACTTTGATGAAGTCCTAATCTATCTATTTTTTCTATTGTTACCTGTGCTTTTGGTGTCATATCTGAGAAATTAATGCCAAATCCAATGTCAACAAGCTTTCCCTCTGTGGGTTTTTTTAAAAATTTTTATTGGGGCATAGTTAATCCACAATGCTGTGTTAGTTTCAGGTGTACAACAAAGTGAATCAGTTATACATATAAATATACACATTCTTTTTAAGATTCTTTTCCATTATAGGCCATTACAGAGTACTGAGTAGAGTTCCCTGTGCCATACAGTAGGTTCTCATTAGTTAACTATTTTATATATAGTAGTGTGTATCGGTCAATCCCAAGCCATTTGTATTTTGATAGGTATTGTATTGAATCTGTAGATTGCCTTGGGTAGTATGGTCATTTTAAATAATATTAATTCTTCTAATCTAAGAATATGGTATATCTTTTGATCTGCTTGTGTTGTTTTCAATTTCTTCCATCAGTGTCTTACAGTTTTCCAAGTATAGGACTTTTACTTCCTTAGATAGGTTTATTCCAAGGTATTTTATTTTTGATGCAATGCTAAATGGGATCGTTTCCTTAATTTCTCTTTCTGAGAGTTCCTTGTTAGTGTATAGAAATGCAACAGATTTCTGTATATTAATTTTGTATCCTGTAACTTTACCAAATTCATCATTGATTTCTGGTAGTTTTATGGTGGCATCTTTATGATTTTCTATGTAAAGTAAAACAGTGACAGTTTTACTTCTTTCATTCCAATTTGGATTCCTTTTATTTCTTTTTCTTGTCTGATTGCTGTGGCTAGAACTTGCAAAACTATGTTGAATAAAAGTAGTGAGAATGGGCTTTGTTCCTGATTTTAGAGGAAATGCTTTCAGCTTTTCACTGTTGAGTATGTTAGCTGTGGGTTTGTTGTATATGACCTTTATTATGTTGAGGTATATTCCCTGTACACCTACTTTCTGGAGAGCTTTTATCATAAATGGATGTTGAATTTTGTCAACATCTGAGCCACAAAACAAGGCTCAGTAAATTTAAGAAAATTGAAGTCATATCAAGCATCTTTCTTTCTATGGATCTCATGTACTTGTTTTTATTTCTTTATATTTGGTGAATTTTTTTTTTTAAAGCTTGAAGTTTCCTAATTTTGGTTAAGAGCTCCCTTGCCACCAGATCATACATGTGAAATCCCAGTTTTTTGCAAGAGTTGCATTATTGTGTGCATATGAAAGTGATCCAACTTTGCTTTCTTCTATTTGGGGAACAAGGAATCCAAAGACCATATTATTAAATCCAGGCTTTCCTTGCTGAATTGAAGTACTACTTCTGGAATACACTAAATTCTCACATAAATCAAGCTCTATATCTGGATTATCTATTCTGTTCCACTAATTTCTTTGTCTACCCCACGCAAGTAATATGTTGATGTAGTCTCAAAAAAGACTTTGTCTTAAAAGTGGGTGGTGATATCTGCTGAGGAAAGTCTTTCCTCCATTTTTCTTTTACATAAAATGTATTCTTCTATACAAACTGTAAGATTTATTTTGTCTAATTTCCAAGACAAAAACTTTCTCTTGGAATACTGATAGGAATTCCTAAAATTTGTATGAATTTTGAAGAGATTACTTCTATTGAACTAAAATTTTTCCTTTGAAAAGAGAAAGCCCTTCCAAATATTCAGAGACTGTTGTGTGTCCCTCAGTAAGTTTTTATAGTTTTCTTCATATAGGCTCTGCATATTTCTTAATATACTTAATTATAAATATGTCATACTATTTAAAGCTATTATAAATGAATTTTTCCATTTCTGACTGCTTACTTGAAGAAAAAGACAACTTTTAATATTTGTATATGTATCTTATTCTAACTACCTTACAAAATTATCTTATTAACTCAAGTAGTTTTTAAAATATCTAACAATATTTGGAATTTGAAAGGTTAAGAAAAAGCATATCACCAGTAAAAAGAGATAATTTTAGTATCAGTTTTTTCTCTTTATGACATTTCATTCACTAGAAACTCTAGCATGATGATATATAATGATGGTGGGGATAGTCCTTTTTAGTTTCTGATTTCAACAGAAGTAACTTTAGTGTTTTACCACTGAGGATAATATTTGCTGGTAGGTTTTAGTGAGTGGTATTTATTGTATTTAGGTTGCTTGCTTCTATTTCTATGTTACTTATCTTTCTTTTATAAGATTTTTATAAGCTATATTTTCAGAATCTATTAATATAGTAGTATTATTTTCTCTTTTAATTTGCAGATGTAAGGAGTTATATTGGTAGATATCTTATTTCCATCTATTCTTGCAATCCTGAAATAAATCTAAAACAGAGTGTAGTATTCTTTTAAAACTTCACTAGATTCCATTTGCTATTTATTTTATTTTAATTTTTGCATCAATGTTTGTTAGATTAGTTTATACTTTTAAATTTTCAATTTTACCTACTTTATTAGAGTTGAGTATTAAAATTAGGTTGACTCTATTAAGTGAATTCAAACAGTTTTCACATTTTTCTATGGCCTAGAAGAGTTTAAATAACATTGCAACTATCTTTAAAAATTAGGTAAGTCTGAGTTATGAACCCATTTCATCTTGAGGCCTGTTTTCATTGGGAATTTTTTCATCAGGACTTGGTCCCTCCTCAGCTCTTTATACTGCTGCCCCAGGACTGGAGACTGCTTTGTCTTTCAGTATCTACAGACAGAAAGAGACAGGTTCTTTGATCAATACTGTTTCCTTTCCACTTCACCTTCTTCTGGGTTAGTTTATTTACTGTTTGTTTTGAGTCCTTTTCAAGTATTTTGCTAAGAATAGGGAATGTAAGTGAAATACTCTAGAGTAATACATTTATTTATTTATTTATTTTGGTTTTTTTGGTTTGTTTGGCCACACTGTATGGCATGCAGGATCTTAATTCCCCGACCAGGGATTGAACCCGTGCCCCCTGCATTAGGAACACGGAGTCTTAACCACTTGACTGTCAGGGAAGTTCCGGAGTATTATATACCTTTAAATCACTTTATTTTTCTGGCCTTGACAGGTGAATGATATCTTGGCTGGGAATAGGATTCTTATGTTTTGTATTACTATAGATTTTGTTCCAGTATCCTCTAGCTTCTATTCCCTTGTAACTTGTTCTTTCTGTCTAAAAACTTAACAGCATTTTCTCTTTATCTTTAGAGTTTAGGAATTTTTATCAGAATATATTGGGTCTCACTTTTCTCATTAATCTGACCTGGAACTTGTTTGTCCCTTCAATATATAGAATCAGGTCTTTCCACAATTTTCTTTTATTATGTGTCTAATTATTGACTTTTCTTCAGCCATTCCTTTTTTTCTTCTATAAATTTTATTATTTGCAAGTTAGTCATCCTCGTTTTCTCCTCCCAGACTCCTTTTTTTTCCTTATGATTTTCATCTTCTTGTGATTTTGCTCTTTGTGCTTCGGTCTTCCAAACCACCAATGTAGGTCTCAATACAGTAAGTCCCCTACATACAAATGAGTTCTGTTCTGAGAGCGCATTTATTAGTTCAATTTGTTCATAACTCCAGCAAACACAATTGACTATATAGCACTGTACTGTAATAAGTTTATAATACTTTTCACACAAATAATACATAAAAAACAAACACAAAAAATAAAGAAAAAAATTTTAATCTTATAGTACAGTACCTTGAAAAGTACAGTAGTACAGTACAACAACTGGCATACAGGGGCTGGCATTGAGTGAACAGGCAAGAAGAGTTACTGACTGGAGGAGGGAGAGGAGGTGAGAGATGGTAGAGCTGAAGGATCATCAGCAATAGGAGACAGAAGGCAAGCTGCAATTTCACTCATGCCTGATGTTGATGGCACAGGTCTTGTTCCTTGCTAGATTCAATTCTATCTATCCTCTTGCAAAAACGATCCAGTGATGTCTGAGTAGTAGCTCTTTTTTTCTCATCATAGATGACACAGTAGCACTGGATTGCATTCTGAACAGGTACTGCAAACTTCGTGTTCCATTCTTCGTTCGGGTCCTGTGCCTAAAAAACTAACAGTTCCTCCTCAAATAAAGAAAAACCCCTTGTCATTTCCTGCATCGTGAATCTCTTCAGTTCTTCAGTTAATTCTTCTTCCTCTTGTCTTTCTTCATCCTTTCTCTGGGCCTCCAGTTTCATCAGGTCTTCATTAGTAAGCTCCTCATGTTGCACAGCAAGGAGTTCAATGAAGTCATCCTCTTGCAGATCTAGCTCCAGCTTCTCACTGAGGGCCACTAAATTGCTGAAGACCTCTTTGGACTCCTCATCCACCCTTCTCAGATCCATGAAAATCATGAGCAAACTTTGGGCAAAGCTTCTTCCAAACCCCATTCCTGGTGACGGCCATAACCTCACGCCAAGCAAAGTCAATGTTTTTTATGGCCTTGTAGATGTTATAGTCCTTCCAAAATTGTTGCAAGATTGTTCCTGATTCATCACTCACCTTTACTGCCTGACGAAAAGTGTGATGTAAAGTAATATTTCTTGAAAGTCACTAGAACTCCCTGGTCCATAGGTTGGATGAGCAACATAGTATTTGGTGGCAGATGCGCTATTTGACATTGGGATGAAAGTTGTCCATGAATGGGTGGTGGCCCAGAGCATTGTCAAGCATCAAAAGAATGTTGAATGGGATGTCCTTCTCCAAGCAATATTTCTCTACCTCCAGGATAAAGTGGCAAACAAATCAGTCCTGGAAAATGGCTATGTAAACCAGGCTTTGGGGTTACTCTTTCACACAACAGGAAGAGAAATTTTGGCTATGTTTTTAAGGGTTCTTGGGTTCCATGAATGAGAAAATAAGAGAGGCTTCAGCTTCATATCGCTGGAAGCATTGCCAACAAACAACAGAGTTAGCCTATCCTTTGCTGCTTTATAGCCTGGCATCAACTTTTCCTCCTTACTGATGTAACTTTGGTCTGGCATCCTCTCCCAGTACATTCCTATCTCATCCACATTAAAAACCGGCTCAGGTAAATACAAGCCTTCATAAATAATTTCTTGAAGCATTTCAGGAAATTCCCGTGCAGCTACTGTATCTGCATTCACTGCCTCACCACTTACTTTTATGTTGTGAAGGTTGGCTCTAGCCTTGAACCGACGAAACCAGCCATGGCTGGCATTAAAGATGTGCCCTCTAATTCTTCACCATGTTTCTTCTTCAAGTCTTCATAAAGGCTTTTAGCTTTCTCTTGAATCAGCATTAAGCTGATGCTGATCCTGTATCCACACACTGAGAAGTTGCTCCATCTCCTCCATCACTTTTCCACATTTCTTCAACATTATTGTCGACATCATCAGCAGAGCAGAGTTCACATGTTCCATGATCTTCTCCTTGTTCTTTAGAATCGTGCCGATGATTGAATGATTCATGTTGGAATGAGTGATGTCTACCATCTTTTTGCCTTGCTCCACTTTCTCAATTATTTTCACTTTTGTTTCCATCGTTAAAACTTGGCGCTTCTTAGAAGTACCAGCTACATCACCTCTGCTTTTAAGCTTGCTTCCAGACATCCTGGGCTTGAAATAAAGATACTGTACTACTGTACTCTATACAGTACTGTACAGTAAAGTACACAAAAGCACAAACACTCGTAGAGGATGCACGCACATGACAATGTACACCAGACACATGAACTAACTTACGTGATTGGACATGCAAATACTCGCTCGCATATTTGAAAGTTTGCAACTTGAAGGCTTGTGTGTAGGGGACTTAAGGTAGTGACTGTTAACTCTTTCAGTTATACCTACTGAACTGATTAATGAAGATTTCTTTCTACTAGATATTCCTTTTGTATTGCACTTAAATCTCTAGGTTCTCTTATTATATCTCTGCCTATTTCTTCCAGCAGCTCCATTTTGCTAAGACTGTGTTCTGTTGGTTTGATTCATCTTTCTCTCTCTAGCTGCTGGGTTTTCTCACCTGCATGTTCTTTTTCTCTGTTGGCTCAGTGGGGTTGGGTCTGGTTGGTGGTCTCTTCCTCCAAGGCTGGCAGTACAAAAGCAGGTCCTGCTGAGGCTGCAGAGGGAAAGTACCCAGCACCCTCTCAGCCTCAGTAGAGAAATGACTTCAGCCCACCATTCAGCTTTTTCTGGCCTCTGAGGCACCAGGGGGATGAGAATTACCCACAAGGCTGATGCCACTCTTCTTGGAGTTCTGAGACCTCACTGGGCCAAGCCCTTTGCAGGGAAAAGCACTTTCCAATCTCCACAGAACTCTATGGTTGTCTCAGAACTCTTGCCAACCTGTGTCTAGTTCTGACTAAAATTCCTGTCAGTTCTCCCCTTCCGCACAGCTTTCAGCCCCATCTGAACCGAGCACTTATTGACTCCAGCTACACTTTAGTCCCAGAGATGCAGATAACTTAAAATTAGGAGTGTGATGAAATTAACCCACTCACAAGTTAATAAAACACAAAGACCTAAAAAATACTTCATATGTCTCTCCTCCTCCCCTCAACCTAGTTCCAACTAGAAAATCACAAGTGTCTGCTACACAGGCCTGCTGGGGGGAATAAAAGGAGCAATCTAATTTCAGAAACACTTTAAATGATATTTTTCTTCATTTCTGCAAGACCTGCCCTGATTCTATGGAGGCCCACAGCATGTGGGTCAATTCTTACCTTCACCACAGTGTTCATTAAATACATGAAACTGGGCCGAGAGGTGGATCCAAAGCGAGGAGACGCTCCCCCTCCCTCTCCTCCAGGTCCCTCTTGCTCTTCTTTTAATTCAGCTACAGTGCCAAGAAAGCTAAATATTAAGAAGCAATAATCCTTGTATGAGCACTAAGTTAGGAAATGAAGAAAAATATCCCTGGCTCATGCCCTAATAAAGCGGAGCTATTGAAAAGGCTGAGAGTTTATGACAAACACCCTTCTGCGGAGCCGAGTGACAATTCAGCTTCTCTGTTCTCTTTTACCAGCGATTGAAGTATGTGTGTGCAGCCTGGAGCAACTCTGAATCTCAGCCCGGCTCACTTCACATCAAGCACAGGGGGAAATCGCAGGATCCAAAGGCCTTGTGAGGATCAGTGGTGGCAAGATAAAGCGGGGATGGGCCAGCGCCAGGCAGTATCTGCCTGGACCCAGAGGTGGCTGTGATCAGAGAAGCTGGACTAGAAGCTGCCTAGGTCTCCTCACCTGAAGGCGGCGGCCAAAAGTAAAATCAAGCGCTTCATAAAGAGCCACGCGAAAGCGAGGTGACAGAGCAGTTATGATTACCCTCCTCATCCCAAAGGTGTTTATGGGCTTGACTTTCCAGATCCATGTTTCTGCTCCATTCAAGCCTGGCAAGTTTCAGAAGACACATTTCTTCACACCTCCATTTATTTTTATAGTCCCCATTAGCAACAGAGGCATCAGAGTGACTAAGCCAGTGTTACTATTAACAGTCTCTCAATGATTTATGACAGCCCAAACAGAAGGAACATCTTATGGGTGTAGTTAACTGGATACATTAACTGTGCAATAAAAGATATTATTTATAAGTAATAAACTTAAATCAATCCTAGGTCAAAAAATTGGTTCAAGTATTTAGGAAAGCATAGCTTTTGTTTTGATCTTCTTCTCTGCTTTTGTTTATTTGTTTGTTTTTCCTAATAAGGGCCTTCTCTAGTTCTTTTGGCAGAGAAAAATTTTTCCTTCACTAGAGTGCTCAGCTGTGGAAAGTGTCAACTTTGACTTATTGCCCTCCCAGTAATGAGTGGGAAAAGTCTTATCTCCAAAAGGCAAAAAGCAGCTGAGAAATTCTGGAATCATCACTAATCCCATAAACTGGCAACCTAGTTGTTCAGAAAGAGGCTTCCTTCCGGAGTCAGAGATAACTTCTTCAATCTCTTTTAGCTTCAGTTTCTGTGAATTTAGAATAAAAAGATGTTCTATAACTCATCAATGAAGACTACACTAAGTAAAATAATTCCTAAGAAGTCCCTGTCTGGCAATAGCAAGTGTCAGTAATTTAATATTTGTTTTTGTTAATAAAACACCATTAACTTCTGTACTAAAATGCCTACCTCTTCTTCAATGAAAATAAAATGCTGATGTAACAAAAGCTGGGATTATAAATCTGGAAGCTGTGACTAGAATGGGTGATTCTCACATTCTGGCCATTCATCAGAATTTTTTGATGAACTTAAAATGCAAATGCCTCAGCCCCAATGAATCAGAGCCTCCTGGAGGAGGGGTCATGGTAAGAAGCTGTATCTGTTAAAAGCATCCAGGTGATTTTGACAAGCAGCTATGTATGGAAACCACCAGCTTAGACAATCAGGACCCAACGAAAGTTAGTCCTGTATATCAAAAGCAAAAGCTAAAAGACATTCATCTCAATTTCATTTCAAATTGTGTCTCTAAGTGCCCTTAAAAAAAGACTATTTTAGAGAACACCTTATATGCGTATATAAATGTGATAAAATACATATAACTATGTAAGGGAACAATATTCGCAGAAGGAAAACACCCATGGAAGCCAGCAAACTTACACATTGCCATAAATGAGCTTCATAAAACACAGACACATTGTATGATGAAAAAATGAACTGAACCATCCTTTAGTTTTTGTTATAATTGGTTAAAATTCAGTAAAAAGTCCTGAGGGCTGTTGCACACTGTCTCCTGACCATATGGCCCAGAAAAGCCTCCATAAATTTGTATAACATCTCAAGAGATGATGGTGTATATGGGAGGTACATGTGGATCCAAGTTTTCTTCATAATTTTCCCTTAATGCTGGTCCTTTCTTGCACATGCTGCTCATCCAGCAGCCCAAGGCAAAAACTTGGCAACACACTTGACTCCTCTTTTCCCCTTGCCCATCTCACCCAAACAGTGACCAACATATCCTGCCTATTCCACCTTCTAGCCATCTTTTCTATTGTCTTGCTCTGCATGACCACTGCTGACCTAAGAGAGCCCTTCATTCTCCCATGCCAGCTATTCCATTGCCCTTGGAAGACAGGGCTCTGCTCAGGGCAAGGACCCTAACAAGGAAAGATGCAGGAGGCTGAGGGTGGACAAGGCATAAATGGGACAGGAGGCAACAAAAGTCTTTGGGCCTGATTCGAGATCCCACAAAGAGGTCTATAAAGAGTATGCTGATCTGCAACTTACTGAAGCATTACAGAAATCGAAACAGTGTGGTACTGGCACAAGCATAGACATATTGTTATGGGCTGAATTGTGTTGTCCTGCCCTTGCCCCACCCGCCAAATTCATAAGTTTAACTCCGACTAGCTCAGAATGTGACTGAATTTGGAGATAAGGTCTTTAAATAGATTAAGTTAAAATGAGGCTGTCAGGTGAGTCTGTAATCCAGTAAGACCAGTGCTCTTATAAGGGCACCGTCCTTCATCCTTGGAAGAAACACCTGGGGTGTGTGCACACAGAAAAACCATGTGAGAACACAGCAAAAATGCAGCTGAATGCAGGTCAAGGAGAGGCCTCAGGAGAAACCAAATTTGCCAACACTTTGATCTTGGACTTCTAGCTTCCAGAATTGTGAGGAAATAAACTTCTGTGTTTAAGCCAAAAAAAAAAAGTATGCTGGTCTGGGGTGTCTTGTACTATTGGACAAGTCAGGAAGGGTCACCATCCCCAGGGTCAAGGCCCCTGGCCAGAGGTCCCCCAAATTATCCCCAGAATAGAGATGCTATAGGTTAGTACAGTACTATAGGTTAGTATAGCACAACAGGCAACATCAGGGTCAGAGCAAGTACAGATTTGGATCCCATGACTACTGTGTCACCTCAGATAAATTATTTAATCTCTTTGAAGCTCAGATTCTCTGTTTGAAAGTTGGAAGAATAATGCCCATTCTATGGGGCTACTCTGAGAATTAGAAATATTTAAAAGTGATTCTCACGTAGTAACCTCTCAATAAATTCTAGCTGGAACTCTTACCAATAACTGTATGTATATGTACACCTATGTATTAGAAAGAAACTGAAAAGATATATTCAAAAGATAGCTATTCTTCAGGGTTACATAATTCTCAATTTTGAGTTTCAATATTTTATAAATTTCCCCACAGCTTAAAAGTCTCAGATTCTCCATGTTTTTCTTTGACACACAGTCAGAATGCAATGCCATTTTAGTGGCAGTAGGGCATGGGGGAAGGGCAAAAGTGGAACATAGAAGAGATGGATGGGGGAACACATTAAAATGAATGATGTTTAAAGCCTTATTACAAACAACCTTCAATGTAAAGTAAAGAGTACACGTTCAAATACAAAATGGCATCATGCTCACCTATACAATCTACCTAGAATTAGGGTCCCCATCTTGCAGCGTGTGAGAAAAGTATAATCTTAAATATAATCTTAAATAAACTATATTTGGTTAAATAAAGCTAGCTGCTATAACAACCTCAAAAATCTCAGTGGCATAATACAATAATGCTTTGTTTCTTCCTTACAACATAATTACATGAGATAGGGACCATGCAGTCATGCAGGGACCCAGACTCCTTCCAGCTTATGACTCTGCCCTCTTTTAAATCACCATGGTCTTCTCCAGTCCACTGGTGAACAGGGAGACAGAGAGGATCATAAGTGGTAGGTGCTTATGGACCATATCACCTCCACTCACACTGCATTTGCTGGAACTCAGGTATGTGCCCCACCCCGACCCCCACCAACCTAATGGCAATGGAGCCTGGGATATATAATCCAGCCATGGCAGCGCAAGAAGAGAGAACACAAATATGGGCGAGACTCATCAGTCTCTGGGATCTTCCTGAAGCAAGCATCATGATCAGGGGACTTATTCTTTGTGCATTTTTTTCCAGAGACTTGCAAACCCATCTGTTTTGTAAGATCTTCTTTTTTGATGATTTCAGGAACCACTGGTTAATCAAGTCCTAGTGTAACTACAAGTAGTTCCTGGCTCTTCTTAAATGTTCTGAGTCCACCCTACCCGTCAGACGTCACCCAGGTCACAAGGACAACAAGGTCAGGACATTGTCTGAATTAACAACCAAGAAAAAGATTCCTTAGAAGGCATGGTTACCAGGCTGGGTCAGAGCCTGGTAGTTAGAAGTCTAAGGAGAGAGGGGTCAGAAGTCTGTCTGGGGTTCTAAGGGACAGCCACTGAGGGGCCTGCACAGCTCCACCCAGAGAACCAGGGTTCCTCTGCCTGATGGGACATCTCCTCCTCAGCATGGATGGCCAACTCACCTGCTTCTCAGGCTCGTCCTAAAACAGCACTATCTCTTTCTTGGCTAATCACTAAAGCAAGATGATAATGAAGCCCTTGAGGAGAACACCCCATGTCATAGATAATACTGATTATTAAAATCTGGTTTTATTTTCAGGTCCTATGATAAGCAGCCTTACATGGTTTTTTTCATGTAATTCTCACAATAACCTTCTGAGGTAGGTTCTACTATAATTCCCACTCTCAGAGGAGGGAACTGGGACTTGGCAATTCAGTTGCTTGAGCAAGGCCTCCCAGCTAACAGGATGAATTCAGTTGTCTGCCTCCAAACCGGAGAAGGAGCCACTAGAATGTGCCCTCCGCAAATCCTCTGTTGGGGCTTCCAGTTCTTCTACACTGAGCAGTGGGAAGAACTGGCCCTAAAAGTTTACCCTCCTCAGGCGGGAAGCGTTCACCCTGCTTTTCGTTTTACCTCGGCTATTCATCATGGTGGTGGAGGTGGGAGGCCATTGTCCACACACCCCTCCAACTCCCTACTTTCAGATCCACACAATACTCTTCCCCCCCACCCCCCATTTTGGTGATTCTTCCCCCCGACCCCTACTCATACCACTCCCTACTCATCTGGGGGGAGAATAAGCCCTGGTGGCTGTTCCAACAACACACAGCCATCTCCCCATAGACAGCCTCTATGGTGGGAAAGGTTTATACCAGTGAATCATCAGCTGCTGGAGTGAGCACAGGGGGAAGGGGCATGGAGAACCTTATCTGCCCCAATGCAACCCTCATGCAATGCTTTATGTAAAGGTCCCCTGATTTTAAAGTGATGAGGAGGGGAAGAGATGGCACACAGCCAACCAGGTCTTCACAAGCCCCCGGAGCACGGTGTCCTGCTCCGGGCTACACAGATCATCCCTGAGACAACCAGAGGCTGCAGAGGCTCCAGGGATGCACCATGGAGAAGGGAGATGGAAGCAAGTCCCCATCACAGGCACAAGCGACTCACGAGCATGTGCTTGCACCTAGCCCTCGTTGCAGGGTCAGAAGCCTGACAAGTGTTTTGAGGTCAGTACAAAACAGTTTTATTTTTCTGTTTTGTTATGAGCGACTCCCAGAGGCAGGTCATAGTGTCCTCATACGCCCAGTCTGAGCCGAATGGGTAAGTGCTTTGGCATGACCTTGTTAGGATCCCAAATGAACACGCTCCATACACTTAGTACCTAATGCAGCACTCAGTGCAGACAGATGCTTAGAAATTACTTTTAAATGAGCATTTTACAGATGACCTCTGTTCTTTCTCTGCAAGCCCATGTTGAAATAAAGGAGACAGAGTTAACAGTAATATGCAGTAATCTTATTATAGCACCATTTGTTCCACTGAGGCTCCATCCTGGATCCTGTCCAGAGGGATTTGATTATTAAAATACCTAAAAGACACATTATAAGGTGGTTTCACAGAAAAACAAAGACAAAGACAAAAACAAAACAACAAAAAAATCCCAGTTGAGAAACGTCAACTTAAGAAAAAATTAAATGCTTTGCTGTACTTCCATCTCTCAGGAGTTAGAAGGGCGAGGCAGTGGGGTAGGGGCAGGCAGGGAGGGAAGAGTGGGGAGAAGAGGAGGTAGATCATTCTTTCTAAACTTTCCAATGGTTTAACTGTGTGTGAAAGATGGATGGCAGAGAATCCTATTCCCCAATTCACTTAAGCAGCCTCCTGTAGCTGCTTCAAGTCTCCAAAACATCCAGCCTTGATAGAGATATTGGGACTAAACATGCATCCCCACATCCCTTTATTCTTTCAGTATGAATTATTGCTTTTAATATGCCATGCATTCTGCTGTACCAAGAGATACAAGAGTGAAAAAAACCTGCATGAACTTGCCCTCATGGAGCTCCCAGTCCAGTAAGAAAGGCTGACAAGCAAGGATAGCATCAAGGTATGAATAGTGGATTATAGGAACATCTCACCCACCATGTCAGATACCTCTTGGCCTCATCTCACATCTTCTGAGCCCAACTTTTACCCTGAGAGCTTCCCACAGCTTTACTCTGATAGTTGCTTGGCATATCTCTCATTTTCTGGCCTGGAGATTCTCTGAAACTGGTGTATGGGGTGCCAGCAGGATCCACTGGCCACTCACACAGTGAAATCTGGAAGAACAGGAGAGTTTACATCCCATGGGGCATTGACATTGGAAGCCATGAGCCTGTGCTTCCCTCTTTGTTCCCTTGGGCAGACAGTTCTGAAGTAGAGTCTATATGGCTTATTATGGGTTAAATTGTGTTCTCAAAAAGATGTTGAAATCCTAGCCCTTAGTATCTGTGAATGTGATCTTATTTGGAAATAGTGTTTTTTCAGACGATCATGTTAACATGAGGTCATTAGGGTTGGTCTTAATCTAACATGACTGATGTCCTTATAAAGTGGGGAAATTGGGACGCAGAGAGAGGCACACACACAAGGAGACCGCCATGTGAACATAAAAGAAGAGATTGGGGTGATGCTTCTACAAGTCAAGGGCCACCAAAGGTTGCCAGCAAATCAGTAAAACCTGGGAGAGAGGCCTAGAAAATATTCTTTCTCACAGCCCTTGGAAGGAACCAACCCTGCCAACACTTTGATCTAAGACTTCCAGCCTCCAGAACTGTGAGACAATACATTGCTGAGGTTTAAGCCACCCATTTATGATATTTGTCATGGCAGCCCTAGGAAACTAACACACAGCACCTCAGAATGTCCCAGGGAGATGGCGCCTCAGTTTCCCACAATGGGACCAGCTTGATAACTACCCTTGCGTTGGCTTCACCTCAATCCCTGTTTCAGTTTTCCCCAAAACTTCTTCATAGTCCCACGGATCCCAAAATTAAGTTCCCAGATAAAACCCCTGTGCCAAGTCCTTGCCTCAGACTCTGCTTTCTAATGGGATTACACAGGCTAAGACACCTACCCTTGGAAAAGTCAGCCACCAGCCTCTAGCCTAGGTTCTTGAATCACTACATGGAAAGGAGTGAATTTGGACCATTACATGAGAGAGGAATAAACTGATATATTGTTTATCCAGTTGATGTGGGGGAGTTTAGTTATTTATAGCAGCTCAGTTCACCCTGTACCATATATCCCCCTTATCCACAGGGGATGTTCCAAGACCCCTGTGGATGCCTAAAACCACTAAGAGTACCAAACCCTATACATACTATGTTTTTTCCCATACATACATACCTATGATAAAGTGTAATTTATAAATTAGGCACAGTAAGAGATTAACAACTACAAAAAATAAAGTAGAACAATTATAACAATATACTATAATAAAAGTTATGTGAATGCAGTCTCTTTCAACATATTTTAATTGTGAAAATTTAGTGTCTTTTCCATCTTAACTAAGCAATTATTACACACTATGGCTGTAACTTTTGTAATTTGAGGTGCAACAGCAATACTAGCACAAATTTCTTTTTCTTTCTTCACTATTTCATGGGTGGAAGGTTTGTTATCACCATAGATCTTAACAACCTCAGCATAAGATTTTTTTCTTTCCTTATTAAGTGGAGAACTTTCACACTTTCACTTAAAGGAAGCACTCTACAGCTCCTCTTTGGAATATCTGAATTGTCAGCATCACTACTCTTGAGCTCTGGGGCCATTATTAAGTACAATAAGGGTGACTTGAACACAAGCACTGGGATACTGCGACAGTCAACTTGACAACCAAAATGGCTACTAAGTGACAAATGGAAGGGACATGCCGGACAAAGGGAGGATTCACATCCCAGGTGGGATGAAGCAGATGCTGAACATTTCATCATGCTACTCAGAACAAAGTGTGATTTAAAATATACAAATAGTTTTTTTCTGTAATTTTCCATTTAATATTATTAGAACACCATTGAAACCATGGAAAGCAAAACTGCATATCGGGGGGGGACTGCTGTACAGGGTAAACCCCCAGAGGACCTGACAGTGCTTCAGTCACAGACAGATGCATCCCCTCTAGCACAGGGATGTCATTAAGTCCATAGTGCAATGTTTAGGAGAAATGATGATGTGCTGGGGCAAAATTTCTCCAGTACCTCAGTGTGGAGTGTTCTCTTCCACTTGTGCCCAGGGCAGACACTCTTCACTGCCATTACTTGGATGGAGTATAGGGGTAGAGCTCTTTTTTCAGGGCCCACTTTTTGCTTCCTGGAAAACCCATCCTCACTTCCTTACCCAACCCCTCTTTCTCATTCCTCCCAGAACAGAGGCTATTGGGTCAGTTGAGTATGTTTGCATAACTGCTCCAGGTACTTTCATAAGAGAGTTATTCCAGCATATTCCAGCATAACTAGAAGAGTTCTTCCAGAAGAAATAAGAGAAAATTCTACACAGGCATACCTTGAAGATATTGCAGGATCAGCTGCAGGCCACTATAACAAAGAGTATATTGAAAAAAAGCGAGTCACACAAACTTTTTGGTTTTCCACTGCATATAAAAGTTATGTTTACACTATACTGTTGTCTATTAAGTGTGCAATAGCATTATATCTTAAAAACAGTGTACATAACTTAATTTTATAATATTATATTGCCCAAAAATGCTATCATCTTAGCCTTCAGCCAGTTGTAACCTTTTAACAATAGTAATATCAAAGATTACTGATCACTGATCATCATAACAAATATAACAATAATGAAAAAGTTTGGATTATTGTGAGAATTACCAAAATGTGACAGAGACATGAAGTGAGCAAATGCTGTTGGAAAAATGGCGCCAGTAGACTTACTCGACACAGGGTTACCACAAACCTTCAATTTGTAAAAAATGCAATATCTGCGAAGTACAATAAAGCAAAGCACAGTAAAACAAGGTATGCCTGTATATGCTAAAAGTTGCTATTGTATACTATTTATTATATTACCATAACTTTTATGTTTATACCTTGACTCCTGGACTACACTGTAAACTCCTTGATGTCACCAAAGAACCTCATTAGGAGGTGGTTCCAATAGTCCATAGCTGGGGAAACCTTCTTGCTTTGTAATGAGTAGGAATTGAATAAATATTTAAGAACTTATTCTTCTCACATTTACATCTACTATTCTCTAATCCTCTTTTTTTTTCCCAAGTATAGCAGTACAAGAGCAAAATTCAGTAGTTTTCTAAGATGAGTTTTCACACACAGGTACTGTTTTCAGTGCTGCAGTTTGAGAGTGAGAGAACTGGGCAAGCCCTTCTGCCCTGGCCTTGACTCTGACCATGGGCACAAGTGGAGTTTGCTCTCACCTCCCCAACCCATCCTGCACGCACGTTATAATCAGACAGCACTCGTCCATCTGATGCTCAAGGACTTGGGAAGGGAGTGGGAAAAAAGCAAAGACAATCTCTTTCCACAAAGCTTCCCCCCTGCAGAAGAACTGTGATAACACTCCTATTTTTAGCATGGAATAATCACATCAGGTGCTAGGTGGAGGCGACAGGGTGGGGGTGGGGGGCTGGACTGGACCAAAAGTTCTACACTCACACACTCTGCTTCTCTGCTGTAGGCACCCTCCCATACATGTTTGCTCCTGGTTGCACTTAAAAATCCCAAAATGCATGAGAGAAGCTAGCAGAATACTAAACACTACAAACAATTTAACTCTGCAGGCAATTACTTATTCAGGATTGGTTTTGCACCTGCAAATATTTGGGCAAGGTTTGAATAGCATCGGCATGAAGGGCCAGGAGAGAGCTTAAAGTAAGCTAGCCATATATTTCACGACTGGGGCATGGTGAGTGCTGTCAGCACTGTTTAGAGATGAGGTTCCAGGGGAAATGGGTCTGCCCTAGTTTTCTGCATCCTAGAAAGCTCCAAGTCTCCCCAATGGCACCAGGAAAGCAAATGAGGCAGAGAAAGTGGTGATTCGGTGGCTGGTAAAATACTGTGCATAGGAAACTGGACCAGAGTCTAATTTACTGTAACTCAACTGTAATAAACCACTCAAAGTTACAACTTGTGAGCATCTCATGTTTTCTCCATTTGCATGTGAATTGCATAGGTGCAACACCTGTCAGGGGCGTCTCCTTTGGATCCAAAAGTCAGAGGTGTTTTCCAGCTGATCTCTCATGTGTCTCAGTTTTCATCACTTTTGGGAAATACCACACACCTTCTGCTCTGGAGCTCTTGCCAATAAAAAATAAATTGTTATCCCCAGAAGCAATCCTGTGGCTTATAATAAAATTAAGGAATATACCAATTAGGGTGTGAACATGTATCCAATGAAGAATGCTCTCAGCTCATCAGGTGCAGTAAAATTGATCCAATGATGTGATGTGAGCATCTGATCAATTTATTTCCCTGACAAAGAGATCAATATGCCAATTTATTTACGGCACTAATCATTAAATAAATCTTATCTGTTCTGCAAAATTCTTTATACATTTAGTAACAGGGTTTTCTCTTTCAAAACTGTCATTGTGAGACTTCTTTCTCCACAGACTTGACATTTCAACACTCAGGGCTGTGAGCCTGTGGTGTGAAGGGATCAAGGACACTGAATAAGAAGCAATCCCAGTCTCAGGTGTCAGGCAAAGACTTTTATTCTTCCAGGAGTATGATGATCGCAGACAAAGCTGTAAAAGCTCTGGGGGGCTGGAGGCAGAATGAGTGAATTCTGTCAAGCCTGGGATCAGAGAGAAAACAAGTGGTTTCTTGTCTCCACCCCTTCTTTTCTCACACTCTGGTCTCCTGAGCTCTCCCAGACTAAGGCCATAGACTTCCCTCTGAGTTACCAGGTGGCTGACTGACTGGCGCCCCTGGGAGGCAGCAGGCAGGAGGGACAGAGAGAAACAGATCTCCTGCCCGAGAGCCAGAGGCCCTGCTAGGACAGGCAGGAATGCCATTGCACCAGAGTCCTTCCAAACACACCTGTGTAAAGGAAAACTAAACAGGTGAACTGAAGTCTGAGCCTTACCTTAAAAAAAAAAGGCACTAGATCATGCAGTACTGAATCAGCCCTACGGAAATGGCTCGAGAGGAAAATGCTAAGAGTATTGTCAGAGACTGTCATCACTGGGAACCAACATCCCTCAAGTCAGGAGGCACCCACCCCAGACATGGCAGCTGACTCTAGTGACATCAGCAGGCTCTTTGCATCTGTGCTTGTAAGAAGAAGCAACTCAAAGAAAACCGGTGCAATCAAAGCCTAGAAACTTAAGAGTATCTTTCTAGTGCCTGCCAGAGACTATTCTTCCCCAAAGGCCCGGTTTTGCCAGCAGAGAAGCACACTGGGGTCATCCTGATGTTTGTCATGAACACCTTCTAGGATGCAGGACGTGGGGCTCCAGTATAGGACATCAGGCCTTTCCTGTTCTGGGATCAGGCAAGGGTATAAGCAGGAGGTGACTTAAATGGGACTCCCCTAAAACAGAGAGGGGATTCAGAGTTACTGGGGAGAATTCAAGCCCAGAAAAAGCAGACCCTAAAAGAAGGCGTCAGGGGTTGCTACAGAGGAGCAGGGCAAGGGTCTGTGGAAGGATTACAGTCTATAGTTGGCAATTACCTGGTCTTGTCCTGGGAATTTAAAAACTCACCTTCCCTGTCTGCCCCCACCCTCTGCCAGAGCTCCTAGTTCAGTTACTCGAACACGGACAGAAACACTGGTACGAGTCTAACAACGGCTCTTGGGGGGAAATGTGTACACATGTATTTGTCCATATATTGATCATAAATTGTACAGATCTAAAAGGCACATAACATACGACAACTAATAATAACATTCACAGTACTCTGTATTGTCAGTTTCATATAACTGATTCTTTTAGAATGCTTTCAGTGAATTTTTCAGTCTTCTAATTGACGGATGAACTTTTGTCACCCCATAGGGACAACATTCAGACAAGGAAGCAGACAGGCAGAAATTTCAGGGCCACAAAGAATTGATTTGCCAAAAATCACTTTGAATACAAGATGATATTCAAAAGTTGTTCCACTTACCTCAGCAGCACTGCTCCTGCACACGTGTATAACACACATGCACCTGCTATTCAGAACAACCTGATTTTTCTATTCCCAAAGCAGCAAATTCCTTAGTAGTGATGTTAAACATGGAGTTACATTATGATCCAGCTGTTCTACTCCTATTTATATCCTCAAGAAAAGTGAAAACACAGGTGTACACCAAAACTTGTAGATGGACATTCACAGCAATGTTATTCATAATAGCCAAAAAGTGGAAACAACCCAAATGTCCATCAACTGTATATTTCATATACAATGAAATATTATTTGGTACAACATAGATGAATCTTAAAAATATTGTGCCAGGACTTCCCTGTTGGCGTAGTGGTAAAGAATCCTCCTGCCAATGCAGGGGACACGGGTTCAAGCCCTGGTCCGGGAAGATCCCACATGCCACAGGGCAACTAAGCACGTGTGTCACAACTATTGAGTCTGTGCCCTAGAGCCCATGAGCCACAACTACTGAAGCCCGTGCACCTAGAGCCCACGCTCCTCAAAAGAGAAGCCACTGCAATGAGAAACCTGCGCACCACAACAAAGAGTGTCCCCCACTCGCCGCAACTAGAGAAAGCCCACGCGCAGCAACAAAGACCCAATGCAGCCAAAAATTAAAATAAATTTATTTTTTAAAAATTGTGCTAAATGAAAGAAGCCAGGCAAAAAAGGTCACATTTTTTATAATTCAATTTATATGAAATGTGCAGAAATGGCAAATTTATAGAGACAGAAAGTAGATTAGTAGTTGTCTAGGCCTGGGGGAGTCAGAGGTGAAATGGGGAGTAACTATTAATGGGTATGAGGTTTCTTTTTGGGGAGATGAAAATGTTCAAAATTGTGGTGATGGTTACACAACTCTGTGAACATACTAAAATTCACTGAATTGCAACTTTTAACTGGTGAATTGCATGGTATGTGGATTTTATGTCAATAAAGCTGTTTTTAAAAAAGTCCTGAGCCATGGACAAAGTTTGTGTTTTATTTCAAACCGATGAATGCACTTCCACTGTTAATTGTTTGAAGGAGGGCTTTACAAAAACCTTGGCCTCATTTTCTGATTGGGTTTCCACAGCTACCATGTGAGGCTGGCAGAGCAGAGATTATGCTTATTTATAGAAGGCTGAGTTCAATCTGTTAGGTGGTTTGCTTAGGGTCACACAGCCAACTTGGAAGTAGAAGGTGGGGACGGGAAAATCTGCCTCCTGGCACTTACGGTTTTCTTCTTGTGCTGACACAGTTCAACTGAGTGCAAACTAAAGAGAAACTAATGTTCTGCAACTGGGTCACAGGAAAAGGCCAGGAGTGCCAGCCACCTGCTGGAAGGACTCCGTGTGGAAGCTGAGGAACAAGAGGGCTGAGGGGCTGGCTCATAGGATGAGGCTGGAGGAGTAGGTAAAATCAGGGCTCCACAAGCCAAATGTTAGGGACACCTTATTTATTTGTGCATTTCAGTAAATACTTTCTGGGCATCTATGGTAAGCAAGACTGTGCTGGGCCCTAGGGACTCAGTGGAGAAAAATGCCCTGCCATCTTGGAGCTTTCAGGGTAGGGAAGCACAGACATTAAACAGATAACCCCATGAAAGATTAATTATAATGTTGGAAAGCATTCCAAGGGAGAAATAAAAAGTGCCAAGAAAGCATATAATAGGACCTGGCCTGCTCTGGATTAAAGACAGATTGGGAAGGGAAAATCCAATATTTTGCCAGATTCTATCTCACCAGTTCCAAGTATGTCTTTGCTTTGTGAAGTCAAACCAGATAATTCGTTTCTGTTTTTTTTTTCAGTTAGCATATGATATTTACTCCTCTATTCTCAGGTTTTCACAAAAGAAGAACCTTCTGCAAACACTTCCACCCTCTGAAGAAGTCCTCCAGATAGGGGTTTATCTGTTCAGTGAGAGTAGTAGGAAGCTGACACCCACTGGGTCTGTCCACCAGGGGCAGGTCCGTGCCCGTAGTCTTGGGCTCATCGCTCCCCTCTCACTCCTGAACCCCTGGGCTCAGGTGCCCTGGGGTCTCATTTTGTTAAGAACAACCAGAGAGGGCTTGCTTGTCCTGCCAACAAGATCTCTGTTCTCAGCACCCAGCATCTCCATCTGGGACTGGGTGAATGTTCTGATTATCTCTTCCTGAGTAACACACTACTCCAAAGCTTAGTGGCTGAAAACAACAGCAATTTTATCATATATCACAATTTTATAGATCAGGAATTTGGGCAATTCTGCTCCACATGGCAGTGACCACAGTTACTCTGTCATATTCAATTGGTGGCTGGGCTGGGTTGGGGATTCCCAGACAGCTTCACTCAAGTGCCTGGCACCATAACAGGCATGGCTGGAAGGTGGGGCTCGGCTGGCACCTCTTCCTCTCCATGGAGTCTCAGAGCCTCACTACATGGCCCCTCCAGTAGGGTAGTTGGACATCTCACATGCCACTCAGGGCTCTAAGGGTGAGTCTCCCAAAAGACCAGAAAAAGAAAGTGGGGAAGCTGGCACAGTGTCACTTCCACCCCATATTCTTTTGGTCAAAGATCCTACCAGATTCAAGAATAGGGGCCATAGATCCTACATGAAATGGGAGGAGGGGCAAAGGGTTTGCAGCCATCTTTACCACAATGGGGAGATCTATCTGATTTTAAGGTGGGGGAAGGTACATAAAGACCCATTTTAACCTCAAGTCTGCAGTTTACTGGGGAGTATTTCCTTTCTTTTGGAAATAAAGGTGATATATGGACCCCTGCTTGGCTCAGTTCTTTGTGTTTATATTCCATTCTTTGTGTTTATTTTCCATAAGCCAGAACCCTTGAGAGTGGAAGGAATGACCGCCTTCCCAGACCTAGGAAAGCCTGTGTCTTGAGAAGCCAAGAGTCTTAAGAAACCTAGGCAGGCTAGTGTAAGAATCCCACAGAACACTTCAATTTCTTCTCAAGTTTTTTCCAGTGCCAGCGTGAAACCCAGGGTTGGTGTGCTCAGTGGTTTCTATCTGGTGTAGGCTGGGCCAGGTCTGGGAAAGAGAGACTCCAAGTGATGCTTTGGAACTCTTCCCAGGCCCTTGCATTTGAAACGGGCCTTGTGGGACCTGGAGGTGTGATTCCTGGGATCCAACCGCTGCGGCCTCTCAGCATCTCTTGGCAACTTGCACCACATTTTCTGGAGCAAACAACCTCCCAGCAGCCCTGGTGTGTAGGCCCTTGGGACACCACACTATCTGAATCACAGGCAGACCTGAATCTGAGATGCACACAAGTGTTTAATCAGCCTTGTGCCCTGTATATTTGTGTACGGAGCCCCTATCACCCTCATCACCAAAGCAGCGTGCACAGCAGCGTGGATGCTGACCTTTCACTATCCAGCCCACAGAGGCAGGGGCATACTTGGTTAGAGCAGGGCGAGATAAGCGATGAAGGTCTAGGGCATCTTGTTCCCCAACCCAAACCCAAGTGAATGATGTCACTGGTGACAATAAGGGTAATAGAACCACAGCTCTAAATGCTAATGTACAACTCACTTCATCTTCAAAACAACCCTGTGAGGTAGGAACTAAATAATATTAACCACATCTTACAGGTAAAAATCCGAGGCATGTGGCAATTGAGTAACTTGTCTAAGGTCACCCACTTATTAAGTGGTGGAGGGGGAACTTAAAATCCAGATTCCATGACCTTGACATGCAGTTGTTAGTCTGGTTAACCTCAGCATATGACTGTGGACTCTGGGTAGGTGGAGAGGACATCAGCTCTGGTTTCTCAGCCTCCCTGAAGGTTTCTTAGGGCTGGTATAACAGATCACCACAAACTCGGTGGCTTAAAATAATAGAAAATTTTTCCCTCACTGTTCTGGAGGGTGGAAGTCCAAAATCAAGGTGTCGGCAGGCAGAGCCACTCTCTTTGTGAAGGCTACAGGGGAGGATCCCTACTTGTCTCTTCCAGCAGCTGGTGGTTGCCAGCAGTCCTTAGCATTCCTTGGCTTGTGGATGCATCATTCCAATCTCTGTCTCTACCTTCACGTGGCCTTCTCCCTGTATATCTGTGTCAGTCTCTATGTTCTTTTCCTCTTCTTATAAGGACACCAGTCATATTGCATTTAGGGTCCACTTTACTCCAGACTGACTTCATCTTAACTGATTATATCTGTAAGGCCCTATTTCCAAATAAGGTCATCCTCTGAGGTTTGGGATAAGCATGAATTTTAGGGGGACACATCCAGTATATTTGGGGACAAAAACAGGGTCATTTCACTGCCAAGAGGCAAAGAAAATCTCCACTTGGACACACTAACTTTACCTTCTTTCAAGTTAAAATGAACGCATTCCATCCAGCCAGGTTAGCTCTGCTGTCTCTGAGCCTTTTTAGAACTCATATTTTCACCTGCGGCAAAAGCGCTAGCATTTCATTGGCTCACACATGAGTTCTGCTTGTTAGGGAGACTCTTCATTTCCTGATGGTGGGCAGGTTCCCATGTTTTCTGCCTCTCGTGACATCTTACACATCCAGCCTGCACACAGCTCTCAGAATGAACTTTCTAAAGCACAGTCTGAATGGGTCATTTTCCAAATGATAAAATCTTTCCCAAGCTCTCAGCCCCTCCCAGGAGCTTAGCAGGGCGTTCAGTCTCCTTGACAATGTGGAATAGCCCTGTGCTTACAAGTGTGGGTTATGGAGTCAGATTGCCTTGGCTCAAACCCTGACTCTGCCTCTTACAAACTGCGATAACGTTGGTAAAATACTTAGGCAGTGTCTGGTGCATAAGAAGGTCTACCAAACGTCAGCTATTAGTATTATCATCGCTGCTTTCCAGCCCTGGTTCCTGATGCACAGCGCACTCTTGTTTCTCACTACTGCCCAAGCACTCAGATTTTTCAAACTCAGGTTATCCCTTTTCTGGAATACCATTTTTCCTCTTTTTTGACTGGAAAATTCCAATTTTTCTTTAAAGCCCACCCAGCTCAAATTCAGCCTCTCTGTGACACTTTCTCCCACCTGGCCCAGGGAAATTCTTTTCTCTTCTGTGCATTCACAGACCTTGAGCTTTCAATCCTCTATCTCCTTACTACCTTCCTGCCACCTGCAAAAGTGTCCAGCACAGTGCCTAGCACATTGGTAAGTCATCAAAACTATTTGTTAAGCTGATGTACAAAATACAGAATAGTGGACACTTTTTTTCATTCTTTCCCCTCTTCTCTCTCACCCTGACATGGACTCACTATTGTCCTTCCACCCATCTCCCTACCTACAATGCCTCCAGGCTAATATATTTGTATGTTATTAAAATATATGCATACAAATATATCCCAGAGGCCAGGAATGCTCTGAAAACAAGGTCAGACACATTTACTTTTTGCACCTTCTGAAATATCTAATTCCTACCTATTTCAGCTTCTTCAATATCTAAAACTCAGGTTTCTCCCTCAAGGTCAGTGAATGCTTTGTCCATCTTTTAACATTCTTCATGGAAATCCTCTCTCCTCAGGCTAGCAGCCCTTCCCCAAGTTAACTCCCTCCTCGTTCTAAATCTCTTCATTTGAAAGGATTCTATCATCCCAAAGAATCCAAATCGTTTTTGGTTCACCCATTTAACACAGAGTCTAACAAAACAGATTTGGACCCTTGTCCTCAGGGTTCACTACTGTTGAGTGAAGAAGACATTATTACATAAGTTTCATGTTTTATAGGAGTTCTGAAAGTGTGAAGGGGTGTGGAAATATACAGCACAGGTGTGTTGACTGGTTTGGGGAGACAGGTAGTCCCTGTGAGGAAGCAATGTTTACTCAAAGATCTTGAAGGATGAGGAGGAGTTGTCCAGGAGAAGAGCAAGAAGAGTGCAGAGTGCTCTAGGTGGAGAGAACAGCATGTGCAAAGGCCCTGAGGTAGGAGATAAAGGTTCTTTATAATGAAGAGCTGATACAACCAGTGTAGCTGGAGATCAGCAAAATCACAGGGCTATTGGAGTAGGCAGGGGCCATACTGCAGAGGACACTGTGAATCAAGGTAAAAGCTTTAAACTTTATCCTAAAAACACTGGAAAGCTTCTGAAGAGACTGTAAGCAGGGAAATGAGGCGCTTTTACTTGGTTTTAGAAGATCTCTCTGGCTGTGGATAATGGATGGAGGGCATGGTAAGAAGGTGAGTTAGGAGGCTGCTGCAGAAGCCCAGGCAGGAGCCCATGGAGACCTCCTCATAACAATGTCACATTACCTTGAATGCTGATACTCTTTCCTGAGCAGGAGAGAAAGGAGTGATGTTGGCACATCAGGAATTATGAAAAAAGACCTTAGCACACCTGTACACTGTCCATCTATGTACTATTGAGAATCATCATTTAATATTTCAACAAGAAACACTGGTTGAAAGTTGCCAGCAGTGGTTATGCTTTCCATTTCCTTCACCTGCTCTCTCTGCTCTCCTCCTGCCTTGCCTCACTGCTCATTGTGACTACACTCAGCTCGTAGACCCCCAGTGGAGATTCTCGTGGTCCACCAAAATCCACTCTGCCCTTCTTCCACAGGAGAAGAATCAAAGCCAGACATGTGCATTCCAACCACACCACATTTGCAGTTAGGTCAGTTGTGATCTACTGGTTCCAACAGATCATTACTGTGGTCCTAGGTGTCATTGGGGGACTGTTGCCATTGCGAGGTTTCTTGGGAATAGCAGGATTCTTCCTGATCAATGCAGATGTCCTGCACCTCTACTTCAGCAACTACCTACAGATAGATAAGGAAGAGTATGGTGGCATGTGGGAGCTCACAAAGGAAGGGCTTATGACATCATTTGTCTTGTTCATGGTCATTTGGATCATTTTTTGCACTGCCATCCACTATGACTGATGGTGCACAGTCCCCACTGGCTCCCTGTCTGGTCCAAAGGATCCTCTTAGTTACACCACAGAAACACCATTGTTGGGGGCACCCCAGCCACGCGGAACCTGGAAGACCCATGCTTCCTGGACCAAGAATCAGTGTGTTGGGTCAGGTCAGGTCATGGACAAAGCTCTCACCAGTGGGACGCATTGTGACAGGGGCCGCTTCTGGTGTGCAGTGCCTCCATCACACATGCAATGAATGACAAAGTGCTGGAGAAGCAGAGCCTCGAGATGGAAGGAGCCTGGCCCCATGGAAAGTGGACAGCACTGCCCGTTGTCCAGGAATGCTTATCCTGGCCACAAAAGACAAACTCCTTTGTTCTTTGAGTCACTGAATTTGGGGTTTTCCTGTAATAGCAGCTTAGCTTCTGCTCACACACTGACCTCCCTCCTCCCTTCTATCCAGCTCTTCTAGCCCAGAATTCCCCATTTCTCCTGCTTCCTGTGCATTCATGCAACTGCTCTTCTACACATACACCAAGAAGTGGTGCAAAGTTTCTTGCTTTTTACAAATAGTCAATAAGCAGTTTGGTTTTCTTTTCTTTCCTTTTTTAAAGAAAAAAATTATAAATGCTGGTGAAAATCATAAAATGCGGATAGGCAAGAAGAAGGAAAAAAAATGATTCATAATTTCACCCAAACAGTCAATTACTTAGTGGTTCATTCTGTATTATTGTATCTGTGTCCTTTTTAATGCAGCAATTTCATAAGTATATTTGCATATCAAGAAATTATTTTTACAGTGAAATTTTTTAACAGACGCATAGTATTCTGTTGAATCTGCCATAATTTACTCATTCACTCTCCAGCTGTTGGAAATTTATGTTGTTTTCAGGTTTTTCTATTATAAACAAGGCTGAAATGAAGACCCTTCCATATCCTTTGTTTCTTTGGCATAGATTGCTGAAGTGGAATTGCTGGGCAAAAGAAACACAAAATTCACAACTTTTGATATAAATTGCCAACTTGTTGTTGTGAAGCAGTAAACAATATTACAGCAGATTTGTCTTCTAATTATTGCCATACTATCCCGTACTGTTTATGTGGAAAAATACTCATCTCCACATGCCCATCACTGCAATTGACACTCTCTCACCTCCTCAGGCAGGTGCTGAGCCTCCTTCCTCTGGGTGCCAGTCAGCAATCCCACTAATGCAGCTGGCTGTCCCTGGTATAGAATAAATACTAGGAAGGCAGGAAAAACCCCTAATTTCTGTTATTTTTTTAAAGGCAACTTCTTGAGACTCTTTGAACAGGGCTAATTTCCATTTTCTGAGAACTCAATAACCCTCTCCAACATAGAGAAAAAAATCAAACCAAAATACAAACTCCTTATGGGTTTCTTCACAGATCTCTGCAAAGATTTAATGGCAGAGCAGAAGCAAGGTCTTAAACTATGTCAACAGTTTAACCACCCGGCAAAGCCATGCGATTGTCTCACAGGACACAGAGAGATGACTGTGTCTGTCCAGGTTAACACATGCGCTCCCTTTCCTGAAAGTGTTGGCTTTTCTTTTCTCTGAAGTTGCTCACAGAGTCACAAAATTGCATAAAAATAACTCTACCCAATACCCCATAATGTTAATGGGTCTCCTCATTTAAGACATAAGAGTGAAGATTTTCTGTGTTTGTATTTGTTCTTTACACAGTCTAAGCTGCAATCATTCCAAAGCCCAGAGATCACAGTTTTCATTACTAAGCTTACCCTTGAAATCTTCTCATCCTTCTTTTCCTAACCCTTTCAGTGCTGGGCCCATTGGTTCCTAATATTTCCTCCGAGTTCCTTTGCCTCCCCAGGAGCTATCCTTAGGTCAATGGTGCCTGTGATTTGGGAAGTGCTCAGAAGAAGAGCCACAATATTCCAACAGTGTGGAACATGTTCCCCTTACTTGGCCTCATTTCCTTGCCTATAAATCTGACTTGTGTGGCCACGGGGGTACCACAAACACAAGCATGATGGTGAATCTCCAGCGGGAGAGTCATTTCTAGCAGATCTTCAGAGCTGCCCCAATAATGTTGAAGAGAATCTACTTTAATCAGCTGGAGACACAGTCTATTGAAAAGAGATGGCTTCCAGATAAGATCTACAGATTGTCAGGGGACTCAGAAGAACACAGTTGTGACACTGGGGGCAGTGGTTTGTATATTTTTAGATTAAAATGAATAAACTGAAAGGGAAAATTTGATTCTTTTTAGCGTAGGACTTTACACAAGATGCGACACTGTAGGAAAGAAAAGCATGGCTGCTCCTCCTCTCTGCCTGTAGCTGTGCAGCTGGCCCCCTCTAGGTCCCGCCGCTCAGGCGTCTCATGACACACCCTTCCCTGTTCCGCTGCACAGTTCCGTGCTCCCTCATTTAAACTCCCTGCAAGAGACTCTTGCTGACCAGCTCATTCACCTTCTCTCTCATATCAGCCAGTCAGAGTTTGCTGGCATCAGGCTGGGCCTTGCCCATGGTCTGGTCAGCTGGGGCCAGCAGTGTGAGGGCAGAGCTCCCTGCAAGGCCAAGCTTTCCAGATGGTGGGAGGGGGAACAGTTCTCTTAGGACATTCTGTGAGAACGGTGCTAGTGGAGCCAGAAGGACCTTCATGTGTGGATTCCTGTTCTAACAGGGAGGAGAGGAAAGGAAATTTGAGCAACCCAGACAGCCCAGGCTAAAGCGTGAACCACCCACCAAGTCCTGGTTGTCAGGTGTGGGAGGCACAGAAAGAGGAGGTGGAGAAGGGTTTTAAGGAAACAAGAGCCTCCCTCAGTAGGAAACTCCAGTCTTGAGTCTTTGAAACCTTAGAAGTGTCTGGACTGTTTCCACAATGAATTACCTGTGCATCTGAAAAGCCAGAAAGCAAGAGCAGGCCCCGAACTGGGAACCTCCAGGCACAAAGTGTCCCTCCTCTCACCCAGCCCCTCATTGTCCTCCAGAACATCTGGAGGTGTGCACCTGGGAGGAGGGCAGATCTGACCATGACTCCCCTGAAGGGTCAGCTGGCAAAGCTTGAGAGCAGGAGGCTGACACGGAAACAAACGGCTACCATAGTACTTGGCAGTTGCTAGGCTGATTCGTCATTTACCCACCAAACACAAAAGCCTGTCTAGGGCACTTACTGTGTACCAGGCACTGGGCTAGGTGCTAGAATGTGGAGAAACCAGACAAGCAAACACTGACTTAAACTATAGCACAATGTAAGCACTGACCGTTGTGCAAATACATAGAAAAGACTTCTAACCCAGGTTGGGGGAGGAAATCCAAGAAAGATTCTGAGAGGAGGTGGCGATAGGGAGCCAGGAGAGGAAGGGGTGAGGACTAGTGGGGGGAGGGCATTCTTGGCAGAAGAAGCATTGTGTTCAAAAGCCCCCCAGTGTATTCTCTTTGTGAGAGAGTTTCCTGGGCAGGAACTCAGACGGCCAGGCCACGAGCCCTGCCGCTGGCTGACACCACTGCAGCCGGCTGCTTCCTTCGGGAAGCTGAAGGCATCGATGTACCTGTGTGTATGATTCCTGATATAAACACACATGTAATGCCATTAGGTTCAAACGCTTCCAAGCTGGTGTCTCACAGAGGAAGTACTTGCTGACAGTGAACATCTGTAGCCTAGAGGAATCCAGTGCTGGTGATGGGATGTGGTTTTGAATTTAATAACATTTTTACTTACTCATAGATGGGTTTCTGTTAAGCCCCAGGGCCTTGGGAACCAGGCTAATTTGCACACAGCAAAGACACATAGGTTTGTTTTTACTTAGAGCAGAAGATATTAAGTAGATGAGGATTAAGTAGATGAAGATATTAAGTAGATGAGGAAAATTCTAATTGGAAAAGGTAGTTCAACTACCTTAGGAGAAAATAAAAATAAAAACCCTTATAAATTACCCAGCTTAATTGGATTGTCAGGCGATGCATCCAGCTGGAGCACCCAGCCAATCACTCAGAATAACTGACAGGCTGATGTTTCAGTGACTCATCTTTGCAACGGCAGGGTCAAGACTAGAGGTTGAGAGACACTTTTTAATTTAACAAACCATCTGCAAGAAATGCAGGGTTTTCAGTTTAGCATCTTTGGCCTCGCTATATAAATATTTCTACATTAAGTTCCAGCACATCTCTAATTAAAATCTAAATTGCATTCAAGACATTTACATCCAGAGAATGCCATTCTCTTCAGCAAAGATCTAGATCACTGAGTTGTGAGTTAATATTGAAAAGTTCTTTAACTCTCCCTTCTCCAATGCACCATTTTCTATTTTCACCTGGGTGCCAATAACCTTGCTATGAATACAATTAGCCTCATTTCTCCTCCTGGCAGATAGAACAACTGATGCTTCAAAAAAATAGTCAGAAATCTTCAAATGATTCATCCCATCAGCAGCATAACAATAGCTTAGAAATACACTGGGTTTTCAGACACGGCTCTTACATGTCAGAGAATGGGAGGAAGTGCAACATACAGCCGATTAAGTCTGCACATAGAAAACTAACTTCAGGGCTCCACAGTCCACACAGCAGTTCTCACCTTGGATGCACATTACAATCACCTGGAAAAGATTAAAGGTCACTAAGGAGATGGAGCAACTCAAAATATCCAAAATTACAATTGATGAAATTTGATTAAGGTCTGTAGCTTACTGAATAGTATTGTTCCAATGTTAATATCTGGCTTTGATAATTACATGGTAGTTATGTAAGACATTAACATTTGGGAAAGCTGAGGAAAGGATATATGGGGCTTCTTTGTACTATCTTACATCTTTTTTGTAACTCTAAAGTCATTTCAAAAGGAAAGGCAAAAAAAAAAAAAAGGAAAAAAAGAATTAGAAAAAAAATCTCCCAGGAAGCCTTTAAAAAATATCAGTGCCGGGCTTCCCTGGCGGCACAGCGGTTGAGAGTCCGCCTGCTGATGCAGGGGACGCGGGTTCGTGACCCGGTCCGGGAAAATCCCACATGCCGCGGAGCTGCTAGGCCCGTGAGCCATGGCCGCTGAGCCTGCGCATGCAGAGCCTGTGCTCCGCAACGGGAGAGGCCATAACAGTGAGAGGCCCGCATACCGCCCAAAAAAAAAAAAAATATATATATATATATATATATCAGTGCCTGAGTCCCACCTCAGAGCAATGAAATCAAATCTCTGAGTGTGGAGCCTGAATACCAGTGTTTTTAAAAAAAGACCCTCCAGTGATTTTAATGTGTAGCTAGGGTTGATAGCCACTGTTGGAGTGAACAGAGGGTAGGTGAACTGAGGCTAATCCCCATTTTATCACATACTGCTCTATGATTTCAGGCAGGTCATTTCCTCTCCCTATGCCTCAGTGGCCTTATCTGTAAAATGGACTTACTTGGCTGACCTGACAGTGTGAAGGTAAAGAGAGCGTAGAGAGAAAAACTTTGTAAGATTTCAAGAACTGTTGAAACTCAAGGTGCCAATGAACCATTCCTTCTGAAGAGAAGCTTCAACACTCAAGAGACCCGGGTGACCTTCAGAACACAATGACACGCTGGTAAAGTAGGGAGGAGAGGCCTAGTGGTCAAAAGTGAGCAATTCCATTATAACCAGGGCTTCCTTTCCTTCAGCCATCTCAGCTTCACCTTCTCTGCATCTCAGCATCAGTGCGTGGGTACACATCACTGGATCCCACTGCCTAGGTTCCTCTTTTTCCACCTTGACTTATGACCTAAAGGATAAATGGTGCTCTCTGTTTATGAAAAATAACTGTCTTCTATTAGTTCTTGTCCGCCCCCCCCCCAACTACGGTAGTGGTTCTCAAAAGCTAGCATGCACTGGAATCACCTGAAGGGCTTGCGAAAACACATATTGCTCAGGAATGTTCATGGCAGCACTACACATAACAGCCAAAAGGTGGAAATAACCCAAATGTCCATTAACTCATGAACAGATAAACAAAATGTGGTATATCCATATCACGGAATATTATTTGGCCATAAGAAAGAATGAAGTACTGATACATGCTACAACATGGACGGACCTTGAAAACATGCTAAGTGAAATAAGCCAGACACAAAAGGCTACATATTGTATGTTTCCATTTATACAAATAGGCAAATCTCTAAAGACAGAAAGTAGATTAGTGGTTGTGTGCAACTAGGTTGATAGGAGATTATAGCTAAAGTATCTAAGATTTCTTTCTGAGGTTATGAAAATGTTTTAAAATTGATTGTGGTGATGGTGGCACAAATCTGTGTATATACTAAAAAATGTTGAAATGTATACTTTAAATCAGTTAATTGTATGCTGTGTGAATTATATCTTTTTTTTGGCGGTACGCAGGTCTCTCACTGCTGTGGCATCTCCCGTTGCAGAGCACAGTCTCCGGATGTGCAGGCTCAGCGGCCATGGCTCACAGGCCCAGCCGCTCTGCGGCATGTGGGATCTTCCCGGACCGGGGCACGAACCCGTGTCCCCTGCATCGGCAGGCGGACTCTCAACCACTGCGCCACCAGGGAAGCCCTATATCTTTTTTTTATATATATACATCTTTATTGGAGTATAATTGCTTCACAGTGGTGTGTTAGTTTCTGTTTTACAACAAAGTGAATCAGCCATATGCATACATATATCCCCATATTCCCTCCCTTTTGAGCCTCCCTCCCACCCTCCCTATCCCACCCCTCTAGGTGGTCACAAAGCACTGAGCGGATCTCCTGTGCTATGCCACTGCTTCCCACTATCTATCTTATATCTGATAGTGTATATATGTCGATGCTACTCTCACTTCAGTCCAGCTCCTACCTCCCCCACCCTGTGTCCTCAAGTCCATTCTCTATGTCTATGTCTTTATTCCTGCCCTGCCACTAGGTTCATCAGTACCATTTTTTTTTTTTAGATTACATACATATGCGTTAGCATACAGTATTTGTTTTTCTCTTTCTGACTTACTTCACATTTACAATAGCCAGGACATGGAAGCAACCTAAGTGTCCATCAACAGATGAATGGGTAAAGAAGATGTGGCACATATATACAATGGAATATTACTCAGCCATAAAAAATAAATGAAACTGAGTTATTTGTAGTGAGGTGGATGGACCTAGAGTCTGTCATACAGTGTGAATTACATCTTGATAAAGATGTTAAAAAATTTTAAGTGTATATACTTCTCAAAAAAACCCTACATATTGCCTCAGTAGAGTGAGGGTGGGGCCCAAGAATTTGCATTTCTAACACATTTCCAGGTGATGCTGATGCCGCTGGTTCCAGAGGCCGCAGTTTGAGAACCACAGATCTACAATATTCCTCTTAGTCTGACTGCCTGATAAAGTCCAGAAAGGCTCTGTTCATGTCCTCTGGATATCTGGAGATCAGCATTTCTTTTTCTACTTTCGTTTTTTTATACTGGGCTGGTCAAACTCAACATGAGGAAGTGTAGTATTAGGATACAGGCTGGTACCTTAACAGGCTCATTTATCTGTTGTAAAGCTGCACACAGCCAAGCAAGAAAAACCCTGAACATCTAGCAGTTGATGTGACTGGCTTGGACAGGAAAAATATCTAACAACAGTCCTTTCCAAATCTGACCATCTCTCATCATGACTGTTATTTGGAGTTCATTTAGTCTACAGTTGAAAGTGCCTGGTTATGTATCTTGTATCATAATCCTTAATACTATTATAATATGCACACCTGTTATCCCCCGACTTCACTTCTATAAACTTATTCTAAAGAAAATTACAATGTATGGGTGCAAAGATTTAATCATAAGGACGTTCATCATAAATGTGTTCAAAAACAAAAATTTAGAAACTACTTAAATGACCAATCATAATAAATTAAATTAAAAATGATGCATTTTTGTGTCATTTTAAAAATATTTTCAAATAAAATTTAAAACTGTTAGACTTACAGAGTCACTGTGAAGCTAGTACAGAGTTCCTGTATATCCCACACCCAGTTCCTATGATCATCTGACATTTTACGGTACATTTCTCACAATTAATAAAACAATACTGATAAATTATTATTAACTAAGGCCCATGCTTTATACATTTCCTTAGTTTTTACCTAATGTCCTATTAGAAGTAGAATCCCAGTTGGGACACCACATTACTTTTTATCATCATGTCTCCTTAAGCTGTTCTTGGCTGTGACCATTTCTCAGACTTTCCTTGTTTTCGATGACCTTGAGAATTTTGAGAAGTACTAGTCAAGTATGTTGTAGAATGCTCACAATTTGGATTTGTCTGATGTTTTGCTCACTGTGCTGCTTGGTCTTATGTGTTTTTGGGAGCAAGAACACAGAGGTAATGTGTTGGTCTCATTACATCATTACAGGAGTATACACTATCACCCTGACTTAGCACTGTTGGTGTTGACCTTAATCACATCATTTTTATTTTTTTTTGCTCTCTTTTTATACTGTCCTCTTTGAAAGAAAATCACAATGTGTGACCCACACTTAAGGAGTAGGTAGTTATGTTCCACCTTTGAGGGCAGAATATCTATATAAATTATTAGGATTCTTCGGCACAAGAGATTTTTCTCTTCTCCCACATTTATTTATTTATCCAATTGATTTATTTTTATCAGCATAGATTTATTCATTTTATATATATATATATATATATATATATATATATATATATACACACACATATATATGGTTATAATGGAATACCATATTTATTTTGTTCCTCAAACTCTCTCAGCTTTGGCCATTGGGAGCTCCTTCAGCTGGCTCCTGTACCCTTTGGCATATTCCCACATTGTGAGCTTCTTTTTATTTTCTTTCCTTTCCTTTTTCCTTTTCTCTTTCTTTCTTTTTCTCTTTCCTTCCTTTTCTCTTTCTTTCATTTTTCCTCCCTCCGTCCCTTCCTTCCTTGCTTCCTTCCTTCCTTCCTTCCTCCCTCCCTCCATCCCTTTCTCTCTTTCTTTCTTTCTCTCTCTTGCTCTTTAGTATTCTCTTACTTTCTGGCATGATAAGATGCTCCAGGCTCCTCTTATACATTTCCTGCTATGATCCTAGAATCAGCCATTTATCCAAGAATCCCTGGTTCCTTTATTGGAGAATGGTGTTAGAAACCAAGATCTGGGTGATAGGTGTGCTCATCACTACTAGGGTATGCTCCATGGAATTTTAGTACATCATTGAAAACTGTGTTGTAAAAAGATATTTAATGTCTACAAAATATTAAGAGAAAAAAGTAGCTTATAAAATAGTATGGGGAGAGCATCCAAGATGGAAGAGTAGAAAGACCCTGAGCTCACTTCCTCTCATGAGCACACAAAAATCGCAACTATCTGCAGAGCAACCATTGATGAAGAAGACTGGAACCTACCAGAAAAGATTTTCTGCAACTAAACATAAAGAAGGAACCACAACAAGATGGATAGGAGGGGCAGACTCACAATATAATCAAATCCCATACCCCCTGGGTGGGTGACCCACAAACTGGAGAATAATTATATTGCACAGGTTCTCCCACAGGCATGAGAGTTCTGAGCCCCACATCAGGCTCCCAGTCCAGGGATCTGGCACTGGGAAGACAAGCCCCCAGAGCATTTAGTTTTGAAGGCCAGTGGGGCTTTACTGCAGGAGCCCCACAGGACTGAGGGAATTAGAAACTTCACTCTAGTCCCGGGCCCCCTAGGATTCTGCAACCAGTCACCTCATGAACAGGCACTGCTAAACAGCAGCCAGCAGCATCAGTACAAGTCAGAGCCTGGCAACCAACCAGACTAGGAGCCAACCAACCCTATCAGACAATGCACATAGTCAACATACCACAACAGAAGGACCCATGCAGCCCTCTTAAGGGGAACCCCTAGAGTATATAGCTTGGGTGATGAGAGGGCTGTGCACTGCTGGGATGCACAGGACACTTACTGCAGAGGGCCACTTCTCCAAGGTCAAGAAACGCAACTAACCTACCACATACATAAAAATACAAATAGCAACTTAGAAAAAATGAGGCAGCAGAGGAATGTGTTCCAGATGAAGGAAAAGGATAAAACCACAGAAAAAGAACTAAGTGAAGAGGAGATAGGCAATCTACCCAAGAAAGAGTTCAGAGTAATGATCAGAAAGAAGATCAGAGAACTCAGGAGGAGAATGGATACACAGACCAAGAAGTTAGAAGATTTTAACAAAGAGTTAGAAAATAAAAAGAACAACCAAACAGAGATGAAGAATACAATAACTGAAATGAAAAACACACTAGAAGGAATCAATAGTAGACAAATGATCCAGAAGAATGGAGCAGTGAGCTGGAAGGCAGAGTAGTGGAAATCACTACCACTGAACAGAAAAAAGAATGGAAAGAAATTAGGACATTTTAAGGGACCTCTGGAACAACATCAAGCACACTAATATTTCCATTATAGGGGTTCCAGAAGGAGAAAAGAGAGAGAAAGGGCCCGAAAAATATATTTGGAGAGATAATAGCTAAAAACCTCCCTAACCTGGGAAAGGAAACACTCATCTAAGTCCAGGAAATGCAGAGAGTCCCATACAGAATTAACCCAAGGAGGAACACACCAAGACACACTGTAACTAAAATGACAAAAATTAAAGATAAAGAGAGAATATTAAAAGCAGCAAGGGAAGGGACTTCCCTGGTGGCACAGTGGATCAGACTCTGCGCTCCCAGTGCAGGAGGCCTGGGTTTTGATCCCTGGTCAGGGAACTAGATCCCACATGCATGCCACAACTAAGAGTTCCCATGCCACAACTAAGGAGCTGGTGAGCTGCAACTAAGGAGCCCACCAGCTGCAACTAAGACCTGGGTGAAACCAAATAAATAAATATTTTTTTAAAAAGCAGCAAGGGAAAGGCAACAAATAAAATGCAAGGGAACTCCCATAAGGCCATCAGCTGATTTTCCAGCAGAAACTGCATGCCAGAAGGGAGTGGCAAATATATTTAAAGTGATGAAAGGGAAAAACCTACAATCAAGAATACTCTACCCAGCAAGGCTCTCATTCAGATTTGATGGAGAAATCAAAAGGCAACAAATTTCTGTATATTAATCTTGTATCCTGCAGCTTTAATGATTTCATTGATTTGTTCTCATAGTTTTTTTTTGTTTGTTTTTTTTTTTTGCGGTACGCGGGCCTCTCACTGTTGTGGCCTCTCCAGTCACGGAGGCACAGGCTCCGGACGTGCAGGCTCAGCAGGCATGGCTCACGGGACCAGCCACTCCGCGGCATGTGGGACCTTCCCGGACCGGGGCATGAACCCGCGTCCCCTGCATCAGCAGGCGGATTCTCAACCACTATGCCACCAGGGAAGCCCAGTTCTAATAGTTTTTAGTGGAGACTTTAGGGTTTTCTATATATAGTTATCATATCATCTGCAGATAGTGACAGTTTTACTTCTTCCCTCCAATTTGGATGCATTTTATTTCTTTTAAAAAATCTGATTGTTATGGCTAGGACTTCCAATGCTATGTTAAATAGGAGTGGTGAGAGGGGGCATCCTTGCTTTCCTCCTGATTTTAGAGGAAAAGCTTTCTGCTTTTCACCGTAGAGTATGGTATGAGCATAGATGTGTCATAAATGGCCTTTATTATATTGACATATGGTCCCTCTATACCAACTTTGATGAGTTTTTATCATGAATGGATGCTGAGTTTTGTCAAATGCTTTGTCTGCATCTATTGAGATAATCTATTAGATTTTTTAGAATGTGTTTGAACTTAAATGAATATCAGTTTAAAACAAGGTAGGTATAGTTACAGGTCAACATAGATGAAGCCAATGGTAAAGATCTCAGACCTGCATCTATTGATCTTTATCCTATCTTTTGTCAATGTGGTGTATCACACTGATTGATTTGCACATATTGAAACATCTTTGCATCCCTGGAATAAATCTCATTTGATCATGGTGTATGATCCTTTTTATACACTGTTGAATTAAGTTTGCTAATATTTCACTGAAGATTTTTCCATGTATATTCATCAGAAATATTGACCTGTAATTTTCTCTTTTTTTGTAGTATTTTTGTCTGGTTTTTGTTTCAGCGTAATGGTGGCCTCATAGAATGAATTTGGG